>NC_140940.1:107163383-107533383 GCF_014529385.1 Adiantum capillus-veneris | reverse complement strand
ATAGAGTGAATCCCCCGGGTTCTACATCTTCTTTCAATCTTAATCATTCATTTTGAGATGGTGGTTCTGGCCACCTTCCGCGTGCACCAATGGCTTTGTATGCAATCTTTGTTAGAATTTCTCCACCTCCAATGTACTTCGGGTTGTCGGTCCCCATTCCAACCACTTGCTCATGCAGATACTGAGTGTAGTTGACTCCTTTGGGTACACTACTCTTCAATGCCCAGGTGATGGTGGTGGCTACTGCATGTGGCGGTGTGGTGTACTTTTGAGGCCGCTTACTGCACACATGAAAGTATTGATTCTAGAGATGCAGATCTTGGTTTCTCTTGGATCAGCTAAGTCCTCAAAAGTTTGATTAATCTTCTTTTGAAAATAAACCTTGACTTAGTCTCTTCTTTCTCTAACTGAGCTGCCGTTATTTTGTAGCCCCAAAGCATTGGCAATGTTTTGAGGGGTAATGACCACCTCTGTCTTTTGTCCATCAAGAGTTGTAATCACAAATTTCCATCTTTTTTAATAGAACTAGCTATTTCATATACTCTTTGAGTACCACTCCTGTTGGAGGAGCCGTGAAGAATTTGTATAGATTAGCTCTTTCCAAGTGGTTGAGGATGTCCTCCTTGCTGGCGTATTCATTAAGTTCTCTGGGGATCATGGGCACATCAACGGTATTGCCTTGGGGATCTTTGAAAGTGCCCTAATATAATATGATCCCTTCTGCTTCCAGTGTGGCATCATCCATCCAAGCCTTAGTGGGCGTTAGGGTTTCTGGTGGGATGGTGAATGGCCATGCTCCAGCTATGACGTCCTTAAGGGCATGCCTCTTCTTCTTTGTTGGAGATTTGCTGGCATCCATTAATCCTATCATGTCTAGAGCCAATTGATGTGTTGTGTGTGTCGTAAAAAGTTGTAGAAATTCCACGCGCTCTAGGTCTCTCAAGCTCTCTCTCACTTGTGAATGGTGAAAATGAACTAATAAGTGGGCCCAAATTATCTTATATCGGGGTTCCCCGGACCATTTGTTACCAAATTTGACATGTGCTCCTACCTTGTCCCTAAATGCACTTTAAGCTCAAAAATTTCTTCATTTGGACTCCATTTGCTTTGTTTCCGGAAAATTTATCATTTCATCCAAAAACTGGCTAAATCGGGCTTTCCGCAACTTTCTCATAATTGCACCCCATCTTCACCATAAGCTGTCGTTGACTTGCTGATCACTCCCATATTTTTTCTTTGTCACTATGTTTCCATTTCGCTTGCTTTTTCTTTTTTTCTCTAGAAAATTAACAAAAAATAAAGAAAAATAGCTCATTTGACCCAAAAAAATACCCATAAATCAAAATAATTAGAAAAATATCACCTTAAACCACTATATAGATCAATCTGTAGTATGTTTGGCTGGATTGCTCCATTTTCTCACTTTTTTATCATGGAAACTATGATTTTTACATATGTACACACACCTAGAGGCTCATCTTAGGTGTTTGTCATCTGTTTCCTGTTGCATCACATTAATTAAGGACATATATACTCGCGTACCAAAATTCTCGTAATCAAACACAAAAACCCCCGCAATATTGGAAAACAGTGCCCCTTTTTACATTTGTAAGCCAGTCGGGTCCGCATTGACAATGTCTCCCCACTTCCTAGTTGGAGTCCTCTTGGACGGCGGTGTATCGCCCTAGGGTATGTGTTGTGCATAGGAACCAACATTGTGCTAATGTTGGCCATGTAATGCGGCCCTATATGCATACTCAGGCAATGCATGGAAAATTTCATGTTGTGCATGCGGAAGGTATAAGCACGATGCTGTTAGAAGCTGGACACACCCCACGGCAACTAACTACTCGGAAGATTATTATTTTTGTAATTATTCATTCTGTTAAGGCGGTTACGCCGCTAGCGGAAGCTAAATAGCGAGAACTCAACCAACAACAGAATTTGTCAGACGAGGACGAAGCTTGACCCGCAGGCGCATGGAAACAACTAGGTGGGTGTCAAATCACCTACTAGACCTTCTAATGGCAATCACTACTAAGGAAATCAAATCTAAGTTCTAAAACACGCAAGTGACTGAAATCCATACTACGAACGAATGCTATACGAAACAGGATCTAGAATCATTGAATCGATCTCAAACTCAAGGGGAAGTCTATGCACTAGGTAAGAACAACACCCTAAAGATTTGAACTGTAAAATCAACCTATAATCACTCCGTGCGGTAAACGCGTATGAAGACAGGCCAAAAAATACAGGTGACCGAAACTTGACCCCGATGGTACTAATGTGTAGCTCTACTCGTTGTGGTTCTATAGATATGCTGCACGCTCTATTCCGACACACGAGTTGGAAGAAAACTCACACCGAAGCTCGTAGGAACTTACCACACGTAGAAGCCGATAGCGCGCACTCTTGGTATCTGTGCGTAGCTCTCACCGTTGCTAACACAATGGCGGTGTCGCTTCTCCAATGGCGGTCCCGTAGCTCGCGTAGCAAGGAGATAAGACTCTCTCTCTCTCTCTCTCTCTCTCTCTCTCTCTCTCTCTCTCTCTCTCTCTCTCTCTCAGACACAGTCACGGCGCTCAAAAACTCACTTTGATTAATAATTGAATCCCCTTAGGTTACAAAACTTTGGCTTATATACCTCAGCCTTGGAGGTGAGAACATCTCTAATTATTTACATTAACAGGTGAAATTACTTCAGGATTACAAGCTGGAAACTCAATTGAGTCCCGTTACTTAATGAATGGCTCAAATCAAAATTAATGTCGGAAAGACATTTATTACAATCAATGGTTACAAAATGATGGGTGTGAGCAAAAATGTGGGTGTGATCCTCTGCTGGCTCAACACTCCCCCCCCTCCGCGTTCATGTCGTCCCTGACATGACTTTTAGGCTTGGTCAATAGAGTCCTGTCGTCTTGAGCATCTGCAAATGTGATTCGTAGCGTAGGTTGCCGATGGTCAAGGTTGGGCCGAATATTTTGCTTTCGTGAGTGAAAAAGCCGGTGTAGAAAGCTTCTTCGAATGTTTGCATGTGGAAGCTAGGCAAAAACATAATTCTTTGGTATAAGAGATGTAACACCTTTGGTGATGGCTGCAATGAAAGATCATACATCATATCCATCACTGTGTCGGCCGTCGATAGTAGACTCGAGGTCGTGGCTTTATCTGGCGCGAACACTTCAATGCATGCTAAGAGAGTCCTGCAGATTTTCTTTAGCATCTGACACGAAAGGTCAGGAGAGCCAGTAAAGAGTTTGATGGTGCCCGTTAGGGTTTTCACCATGTAGGCTTTACCTATTCTCTCTCCTTCCTTTGGTCCTGGCATCCTTGGGTAATTAAGCCAATTTGGCTTCTTTTCTGCAATCCTGCCATGCTCTTTCCAGCTTCTGACTCTTGGCACCGGGCAGAAGGTTGCATCCTCCCCAATCTCCTTTGGAGCCTCTACCAAGTAGATGAGGTAGGCTGGGTATTTGTTCAGCCAACCTTTCCTCCATCTAGGTTGAGAATCTACAATCTTCTTTGATTGTTCATCCTTTGTGATGTCGCCTTCGTAAAGAGCGACATACTGCTCCTCCTCTATTCTCTTTTTCGTCTTTATCACTTCAAATTTCATCAGAGGGAAAGGCAGGCTGGGTTGCATCCACTCTTCATGGAGCACTTTTGTGTCTAAACCTTGAAGTCTAATGGAGATGAGGAGTCTCCTTTCCCATTCCATTTCCGCCTTGGCACTTTCCTCTATTGACTTTTCTATTTGGTCCTGGAGCCTTTGTTCTTCTTCTTCAGAGATTCCTGAAGTCGAGGCCACTTCTTGAACTGGGGCTGGATCTTCAATTGTGGTTGCCTCTTCAGTTTCAGGTAGCTCTATGGCTGCTCCCCCTGCTTCTTCTTGTGGTGGCTCTGTTTCTCTTCTTTGTTGCTCTTGGAGGTCTTGGAGCTGTTTGCGGAGGGTCTCATTTTCTGTCCTTAGTGTTTGGTTTTCTGATGTGAGCCTCTCCTCTGCAGCCAATGATCCCTCCGCCATGTGCAATCTTTGTACTTGCTCTAACCTCAGCTCTCTTTGCAAACTTCTGACCTGCTCTTCCAGAGCTGGTACGAGGGCTCCCTCTTGTTCTGTTCCTGCTCTGCTAGCTCTAGGGGTGGTCCTGAGTCTCGTGATTGTCCTTTCTTGAAGTTCGACTCTTTCCCTTAGCTCAATGAGCTCATCCTTGGCTACCTCCAGCTCATCTTCTATTCTCTCCTTTGCTTCCTATGAACTTGTTACCTCTCTTGAAGCTTCGGCTAGTTGGAGTATCAAGACGTCTCTCTCGTTTTCGGCGTCGTAGAGTGATGCTTTATGACTTTCAGATTCAGTCATAGCATTCTCTAACTTCTTCTGCAACTCTGCTTCCTTTTGTTTTGCTGTCTCAAGTGCTACTTCCTTTGCTTAGGATCTTTCTTTAATCTTGCTGAGCAGTTCATGCACCATGTGCATGTCTTTTTCATCTTCATCTGTCAACTTGACAGCTCTTTCTGCCACCACCTCCAATGGCTTCGGCTCGTCCATTTTCTCTTTACTCTCCATTGTACCCTTTGTCTTTTCCTTCGTCCCTTTCCGATCATCTTGTTTCCGTAGGGATATCCCATAAACTGCCTCCAGGGCCTCTTCTTCACTGTATCCGATCGCTACCAGATCCTCATAATCATCTTTCTTTTGCTGAACTGGATCTATCTCCTTTTCCTTGGTCCTGGCCTCCGGCTTTTCCATAATTTCTGTTTCTATTTCTATTGTGGTTTCCTCCACAATAATTTCCATCTTCTTCGGGCTTGGTACAACAGTAGAAGAGGGCTGATTGTCCTCAGTCATCTTGGCTTTCCCTTTGTTTGCTTGCCCGTCTTTCTCTTGAGGTTCAGTAGACTCATCTACTTTCTTCTTCCCCTTGTCGTGCTTTTTCAGCTCAGCTTTTAAAAGCTGTACTTCCTCTTCAGTATAAGGCTCGACAGGTTGCTGCTCAATTATGGCCTCCGACTCCTCATAAGCTCTAATATATTGATCATATTGATCAACATGTGGCCTGGCTGAGCTGGTTCCGACTTTACTGGGGTCCGGCACCCACATTTCTTCGAAGTCCCCCTTTAGAGCTCTTTCCGCTCTAAATTGCTCTACCAGCCTTTCCATTCTTGCGGCTTTTTGACTTTTGGTTTGCTTGGGATCGGCCTTCTTCTTCGCTTTCTTCTTGAGCGGCTCGTCCACAGCCTCTTCATGTTCTGAAACTATTTCTAGTTTTCGGCGTGCTCTTGTGGACGCCCTCTTGGATACTTCTTGCTGTTCTTCCTCCTCATCGGCTTCTCTAAGCCACTCATTCTAGGAGGGAATCCGTGGCCCTTGATCTCTAGCTCCAATAGCTTCATAAGCTATTCTTGTTAGGATTTCTCCTCCTCCTATGTACTTTGGTTTCTGTTGTGCATGGCGATTACTTGCTCGTGGAGGTATTGAGCTAATACCTCTTTTGGCATGTTGCTCTCATGCCCATGTGATGGTTGTCGCAATGGCATGGGGTGGTGTAGTATACTTCTGCGGTCTTTTACTGCACACATGGAAAAACTGGTTGTATAATCGGCAAAGGGTTGCCGCTCGTGATCTGCCATATCTCCGTAGGTTGTATTTGTTTCTTTGATCCATAGACCTCTATGGCCTCCCTTCTTTCTCTGACAGAACTCCCTTTGTTGTGCAGCTTCAATGCATCTGCAATGAGCTGTGGAGTGATCTGTACTTCAACTGTTTCTCCATCCATGGCTGTCAACGTGGCTTTCCCATCCTTCTGAATGGATGTTGCCAACTCATACACTCTTCTTGTGTCTACACCTGATGGTCTCGAGGTGAAGAACCTGTGTAAGTCAGCCTTTCCAGGTATCTGCTTATGTTCTCTGATCTGCTATAATCCACTAATTCTCGTGGGATCATAGGTACATCGACCGATTGCCCTTGAGGATCTCTGAAAGTCCCCTGGTAGATCTTTATTCCCTCTTTTTCTAGTACTGCTTCCTCCACCCAAGTCTTGGTTGGCTTGAGGGTTTCTGTTGGAATATCAAAAGGTTCTGCTTCTGCAAGAGCATCCTTGATGGTTGTCTTTTTCTCTTAGTTGCCGATGACTTAGCGGAATCCATGGATCCTGTAACTCCAATTTCAGAAGTTAGCGTCTTTTTAGTACTGAAAGCCGAAATGAAGCTTTTAACTATTCAAATGACTTGAAAATTGAAACATGAGCTATTCAGGGCCTAAGGATGCAATGTAGGTGAAAAAATATGCAAACTGGGCTCAAAAACATGCTTGAGACATCATACGCGTATGATGTCTTTTGTGTCAGAATGACTTCATATTGGTTGTGCTTGTAGCTGATAGTGTATACATGAGTATCATATGCTTGGATTTGAGTTTGGATCCCATTTGGTCAAGTTTTGGCCAGTTTAGTCCAGTTCAGGCTCTTGGCAAAATTTTGAAAGGGAAATGGATTTTATGATCCAAATTGGATAAAACTTGGTGGATTACTTTCAAATGGCATGTAGAACACTTCTGTTTGGTGGTTGAAGCCCTGAGGTGCCAAAATCACATAGTGAGACATCATACGCGTATGATGTCTTTTAGTGCATTTTTGGACCAATTTTCTCTATAAGCTTGGTTTGGCTTTAGATAGGCTTATTCAGTGGATTTATCAAGTTTGGATAGAATTTGGACTAAAAATGGCTCTGGAGACATCATACGCGTATGATGTCTTTTTCATCAATTTTTCATGGGATTGGTTCTGTGGACTCCATGTGCTAGTGAAGGACTGTTTATACTCAAATCTTGGTTTGGACTTGAATATGTTGGATTTGGACAAAAATAGGCTTTGTATGAAGGATTTTCTCTTAATTGGGCTAATGGGGTGATCCACTTGACCAAATGGTTCCAAACTTCATATGTAGCATGTATTAGATATATATAATGGATGTATGATGACAAATGAGCATTTTTGGCTCTGTAAGTGCAAATAGACATCATACGCGTATGATGTCTTTTGTGTCAAAATGGTGCTTTTTGGTTCCAGATAGCTTGTAGATGTGTTAATCAACAATCCTACAAAGTTTCAATGAGTTTGGAGTTATTTTGACAAAATTAGGACCAAAAATCAATTTTATGGCCTACTTTGCGTCTTTTTGGTTTTCCTTGGGTTTTCTAACTCCAATTCTCATGATACTTGGTTCATAGGATGTGATTAACATGTGGAATGAGGCTATGCACTCAAATGTTGAAATGGATGTGAAAATCATGCTGTGAGACATCATACGCGTATGATGTCTTTTCTTGAAATGTTGGTCTTTTTGTGCAAAGAATGCTTTGTGCTAGTGCCCTAAGCCCTGCTAACTAGTTTTCAACTTAAAAAGTCATCAGTTTAGCTAAAAAGCCCCCTTATAGGCATTTCAGTCTCCGAAGTCGTCTTTTTGCCTTGGAGTTGAATTTCTTCAACTTTTCTTCTCGAGAGTTGCATTTCCAGCTCATTGGATATGTTGTGAAGCCATCCATTTGGTTGAACTTGACTTTGGCTCCCCGTTCTCCATCTTTCTCCATTTGGTTGCCCGAAAGCGTCTTTTTCACCATCGGTAAGTGAATCAGCTTTCTTTTGGGTTTTGCTTGCAAACATAAGTCATCCATGTATATTTGAAGCTGCTTGTGAAGTTTCATGTCATTTGGTCGTCAATTTTAGCCGTTATGCCAAAATGACGCTTTGTGTGTCCGCAGCCGAATCGGTTGTTCCGACCTACTTTTGGTGATCCAACCCGGAGATACTCCATGGTTGCATTGCCCTCGATGTTGTTAAGCTTCCTGAGAAGTTTTGTGTCGTTCCGACAACTTTTTTCTGTTTGCCTCTTGCAGGCTCTGTTGACCTAGGGTTTTTCCAGTCGTTCTTTCTCGAGCTTTGAGTGCTAGAAACTCATCTCCTATACTAGGGTAACCCACCTCTAAGTTCTTGCAAGGTTTGGTTAGGCGGTTGTGCCCCTACCTAGCGTTCTTCCCCATTCCCCGTCTGCTCTTGTTTCTTGGTTTTGGTGAGTTTTCGCGACAAAAGTTAACGATAAGCATCAAAAGCTTATGGCAACGAGTCTACCTCTCATGTCTGGTGTCCTCTGAGCTCTCGTAGCAGTCGTAGAAGGCGGTAGAAGGTCGGATGCTCCTGTGTGCTCTTTGCTCTCTCCAAGAAGGTAATAGTGGAAATGAGCTTGATAGTGAAGTGAAAAATACTTAACTTCGGGCTTCCCGGATCACTTGTTACCAAATTTGACATGTGCTCCTATCTCGTCGTGAAATGCACTTTAGGATTTGAAATTTCTCAATTTGGACTCCGTTTGACCTGTTTCTGAGAAATCTGTCCACTTTGCCAAAATTCTGTCATTTCGGGCTTTCCGCAACTTTTTCAGAATTGTACCCCATTTTTACCATGGGTTGCCCTTGTCATTAGGATCATCACCGTCTATTCTTTTCTTTTTTCCGATCTCATTTCACCTGCTTTTTTATTTTTCTTTTATTTTATTAAGAAAATCATAAAAAATAAAGGAAAATAGCAAATTGAAGCCAAAAAATTCCAAACATACACGATAAATAGCTGGTAACCCTGTGTATATGAATATACACTTCTTTGTGATTTTTGGACTTGGATTACCACTTTTTTCCACTTTTTAGCTCCAAAAACACTCTTATTTAGTGATATTTACACATCTAGAGACCCAAATTCATCATTTGATCTCTTCTTGTTGCAAAACAAGGTATATAAGGGCATAAATATTATCAATATCCGCAATCAAACATAAAAAATGCAAAATCATGTAAGACACTGCCCTTGTAATATAATTTTTGTTTTTCTTTGTTTTTTTCCGCTTGTAGCTGCTTTGTAGCTCCTGTATACCTCCCCCCCTCCTAGTCTGAGTCCTCCGGACGACTATGAAGTGTCTGTGGTGAAGCATTGTAGTTGTTTTGGTCATAAGTTCCCAATGCAATTGTAGAGCGATGATACAACAGTCTTTCCAATAAAGCTGCTCTTTGTTTGATTGAAGGATTGGTGGTCGGGTTTTGGGTTGGTTTTGGCACTTCGGTAGTAGAATCAGTAGATGGATTCTTCTTTACTGTTGTCTTTTTTTCACAATCCAAATCTGCTTCCGCTTTGCTTGTGCTTGCCACAAACTCTTTGCGACCCAAACCTGCTTTGTTCTGTGTGTTGATTTCCTCGCCTTGAAATACCTAGGAGTTTCCGTTGATTGTATTGAAGGGAGTTCCTGTTTACAAATCTTTGGGATCCAAATTTGCTTGCTATAGCTTTGTGCCGTCATGAACTTCTTTGGAATCCAGATCTGTTTCACTGTCCTTGATTGTCTGGAATCACTCTGTTGTCTGGTATTGAAGACTCTGTTTGTGTTTCTGGCACAACCTTTTTTGGTCTCCATACCAACTTTGACTCCGTTTTTTCCCAAGGTTGAGCTGTTATATTATTGCTTGTCTTCCTTATCCACTGTTGAGAATTCCTCGTCGAAGAGTAATCCGGTTGTATAGAAACTTTTGGTTGCCATTGCTTCTTCTTTTTCTCTGTTTGTTGTTTACCTTTGTCTTTGGATTCTTCCTTTGGAGTTGGCTCTGCTCCTTTGGTGAACTTAACTGATTGACTTTCACCTTCGTATTTGATAAGCACTGATTTAGAACTCCAGTCAATCATTGCATTGTATTGCTTCTGCCATGGTTGTCCTAGCAATAATGGATGTTGTGTAGCTTGGTCTTCAACCACGTAAAACATATGAGGATACACATATTGGTTAATCTGTATATGTAAAACTGTGCATCCGACAGTTTTGATTGAATTCTCAGAGTAACTCTTTAACTCTTGCTTGGCAGTTTGTAGTTTAGTGTCATTTGTCAATTGTCTATACAAACTGAGTGAAAGTAGGTTAGCTTGAGCTCCTGAATCCAATAGTGCTCTGGCTTTGATTTGGTTGGTTCCTACTTTGCATTCAATGATGGGTTCTTCTTTGTCATTCCCCATTTCTGTTATACTGACTGCGTTTATTCGTATTGCTCCTTCATTGCGCTGTTTCTGACGCAGTAGTCTTCTTTTCTCCATTCTTTCCTTCGCCTCGGCTTGCGCTTCCTCCTCAATCTTTTTCTTTTTCTGGACACGCAGCTTTTCTTGATGTATTTTGAGAAGCATGTCTTGGGTTAGCGGCAAAAGATACTTTTTCACTCTGCATCCACTAATCCAATTGGGCATTTCTTCTCCGTCTAATGTAGCAAGCTTGACGGCTCCACTTGGTGATAGATCTTTAATCACCAGAGGTCCCATCCCTCGCTTTTTAAGCTTCTTAGCATGCTGTTTCAGAGTGTAAACTAGGACATAGTCCCCAACCTTAAACTCTTTAGTCCGCACATGCTTATCAAAAAATTCCTTTTGTCGCCTTTTTTGAGCGTAGATGGAAGCTACTGCTTTTAGGCGAAGCTCATCTAGCTTTTCCAGGTCATCTATTCTATCAGAGAGCTCGTGCCCTGTCCACTCTAGATCCTTAGCCACCCTTAAGGTTGAAATCAAGAATTCTATTGGTAAGATAGCATTTAGCCCAAAAACCATGTTATATGGGGTCGTTCCTATTGATGTTTTATATGCTACCCTATATGCCCATAATGTTGAATGCAACTTCTGGTCCCAGTCAGTTCTCGACTCAGATACAATCTTCGTAAGGACCGTGCATATGGTTTTGTTTGTTGCTTCAGCTTGTCCGTTTGCTTGTGGATGATACGGGGCTGATTTCCTATGGATTACCATGAATTCATCTAGAAGGATCTCTATCACTTCATTTATGAAATGTGTGCCTCGATCACTCACAATTTCTATTGGCAATCCATATCGTACAAAGACGTATTCATATAGAAATTGTGCCGTGGTCCTGGCATCTGCTTTTTGAGTTGCCTTTGCTTCGACCCACTTTGTTAGATAGTCTGTAGCCACAATGATGTATTGTGCATGAGTCTTATATGCAGGAGGTGAAATGGGTCCGACATAATCAATCCCCATTTTGCAAAAGCTCTTGCCCCCATCATTGGTCTAAGCGGCATATCATCTCTTTTAAGTGGTACTTTGGTCCGCTGACAGTCATCACACCGTTTAACGTATTCCTCAGCGTCCATATGTAATGTTGGCCACCATATTCCTGCGGCTAAGACAAGTTTTGTTGTCTTATCACCTGAGAAATGGCCTCCACCTACTCCTCCATGAGCTTGCTCCAGGATTATCACATACTCAGACTCTGATGCGCAAATCCTAAGCTGGTTGTCTTTACCTCTCTTATAGAGTTGATCTCCTATTAAAGCGTAATCTCTAGCTTCTGTCTCTACAGATTTCTGACGAGCTTTTGACGTTCCTTCTGGGAAAGTTCTATTTGTGAGATATTCAACAATATACTGACTCCATTCTGGAGCGATCATTATCTGATATAATGTCGAATACTCGGCTGGCGGTTTTGATGAACATACAATACATACAGTGACATATTCATGTACGCTTTCTTTCATTCCTGGCCAATAGACTCCCAATTGTAACAAATTCCTATATGTGTTCCTTCTTGAACAATGAAATGCACATTCCTGAACATGTGCTTCGCATAGATATATATATCCTCAGGATTGATGCATTCGTAAAATGATGATCATCCCAATTGATACAACCTTCCTGCAATCAATTGAAGATTCTTGGATTGCTGAATAGCAATATGTTTTCAGGTTGTATTCTCTTCTATCGAACTCTCCTCCATAGGTTAATAGGTTAACGACATTTTGAGACCACTTAGGTATCATTTCTATGTTGAACAAGTACGCGTCTGGCATGTCGTCATCTACTCCTATAGGGTCTTCTCCATTCGTCAATCGCGAAAGATGATCAGCTCTAAGATGTGTTTTTCCTTTCTTTACTACTACCGTGAAGTCGAATTCCAGTAAGATAATGAACCATCTCACTATTCTCCCGGTATTGCATGGTTTATTCACTAGGTAGAGCAAGGCTTGGTGATCCGTAAAAAACACAAACTTGTTGGCTAGAAGATAATGATAAAAAATTTCTTCACAGCATATATCATTCCTAATCCCTCTCGCTCTGTTGTGGTGTAATTCTTCTCTGCATGGTTGAGCTGTCGACTGGCGTAACAGATAGGAAAATCCATGTTTCCTTCTTCTGGCTGAGCCAGAATGCATCCTATTGCATATGCCGAAGCATCTATGTGCACATGGAATATCTTCTCCCAATCTGGTGATTTCAAGACTGGAGCAGTAATGAGTGCCTCTTTCAATTTCTTGAATGATTCCTCACACTCCTCTGTCCATTCAAAGTTCACTATTAGCCTGTAAAGTGGTTGGCCTATTATAGCGTACATGTAAATGAATCGTCTATAATATCCGCAATGTCCCATAAAGCTCTGTACTTGTTTCGCATTGGTTGGTCTAGGCATATCCACTATAACTTTTATCTTCTCTAAATCCGTGGATATTCCGTTTTGTGAGACAATATGTCCCAGAATTCTGCCCTGTCGGACCATAAACACACATTTCTCAGGATTGAGACAAATGCGATATGTCCTACATTTCTCAAATACTTTTCTTAGGTGTTCTAGATGCTCATCTCTCAGTAGAGAATGTACACATAAGTCATCCATGTATATTTCTAGAAACAGCCTTAAGTATTCTTTGAAAGCATGCGTCATCAGCCTCTGGAAGGTTGCGGGAGCATTGGTTAGACCAAAAGGCATAACCCGATAAGCATAAATTCCCCACTCCGTTGCAAAAGCTGTTTTATGTTGATCTTCCAGTGCTATGGCTAGCTGGTTATATCCTGAAAAACCATCAAGAAAGGAGTATGCTGTTTTCCCTGATACACGCTCTAGAACATGATCAGTTATCGGCAGGGGATAATTGTCCCTGATTGTTGCAGCATTCACTTTCTTTAAGTTGACACACACTCGGAGTTTTCCGTTCTTCTTAGGTACTACCACAATCGGAGATACCCAATCGGTGTGTTCAATCTCGTATATGAATTCAGCTTCCATTAGCTTATCTATCTCTTCCTTGATTCGCTTAGCAAAAGTATCATTATATGTGTATGGTCTCTGTCTGCTAGGCTTTGCGTCTTGTTTCAGTGGGATTGAGTGTTGGCATATCGATGGGTCAACTCCCTTTAAGTCCTTATAAGACCATGCAAACACATCCCTATACTCTCTGAGAAGACTCAAAAGTCTCTCTTCCTCGCTGGAGACAAATCTGTGGCTATGTACACCGTCTAGGTGTCTCACCTGGAGCTGCTAAATCAACTTTTTTTGCATCCTCCGGTCCGTCATAAGATTCGTTCTCCTTCCTCTCTCGAATAGGTGGGGTTAATATCACCTTCCTATCCTCTATTGTGAATTTCCTATAGTGAGAGGGAACATCCATGTTTTCCTTGATTTTGACGTTTTCGTCCTCTCCACTCTCAATTTCTGTCGTCCAAACTTCCTTCAGAGTTTTCTTGAGCTCTCTGTACTTGTTTCTACGTTCTAACTTGGACTCCGTGTATTCTCTGTTGCGCTTGTTCTTTTCTGATTTTTCTGTTTCAGTTTTCGTTCCATTCTTTTGAACTTGATTTCTTGAGCCTCTTTTGTCTTTTCGTAAGCTCTTTTGATCACTGCCTCTCATTCTTCCAGAAATCTTATCCTTAACACAATCTTCAGCCTTTACTAGCATTAGGAATTGATTTTTTCCTCTTATTCTAGGCATCGGATTGGTTCTAACCCCTTTTGTTTTTTCTTTGCTCTATAGTGTTTCTGGCGTTGTTTAGTTTGGTTCGGAAAATCATAAAATCGGACATCCGTTATAGTTTCTTCGTTTCCGCTTGAATTGTCCGTTGACTCGTTGTCTGCTTCATTTCCCCACTCTGGATGATTGGGAATGTCGTGAAACACCTCTTCTTCATCTTCCTTTTCCAGTGTATCGTTCTTTTCAGTTTCTTTTTCGAGTACAGTTCTCAACATGAAATACGGAACCACGTCGTACCCGTCCTTGTCGCAAAATTTCGTTGTGGGACCATCCGGAATTGCACAAACATCTAGGGTTGCTAGAATGTGTGTCCATTCTAATGGTTCAAACGTGTCCTCTGGAAAGGGTTCTCCTACATAAGTTTCGTCTTCGATAGCCCTTTCTAAAACACATTCTTCTCGTTTCAGACTTCCACATTTCGAAGCTCCACACATCCATAACTCCTTGGGTTTACCTAACCAAGCTGGAAATTCGGATCCCGCCAAAGTAGCTGAATCAAACTCCTCTACCGGTGTTCGGTTCACATCTTTGTAGCTATGGTCTTTCAGGTTCACACGTGTAGTGGTTTCCATATTTCTCAAGTATATGTGATCGTAGCCCCAATCTTGGACCATTTTCAACTGTCTCATGAATGGTCTTCCCAGTATGATATCATAGTTATTCTCCTTGCCAAAATCGACAATAGCAAAAGTATGTTCGTATTCAATGCCGCAAGAAGTCACTACAACTTTCTCTAATAACCCCATAGGTTTCTCCATGTGTCCATCTGCTAATTGGAGTTTCAACCTAGTCTTCCTTATTGCTGGTTTCCCCCATTTTTTCCAGATTTCTTTTGTAGCAATGGCTACCCCAGCTCCGCTGTCTAGTATTGCCATCGTGTTCACTCCTTGGAATTCAACTGGTAAGGTTGTATTCCCCTCTTCACCTTCGCAATACTCTCCGACCTTGTTTAAGGGTACAGGCTTAGCGTTCTTTTGTGGCTTGCTCAGCTCCTCTATGCTCTCTTGCAATCTCGATGTTGGATCTTTTATCCCGAATTTCTCCAAGCATTTTCCTACAGTGGTCCACATATGTGGTCTTAGCCTCAAAAGCTCAGCTAGAGTGATAGTGCATGTCACTGGTGTTGACAAAATCTCTATCAATCCTTGCGAGTCCATGACTTTTTCTGATGAGATTTTTCGTGAGGGAAGTGCTCTAATCTCGGATTTTGCTTCATACTCTCCTAAGTATGAAGGTAAGGTTTCAGTGAATGAGGTTTGCTCTCCATTGTTCTAACAGAGCCCCCATCTCCCCAGTAAGATTGCAGATCCAAGTCCACTTGAGATCCTGCCTCAAATTCCACTATGGGAGGATTCCTGATGTCCTTTTCCCAATTTGTCTGATTAGCTTGGCAACTTAGCTCGTTTGCAAAGTTTGCCTCTCTCACTTGTTTCCAAAATTCATTGTAATCCTCATCTTTTCCGTAAATCCTCTGTATGACTGGATGAAAACTCTCTATCTCCTGATCGGTTGTGTTCAATACTATGCGGTCATCCTTTTGTGTATTTTCAGGCTTTTGTGCACTGGGAGTCTTTTCAGCTACCCGTGAAACGATAGTCTCTTGCTGAATTGGGTTTTCCTTTCCACAATTCATTGTTTCTTTTGGTGGTTCTAATAAGGCTTGTGCAGTCTCGATCATTCTCTGGCACATTTCAAGTCTCTGCTTTTCCAATTCCGCGTTTGGGTATGTCATCCACCTCTGTTCTTGTGTTTGGTTGTTCTTTAACCTAGCTTCGTAAGCTCTCATCAGTGCGTCCAATGGTTCGTGTACTTTGTCGACTAGCACTGATCCCCCTGAGCTTAAGCTCGTTGTTTCTTTGATACTCTTTTGTTTCGTTCTTTCCGGGCTCATCTCTCGTTTCCCGTTTTGACTCTCAAGTTTTTCTAATCTAGCTTTAGTTTGCTTTAGTTCCTCAGCTAGAATAGCGTCTTCACGTTCTTTTCTCAACTTCATGCGTGCTTTTCTAGCTTTCCATGTGTTTTTCTGACTCCGCGGTCCTTGACTAACCACTTCAGTCGCTAACTTTCCATTCTCAGGTTCTCTAGTGGTTTTCTTAGCTTGAGCTCTAGTAACAACTTGCGTTGGTATCAGAGTTTCATTTTCAGACCCACTGCTGGTAGGAATAGTTTCTAGCATATTCAATGTCGTCTTTTGCACTTTGTTTGGATTCTTTGAACAATCCTCAATGAAGTGAGTAACCCCACACTCAGTGCAATAAGCGTTAATTCTAATGATTTCCGTATGTGGGCAAACATTCATCAGATGGTCACCTCCACACTTGTAACAGGGTCCTAGTGCTGGTCTTGGTCCCATTTGATTCGTCCTTTGTGGATAGGATGGTCTTTGTCCTGTTAACCCTCCATGAGCTATGAACATCAAGGTTCTTGCGTCCAAATTGTATCTCTCTTCATCAGAAGCACTTGTAACTGTTGGTGTTCCAACATTCCCCATCATGCCCCATGGTTCTGGTTGTTTGGTTCTTCTGGTGGGTAATACACTGTCGGAGACATGTGTGCACCCGATTCTTCATAATAGGCTTGAACAGGCACTAAGGCTTGTTCTTCCTGATTCTCTAAGGTTGGTGCATATCTAATGCCCACTGGTCTTGCTCCTGGTAAAGGTGGTTGTTGTCCCAATACCGGTTGCGGTCTTTCTATCCCCATAGGTCCTGGTACATTTCCCGTTGGGTATCGAGGTACTGGATGTATCTGAGGTGGTGCTAATTGAGCAGGAGGTGCATACTGGCGCTCCCTTACATACCCTTTGTTGTAATAACACTCCTCTGTTGGATGATTTGTCCATTTTTGTTCAATAGCACACCATTTCAGTGTTTTTGGCAATGGTTTTTGGTATGGTGCCATCCTTTTTAGAGCATCTTCTATCATTTGCTCTACATTTGGCATGGTTGTTGTTTGAACATTCTTTTTAGTGGTAGTCTCGCTCGCTACGGAGGAGGAGCTACTGGATGCAAAATCTGTATCCGCTGACACCTCTCCATAAACCGTACAGTTATCCACTAAGTACAATGCCTCTCTCGTTACTTGCTCGAAACTTGTACAAGCTTTCAAGTGCAAGTCCTTCTTGAGAGTGTCGTTCCTCAGTCCCTCAATAAAGAGAACAGATAGTCTGTCATCTTGTGGTCGTTCACGTACTGGACATCTCTCAATGTATTGTTTGAAGCGAAGTGAAGCTTCCTTCACTTTTTCGTGTTCTCTCTGTTTAAAAGCATATATTTGTGAGACCGTATTGTGCTTAATCCCTCGTTTTGAGAATTCCTCAGCAAACTCTCTTAGCAAATGGTCAATGTCATGGAATCCCCCTATGTTCATGGTTGAAACCATGTCAATGCAGTACCTTCTAGAGTAAGACCAAATCCCTCGTATTGTGTATGGAAATCTGTTATCTGCTCAGCTCTTAAGACTTGCTTAAAGAGTGACACATGTGCATACGGATCTCCTGAACCACCATACTTCTTTGGCATACACTTGGCTACTTGAGATGGTCTCATACGTCTATGATCTGCTACCAATCTCATTGCTCCTGTGTCTCGGCTAAAGCTTTCTCTAGCATCATGGACTTCATGGGTTACCCTTGTCGGTTCCTCTGCCCTGAATCTACTACTGGGAGGTAAATGTGATGGTTCCGCTTCAAACCTTGGACCTGGAGTGGTATAGGTGGGGATTGGAACTGCACTACCTCGATTCGTCTCCATTGACTCTCTGGAATGTAATGATCCCATTGGTCCGAGCTTCGAGTCCCAAGGTTGACTGAAAGAGTCAGCAACCTGAGTTCTTTGTCCTCCTGTTGTCATTGAGTTTTGCACTCCATTTGTTGGTGCTGGTCTATGTGAGCTAGAAGTAACATAATACTGATGTAGTGGTCCCCCAAAGTATGTATATCCTTCTAATTCTTTCTTGCCCATTGTTGAGTATTGCCTGCCCATACTTGTCGTAAGCGGCAATTTTCACTTCCGATCCCTCTGTGTAGGTAAAGACATAAAGTCTTTTTGGTCTGTCAACTCTCCGTGTAGGGTTCTTCACATCTATAATAGAGATCTTGCTCCCCATTATTATATTTGTATAGCCCCACATAGATGTTATCAGTGTTGATCCTTGTAGTTTCATTCTCTCTTCTTAACCTCGCATTAGGGAAGTTCATTATTGGTGCTTTCTCCTCGAGTTCTTCATCTATTTTGGCTTTGGTGCCCATCAATCCCCACTTGTCCACAATGTTAGGGTTTAGGACTACCAAGTACATGGTACCCTCGTCATCTAGATATCTATCTCCGCTATAGCTCACAGGCACTAAGTCCTTGAACTCACTAGGTCTATCTTCTATCTTTACACAATAGCGGTCCATTCCATCTTTGTAGATCTTGGCACCTTGCTCATTGTCGTACTGGTATTTTATGAACAATAGCTTCATGTGGCGGAAGGGTTTGATGATCCTGCTGCCATATTTTCTCTGTTGTTCAGGTTCAAGTGTTCCAAGTTTTCGGTGAAAATCTCGTAAGATCTCTCCGAAGAAGTATCAGAAACACTTCCTTCAAAGATCGGCTCTAATGGTTGCACCCAACTTTGGTTTACACTTCCCTCGGTTGATATGACACTTGCTGGTTCCCCTTGTTTTGGTTGATTATTCCGGAGATTCCTGCCCGATCTCAAATTCATCAATTCCCCTAAAGGACTGTAACTTTTCCGTCTCGGCAATTTGTTTTCCCCAAGTTTTTGTGGTCAGAATTGATCCAAACTGATTGATACTTGGTCAATTGTTTAATCTTGTCAGTTGGACAACTTCTGTTTCATCAAGTGAGAATTTTGTTGCAGTTATGCTGAAAAAGACATTATACGCGTATGATGTCTTTTTTCACAGATTTTGACTATTTTGGTTATGCTCACTCTCAGTGGCCCCTTTATGCTCTGTTCACTCACAAAATTCAGTTTGAACTCTGTTTGAGCAAGTTATGGCTAATTTAGGCTTTTCTTGGCAATTTCCGCTTTTGACTTGTTTTTTGGGTCAATTGTGATCCAAATGGGATGAAACTTGAAATATAACCTCTAGACAGCTATTACAATGGATCTGTGTTAGCAAAGTATCAAAATATGTCCAAAATTAGGTCAAAGACATCATACGCGTATGATGTCTTTTTCATCAATTTGGGTCCAAACTTGATATTTATGCTTTCTACAGTGTTTGTAACAATCTTGTCAGGTCAGATTTCAAAATAAGCAGTGGATGTGCCAAAAGACATTATACGCGTATGATGTCTTTTGTCCCAGATTTTGACTATTTTTGGTTTTAAGCCTTCTCCAATGTTTATAATTGAGTTTCAAGTGTTTTTGTCAGGTTTGAATGTAAAAACAAGATTTGAATCCAAAATTTCCTATTCTTTGCGTTTCTTGGACTCCGACTTGTCTTTTTGGGTTTCTTTGAGTGTTAATGCTCTTGTTTTAAGTTGATCTTAGGGTAAAACCCCCCTTCTAAACACTCTGGCAATGTCAAATTTTCAATTTTAGTCTCTGTTTAGGTCCTAAGACATCATACGCGTATGATGTCTAAAGTTGCAGATTTCCAGTTTTTCAGCACAGAACTCTTCCAATAGCTCTTTTAAGTGCTCAGCAACAATCAGTTACACAGAAAATTTTTCTGAACTTTGTTTTATTGCATATTTCACTACCAAAGAGACTTTTTTCAGTGATCTAACATGCAATCAAACACATCAAGCAAATAGAACACCAATTGATAGCTCTAGATCAGGATCAAATCAGGCCCTACCTAAGCTACTTCTAATCATAAAATGGATTTTTTGCAATTGAAAATATAAAGAGATTTACTACCACACAAGGAGTAGCAAATGCTTTTTATGTCAACAACCACTTAAACACCATCAAAAACAATCTAATCTAAGCTAAACTAAAAATACTGTCAACACGGAAGACCCAGGAATACCCCACTTCCTAGTATCTCTCGAGACCTTCGGAGTCCACCACTCCTAGATCTTTTCTAACTAAAGTATACAAAGTAGTTTATACGACTCACCTCGTAGGATTAGTCTAAGGTCACCTACTTAGGGCTCTCGTCCCCGGCAGCGGCGCCAAATGTTAAGGCGGTTACGCCGCTAGCGGAAGCTAAATAGCGAGAACTCAACCAACAACAGAATTTGTCAGACGAGGACGAAGCTTGACCCGCAGGCGCATGGAAACAACTAGGTGGGTGTCAAATCACCTACTCGACCTTCTAATGACAATCACTACTAAGGAAATCAAATCTAAGTTCTAAAATACACGCAAGTGACTGAAATCCGTACTACGAACGAATGCTATACGAAACAGGATCTAGAATCATTGAATCGATCTCAAACTCAAGGGGAAGTCTATGCACTAGGTAAGAACAACACCCTAAAGACTTGAACTGCAAAATCAACCTATAACACTCCGTGCGGTAAACGCGTATGAAGACAGGCCGAAAAATACAGGTGACCGAAACTTGACCCCGATGGTACTAATGTGTAGCTCTACTCGTTGTGGTTCTATAGATATGCTGCACGCTCTATTCCGACACACGAGTTGGAAGAAAACTCACACCGAAGCTCGTAGGAACTTACCACACATAGAAGCCGATAGCGCGCACTCTTGGTATCTGTGCGTAGCTCTCACCGTTGCTAACACAATGGCGGTGTCGCTTCTCCAATGGCGGTCCCGTAGCTCGCGTAGCAAGGAGATAAGACTCTCTCTCTCTCTCTCTCTCTCTCTCTCTCTCTCTCTCTCTCTCTCTCTCTCTCTCTCTCAGACACAGTCACGGCGCTCAAAAACTCACTTTGATTAATAATTGAATCCCTTAGGTTACAAAACTTTGGCTTATATACCTCAGCCTTGGAGGTGAGAACATCTCTAATTATTTACATTAACAGGTGAAATTACTTCGGGATTACAAGCTGGAAACTCAATTGAGTCCCGTTACTTAATGAATGGCTCAAATCAAAATTAATGTCGGAAAGACATTTATTACAATCAATGGTTACAAAATGATGGGTGTGAGCAAAAATGTGGGTGTGATCCTCTACTGGCTCAACACATTCATTGAGGAAACCTGATTTTTCACCTGTAAATATTGGGACTTACAGAAGTTTCCAGATTGTATCCCAGTTTTGATAAGTTAGATTGAGTAATGGGTTGATTTTGGAACTTTAGGGTTAAGAATTGTAAGGTATATATACCACTTTTTGACCTTAAGAAAGACCTTTTGTCATTTTTAAACAAGTTTTGAAGTCTGTGAGTGAGCGTACTGTGTACAAGAGAGAGTGTGAGCTTAACTTGACCTACGTGTGCACTGGTGGCAGAATCGAGTGCTGAGAAGTGCAGCGTGTTGCCCCCGACGAGAGCTACGCGCCGATACCTACATTGCGCACGTACGGTCCGGTTTTGCGAGCTCCTTCTACGAGCTTCATCTGGTGTTTGGGTGAGCATACGTTGTCCGATTTTGCATTGCAGCATATCCACGCGTTCACCTCCATCAAGCTCGCCTAGAGAGAGAGAGAGAAGAGGAGAGAGAGAGAGAGAGAGAGAGAGAGAGAGAGAGAGAGAGAGAGAGAGAGTCTTTGTTGATTAGGGTTGGATAGGGGTTGACTTACCAGTTCAAAATCGTATCTACACATTCCTGCAACCCCCAAATTACATACTCGCTCTCACTATTCTAGGCGAGCTTGATGGATGTAGAGAGAGAGAAGAGAGAGAGAGAGAGAGAGAGAGAGAGAGAGAGAGAGAGAAGAGAGAGGAGAGAGAAAGAGAGTCTTTGTTGATTAGGATTGGATAGGGGTGACTTACCAGTTCAAAATCGTATCTACACATTCTTGCACTCCCAAAATACCTACTCGCTCTTTTATTTATAGGCTTCTCAACTTCATCCCCATGCTTAATATATTCATAGGCTTCTAACATTCCCATGCTTAATATATTTTTAAACCATAAATCTTCCTCCATCCTCCCTCTCTCCCTCTCTCTCTTCTCTCTCTCTCTCCCTCTCTCCCTCTCCGCCACCATTGCCTCCATTCGTCTTAGCTCCATTCTCTACGCTGCGAGACAGGACATTGGGCACTTGTAGGAGTCTCATTGACTTTGCACCTTATTCCCTCGTCAAATGCGAGAGAGTAGTACCACACTCTACTTGAGTGCGTAGCTTTTGACCACATTAGGTCCTCTTTTCTCCATATATTCAGCCATGAGCTCTCCCTACATACCTCCTCTCCCAGACACGATATGGACTCTCTATTGGGACGCTCATTTTCAGCCATTTTTGAGCATCAAGAATCACTTTGACCTCCACTCACACCACGTGACATGTTCATTTGGTCCCATACGTCATATTTGACCTCCGAGGACGATAATAGAAACTATCTATCTATCTCTCTCTCTCTCTCCCAATTCCATCCATCTCCCCCAGGCCATATAGTATGGTGAGCGCTCACCGTACTATATGGCCTTGGGGAGATGGATGGAAATTGGGAGAGACAAAGGGGGGGGGGGGGGGGGAGAGAGAGAGAGAGAGAGAGAGAGAGAGAAGGAGAGAGAGAGAGAGGGGGGGGGGGGGGGGGGGGGGAGAGGGGCAATTGAACAAATGGCGATTGAAATTGGGGGAAGAGAGAGAGAGAGAGAGAGAGAGAAGAGAGGTGGATGGATTGCCTAAGCATTAGTGCTTGGAATAGGAGGATGATAAAGCATGTATGAGAGAGAGATGGACAAGGTGCATACCTTGAGAACATTTCGAAACAGCTCCTATGCGGCCTCAATCAGATGTCATGGAAGCGCATGGCATGATTTGCTAGTTTTCGACATCATCCAATCTCAGCTTGCTCCGCCGGATGTAGACCGTGCTCTCTCTCTCTCTCTCTCTCTCTCTCTCTCTCTCTCTCTCTCTCTCTCTCCTCTCTCTCTCTCTCTCTCTCTCTTCTCTCTCTCTCTCTCTGCCTGTGTTTTCTAAGCACTTGTTTTGGGATATGCAGGGTTTTTGAGCTTGGGAGTCCCAAAATGCCCTTCAAAATTTCCAAAAATCAAAATACCATGGGTTGTAAAAGTAAATTTATCAAAAGATTAAAAAGTTGTTGCTTTTTCATGAGAAGACTGATTTTCTATCGATCAAGATACTAAAACAAGGATTTGACATGTTTATGTAGGCTTGGAGATGAATTGCTTCATTATTTTTAGACATAACTGCATTTTTGGGAGGTGATTTGTGACAAATAATAGGCTAAGCTCTAAAAAAAGGTTCTCACTTGTCAAGACAAGAAAAAGAATAGGGAAAATTACTAAAAAACAACCTCTAATTTGTGGAATTTACCAAAATACCCCTCAAATTTCATTAATTCCCAAATTACCCCCATATTTTGTCATTAATTCCCAAATGCCCTGCAAATTTTCCAAAAAATCCAAAAACCCTTGGATGTGAGATTAAATTTATCAAAGATATAAAAAAATGTGGCTTTTCCTAAGAAGACAGATTGTCAATCAATACAAGATACGGCTCCAAAATTTGAGCTGTTTATGTAGGCTTTGGAGATAAATTGCTTCATTATTTTTAGACATAATTGCCTATTTTAGAGGTAATTTGTGACAAATCACATGCTAATCTCTCAACAAAGGTTCTCACTTGTCAAAAAAGGATAAAGACTAGGGAAAATTACCAAAAAAACACCTCTAATTTGTAGAAATTACCAAAATACCCCTCAAATTTCAAAATTTCCCAAATTAACCCCCATATTTTGTCATTAATTCCCAAAATTCCCTTCAAATTCAAAAAATCCAAAATACCCCTGGTTTTGAGAGTAAATTTATCAAAAGATATTAAGAAATGTGGCTTTTCCTAAGAAGACTGATTGTCTATCAATACAAGATACGGCTCCAAAATTTGAGTTGTTTATGTAGGCTTTGGAGATGAATTGCTTCATTATTTTTAGACATAATTGCCTATTTTGGAGGTGATTTGTGACAATTGGCATGCTAATCTCTCAACAAAGGTTCTCGCTTGTGAAGACAGGTAAAGAATAGGATAAATTATCAAAAAAACACCTCTAATTTGTGGAAATTACCAAAATACCCCTCAAATTTCAAATTTCCCAGATTACCCCCCATATTTCATTAATTCCCAAAATGCCCTTCAAATTTTCAAAAAATCCAAAATACCTCTGGTTTTGAGAGTAAATTTATCAAAAGATTAAAAAAACTTGCGGCTTCCTAAGAAGACTGATTGTCTATCAATACAAGATACTAAAACAAGAATTTGAGTTGTTTATGTAGGCTTTAGAGATGAATTGCTTCACTATTTTTAGACATAATTGCCTATTTTGGAGGTGATTTGTGACAAATAACATGCTAATCTCTTAACAAAGGTTCTCACTTGTCAAGACAGGATAAAGAATAGGGAAAATTACCAAAAAACACCTCTATTTTGTGGAATTTAAAAAAAAAACCTCAAATTTCAAAAAAGGAACTCAATTGTCAAGAAAGGATAAAGATTAGGGAATTGTGAACAATCGAACTAAAATAACTACAAGGGTATTTTGAGAATTTTTGAAATTTGAGGGATAGTTTGGGAATTTTCACGAATTAGAGGGGTATTTTGGTTTATCTGAATAAAATGCAATGGTTAAAGATTCATGAGAATCTTTTTCAACTATTGATATCTTATTTATAGTCTCTAGTAGTTTTTAATAAAATTTTAGTATATGGCCAAATCACATAGTATATTTTGAAGAGATATAGACTGGGTTTCAACACGTAGGAGTGTTAGTTATATATAGAGTGAGAGATAGAAGATTATGATAGACATAGTGAGGGAGATAGATATATAGAGTGTCTCGTGTGCCTATAAATATATGGTATGGAATTAGATTGGAAATTCACATATATGAAATTGCTTCCGCTTGATTTTTGGGCAATGGCTTCATCCTCATTGAGCAAGGTGAGTTTATTTTTAAATAATGTCCCCTGTTTCTTGATTGCCATCAAGATATTCGATGGTGAATCCGGTGGACTATGGAGGTTGTGGTGACAGTAAGATGTTTGCCATCATTTCAACTCTGGATGGTGACATTCAAACAAAGGTGGCAGATGGTGTGCAAGTAAATGAACAGTTTCAATTTGTGTTGGATTAAACCTTGTCTTCTAGGTTTCTGTTGGTCACGCGCGATAGTGTTTAAAATACCTCAACTACGAAGGTGGCAATTGTAGAATTGTCTGACAGCTCCATTGAAGAACAAGGAGAAAGGTCTGCCAAAATTTCATCTGGTAAGACAGATGATTACTTTCATGCCTATTATGAAGAAAAGGTAGGCAATTTAAATGAGGAAACATACCCAAAAAGACAGAAAAAAGGGTAGAATTTTATCATGTGGAAAAATCACAAAGTACATTAGAGTATATTGCATTGAATAGCCACAAGTACCCCAAGTTAAGCCGAATGATCTTTAGATGTTCAATTAAGAAGCGTGTTGATGAAGTTCCTCAATATAGAATGGGGACTGTGTTTATGAGTTGGGCGTTGTGCCAGATGGCGATCCAAAAAGGATGGGAATGGTTCACAAGTATGATGTCCATTGTTGGTTAAGCCTGTTCAATCTAGAATGAGGTATCCAGCTTTGATCAAGAGAAGTAAATGTGGTGGGCACCTCATTTGTAAGGATAGCTCATGCTCGATAAAAGCAATGAACGGGTTGCCAAATGAGACTTTTTGGATGGACAATTACTACCATCAATTGCTTATGTTGGTATGTTTAGCTCCGAAAATGGAACACTTTTGTTGCTTTCATTGTGGCAATTGTCCAATTCTTCTTTGGGAGTGTCCATGCACTATCTATTACTTATTGGTTGATTACAATTGGACCCGTTTATTATCCATCTCGCAAGGCATAATCATCCCGTGGACAAGGGAGTTTTGCGATCAACAATCTGACAGACTAGAGAGCGTGTGTCACGTGTGTTTTCTGAAATCCCAATGACAGTACCTAGGCATTTGCAATTAAATCTTTCAAAGAAGATGGTTATGGGAGCAGTGGTGCGTGAAAATAGGGAGCAGCTAAGTAGGAATGGGCTTGCTCTTTGTACTAGAGGAGATGCGACCACTAATTATACACAGAGGTAAAGCTCTCTCCTATCTAGTTTTTGTATCATGTGTGTTCCCTTAGAATGTTCTTACCTGCATCTTTGTGGTTGTAACTCAGATTCAAACACTGGATGTGAGAAGCTACAATGAACATAATTGGTGCTAGTGCTCAGTCCCAATTGATTCGGCTTAAAAAACAGTTGCGGGTATCAATTTTTTCACGGATTGCTTTTTCAGGACAATCCACAGATCAAAGCAAAGCTGTCATGTGTTTGAAATTTCAGTTAATGGCCCAGGATCTGGTGTTGATCTTAAAATAGAATGTGGCAAGATGGTAGTGGAGGCCTTCGAAAAAGCTGGGCTAGCTTTGATCACGTACGTAGAGTGGCAAGGTGGCAAACAATGGTAGCCCATGTCTATGACCCTACGTAAGACCTACTGACACATCAACCCTCTTCTTTTGCTTTTGTTTTGAACAAAGATTAGTCAATGCACTCTATAGGATCCAAGAAATGCAGACAATAGCCATTTGCGAGATGAAAGAAGAAGACACACAGACGTAAACCATGTTTTGGGAAATGATGAATTTAGTGCTTTTGGAAAATGGGCACCTTCCAACAGATTTTAGAGGATTCGTGGCAGATGAGGCTGGGGAAATTGGAGAGCTATTCGATCTGTATTCAATGGAGGGCCTGACAATATTATCGAGGGAAGAAACGTTCTTGCTTGTTTCATTGGGAGCAAAGTTTGCAAATTCACACCATGCAATACGTGCATAAAAATTTCTAGGACGAGCACAAGCGTCTATGTGAACTTTAGCGATGTGCAAGGAGAGAGGATGAGGCAACAAGCTTGTATAGGACTTTTGAGCTTGGGGGCAACTGGTAAATTATCGGACAATAAATTGTCTCAAATGGATTGTTGGCTCAGTTGTGGGCACGTGCATTATCTCGCTAGAGAAATCACTTTGTTTGGGTAAAACTATGTGGAATATGTGTTAGTGCATGTATAATTATTTACTTAATGCATTTACAAGTCTTTCTTTATTTTGCAAGAGGTAGATGATTTGTCATACATTCCAACTACAAACCTTGCAGAAACAAAGCATGCAAGCTGGCTAGCCGACGAGGGAAACAAAGAATTGTTGACCTTGCATGATGCATGCGTTTTTTATATCTATCAAACTCACTATTGCAAAGTGTGAAGATGCTTGCTTTTGTCGAAAGTAGATATCATGGAGCAGGTCCTTCAGCAGAAAAACTTGGTCGGCGTGCACAACAAGGAAAAGCACCAGGTCCGATAGCCATTGCTAAAGAGATTGAAGATGGTCTGGGAGGTACGCCCTTATATCAAAGACTAGCAACAATGGAGGAAGATAATATTATAGTAGCCAGAAGGCGCAAAAATGCTAGTACAGTACAGTGTGAGGAGGAGAACGAGTCGCACCGACCTGAATATATTACACAGAATGTTCTTCGCAATCATTGAGGAACACAAACAACATTTGCAATGGCAGCTCAAGAGGTCAAAGATAACGAGAGTGGTTTGATAGTAGAAGTGATAGATATTCATAAGACAATGTGGGCGCTGAGTCGTATTTTGAAGGGTAGTAGGGTTCAATGTCAAGGGTGATTGGGTTCAGATTTAGTAAATGCAAGAAAAACATAAAGAACATAGGTGCACCTTCCTTTGGGGGATTCGTACATGAAAAGAGGTGATTCCAGTGGTCAGGGAAGCGCTTCAAAGACACAATTCATGTTCCACTGGTCAGGGAAGCGATTCAAAAGCACAATTCATGTGGTTCTACAATGATAGTGTTGATCACACATGGAAAATCTGCAACACAATCACTCAATGCCCTACAAGAATACCTAGATCTTGGCCTGTGGAGAGAGGGAAAAAACATGAATTCCTTGGAGCTGTTAAGATTGGAGACAGGGGGCTTCACAGTAAATAAGATCGTAGCATGGAAAACTAGCAATGAGCATTGGAGAGGGGAATGGGGAACACGCCCAGCACAAAAACAAGGGCCTCTCTATAGCTTAGGGTATTCACAGCACCCCTATCCTCTCAGAAACACCTTCAAAGAAACACTTTACACTAGTAGATCACCGTCTGCTCACTTTCCGCTACTCACACACTCCACAAATCACCACACAAGATACACCTACTACCACTGCCTGTCTCCACCCTTACATACACACACAGCCATACAATCTCACTCTCTCACACAAAACACCGTCGATCCGGGGGGGCACACACATCCACACAGCGAACACCGAGGAGAACCATGAAAGCAGGAGAAAGAGAAGGGGAGAAGGGGGAAACACAGCAAGGGAGGCAACTGTGGCTTGATTTCACTTCAAAAAACGTTACACGGGCTTGCACTGCCATCACCATGGCCATTTTCAAGTAAATTTTACAAAGGGCTAGCTTGCTAGAGAACTCCACTTTGCAGGCTTCAAACGGCACTCAAAAGGCCAAGAAAAAAGCCAAAAAAGCCCCTAATTTGATTCAATTTTGACCTTTATAAGGAAGAGTCTTCAATTTGGGAAATTGCCCTTTAATTGGTCCACTTGGCACCTTGAATTAGCATCTTTGGGAAAGGGGACACCGCCTTGCTCTATATGCTCTCTTCTTCACTTTTGCACTTGGGGGGGGGGGGGGGGGGGGCATTAGCAATGTCGCTATTGCCCTAGCCTTTTCATTTTTTATTTTTTATCTTTCAACTTTTACCCTCTTTAGGCTCAACTTTGCACTGCTCTTTGGCTCACCCTCACACCTGCCTTCCTTCCCTCTCCTCATTTGGTCTGCTTTGGTTTATCCTTTGCTCTTAGCTCGGATGGCTGTCTTCCTTTGACCTTGGCCTTGATGTGGCCCGGACAATATTTACAATGGCCTCTTTGCCCTTAGCTTTGCCCATTTGGCCGCCCTTGGGCTCTATCTCTCTCTCTCTCTCTCTCTCTCTCTCTCTCTCTCTCTCTCTCTCTCCTCTCTCTCTTCTCTCTCTCTCTCTCTCTCTCTCTCCTCTCTCTCTCTCTCTCTCTCTCTGTGGGAACTATCCCCTGCCCTTTGGCTCAAGCATTAGCGACGTCGCTAATGGGGGGGGGGGGGGGGGGGTTCTCCTCAAAAATTTGTTGGGCCTCGACGACGCGCGAACAGACCCCCTCAGCGGGTACCACATCATCACACGCCTTACAGGCGCACGCCACTGGCACCACCATCGAATTTTCCAAAAACCACCGCGTACGCACCCCACTGGGCCACGCTCCACTGGCAGCGCCAGCTCACAGTGCCCATGAGGGCCGCCGCCGCCTGTGCCATAGCCACGAGCTCAAGGAGCCCCTCTTCACTTCGATGCTTTCTACTGGTGCCCCTTTGTGGCCTTATACACCACGACCGTCCGCTGCGCAGCCGCATGTGGCCAATTCCACTGCCACATGGCGGCTTCTCACGCCTTGGCCTTTGAACTCCCAAAAAAACTCTTTTTTTCCACAAAAACCACCAATTTTTGGTCCATCCTTGAGTGTTGGCTATTCTTTGCTAAGTTGGCCTATGCACCTGCCGTCAAACCGACCGATAGAGTCGGTTCCTGATTTCAAATTTCCCCGTGCTCACCGCACTCCGAGTCCCAGGCTCGCGATTTAAGGCCGCAAAATAAAGTGAAAAACATCTGCCAATACTTCATCTTCAACTGCCTTAGGTTTTCCCAAGCCGTAACTTGGTGCTCGAGGCTCGGAATCACGTGTCATGACTTCGTGCTAACTCTGCATGACGCACACTATCACCGAGAACCTTGACGAGGCCGAAACAATGCCAGATGGCACATTTTATTTTTTCTGATCGATCAAGTGGGCTCACAGAACCGGCCCCAGAAAATCTTCTAACGACCATAACTTGCTATCCAGAGCTCCGATTTGCAATCCAGACAGACAGGCATGCTCCATCAACACAAGCACTACACCCGGTATATACTGACATCAGCCCGGCCACCTGTCCCCAACTGCCCTATCCGTCGGGAATCTGCTACAGACTCCAGCTTTAAACTCCAGTATCTTGAACACTAGGGCTCCGTTGGATGAGCCGTTTGGACCGGTTTCTAGAGCATGCTGAACACTACATTCTAGGACACTGATTTGGCATTTTGGACACCTTGACCTGCCATCCCATCTAGACCATCCCGCATCACTTTTGGCCTAAAAAGCTTCTTTAAGCATGCATTCCCGCTATCCTTTGGCTGCCAAGGGCCTTGGCACCTGCCCTAGCCTTTTGCACTGCACTTGACTGCTACCTCTACCTGGCATAGACCACCTCCTAGCTTCGACCAACTTTGGCTGCACCATCATTGCCCAGCCTCCTCGTTGAACATTTATGTTCAACCACATATGGCCTTATGGCACTAACAGACTGCACACCAAAAACAGACTCTATGTATACTGCAAAACCACCTAGCACCTGCTACTCGCTGTCTTTGCTCATGTGGGTTGCCCAACCCCCTGCTTTACCTGTCACCGACCGCCTGGGTCAAACACCTTGCATTGGTCTTCTTCATCCACCTGCAACAACTTTGCATAGTGACACACCAAGGCACACACCCAACTACATAGCCAAACTGCCAGCACGATACCTCTACCACTCCAAGCACTCCTTGACAAACTTCCCACTCGAAACCAAGAATCTCCAAGAACACCAAATAGAGCACCCTCGTGCTCACCATCCTGCTCAATCAACACTTGTGATGTACCCGACCCACCCTCCCATCCATGTAAAGTTAGATCCTCATCTAGCCGATCCTGTACCTGCCCAACAGCACACTGCACAGCTACCTTTATTACCATTCCTTTCAACCACCACTCATACACCTCCTTACAAAGCTTGGACACCGCCTTGAAATTTGCATCACATGTCATAAAGGGCACTGATTGCATAGGAAGCACCTCTAACTTTGACTCCGCTTTGCCCTTCTCACCTGCTGTGAACTCAATTCTAGCATCGTCGAGCTCCTCCTTGTCTACTGGCCCTTCAAGGTCAATAAGCACCATCTGCTTGTCGGCTGCAATTACCTGCTCTTCTACTACTGCATCCTCAAGCTCTGCCAAGGAAGAGAGAAACTTGTTCTCTATCACCTCCTCCTCGTCCTTTTCCATAGGTACAATTGCTCTATCCCTCTTGGCAAAATTTTTCACCTGTTGCACCACTATGGCATACTCTACTGCTATCTTCATCAACATGGCCATTAGCATGGCACCGCACACCAGTTTTACCTGCTCTTCACCACCTGTAGGCCTAAACTGCTCCACTTGGACTCCACTAAGCACTTTAGCTTGCACTTCATGCTGCTCCTCGCACATATTCATTGTCTCTCCACTCACATGTAAGAGATCGAACTCATCATACCTGGACTGGGATGACTAGGTCTCCCAACTCGTATCTGCATCCATAGAGCTATCACCACCCGATCCAGTCTCCTATTTGGTTTCAAGCTCGAGAACCTCTTCTAGATTCACCACTTCGACCTCGTTTGCAAACCGAAATCCTTGCTCTTTATCGCACTTCAATGGAGCTTCTATAGCTACACTTGAACTGGGCAACACATCCTTTGCCCACTCTGGAACCACCTGCACTTCCTCCACAACTGGAATCGCTTTAGCTGGCACCTTTGGCATAGGAGCCACCCTGTCTCTTTGTAGCCAAAGAACTCTTGGTTCTTCTCACACTTGCACTTCTCTTTGCACCACCTGCGGCTCCGCTACCACCGCATCACACTGCCTTGGCTTCACCGCACTTGGCAAACCCTGCCTAGCCTCACGCTTCTTCAAAATCTTTTTAGTTCGCCCTCTCGCTAGAGCTACTGCCTCTTCATACAACATCGGGCCATCTATCTCCACTTTATCTCGCACTTCCTCATGCAGGCAATCCATGAATTTACACAATTTCAAAAAACTGGCATTTTCTGCAGCAGTTACCTTGATTAACTTCCCCCATAGGGCTTTGAACTCCTACTGGAACGCTTGAAATCACCCTTCAAGCTTTGCTTCAAACTGTCTAGCTTCCGCTTTACGTCATCCAGCTACGCATTTGCAACAAATCTGCTTCAAAAAGCTGCCTCCAGGGCTTCACAATCTGCTTTTTTTCATCACCAAGGCTATCGAACCATAGCCTCGCTTTACCACGAACCAGGAGCGGGAACACCTGTACGCACCATCTTCTCTCGATAAACCGCTTTTCAACACGAGCAATCCGTAGTCTTGGAGCCAAGTTTTCGCATATTCAACCCCAGTGAAAATGGGAAATACCGTCCAAGCCATCACTAGCAGTACCTGCTCTTCAAAGGCTGCACCTTTGGCATCACATGAATCACTGCTACGACTTTAACTAGGAGCATCAGCATACTCCTAAGTGGGGGCACCAGAAGATGGAGAGGGGGAATGGGGGAACACGCCCAGCACAAACACAAGGGCCTCTCTATAGCTCAGGGTATTCACAGCACCCCTATACTCTCAGAAAACACCTTCAAAGAAACATTTTACACTAGTAGATCACCGTTTTCTCACTTTCCACTGCTCACACACTCCACAAATCACCACACAAGATACACCTACTACCACTACATGTCTCCACCCTTACATACACACACAACCACTCAATCTCACTCTCACACAAAACACCGTCGATCCGGGGGCCCCGCACACATCCACACAGCCGCACCGAGGAGAACCATGAAAGCAGGAGAAAGAGAAGGGGGGAAGGGGAAACAACAGCAAGGGAGGCAATTGTGGCTTGATTGTGAAGGAGTACGAGCGGAAGTGCGACGCGAGAGAGAGTGCGAAAAGAAGAGCACGACGATATGGTGAACTCGCTCTACTGTAATGTGTAGAGCATAGTGAGTTCTTATTAGGTTTTTACAAAAGAATATGTGTACATACCTGGCGGCCCACCCACTTACCTGGTCAACCACATTGGGCTTTATACCCCAACAACCTCCCACTTAAAGTCCAATGTGGTACTTTAAGTGTGAGAGAAGCTACTATACAAGCTAATATACAAGAGATGTAGAGAAGTGATGTACTACCCTACACCTAACTGCTTGCGAAAATGCGCAAAGCTCTCTGAGGGAAGTCCTTTTGTAAGTAGATCAGCAGGATTTTATGTGGTGTGAACTTTGACAAGCTGAAGTTGCTTAGCCTTGAGCATTTCCTTGATGAAATGATACTTCACATCCACATGCTTTGTCTTTGAGTGATAAACTGGATTGCGAGCCAATTGTATAGCACTTTGACTATCACAATATAACACAGGAATCTCTTCTTTGATTCCCAAATCTATTACTAGTTGATTAAGCCAAATTGATTCTTTGCATGCCTCTGATGCTGCAACATATTCAGCCTCTCTAGTAGACTGAGTAACACAATCTTGTAATCTAGAACGCCATGATACTGCTCCACCAGCCAATGTAAAGACATACCCTGACGTAGACCTTCGGTTGTCTAAGTCACCTGCATAATCTGAGTTTGTAAAACCCTTTACACTTAGCTCCTGACTCCCATAGCATATACGCATACTCTTTGTAGCTTTCAGGTATCTCAATATTCCTTTCACTGCCTCCCAATGTTTCTTGCCTGGGTTTGACATGTATCGACTTACTACTCCCACTACAAATGCAATGTGTGGGCGAGTAGCAATCATTGCATACATCAAACTACCCACTGCAGACGCATATGGAATCTTATCCATTTCAGCCTGTTCTTCCTCAGACACAGGACAATCTTGTTTGCTAAGTTTCACATATGGTGGCATTGGAACACTCAATGCCTTTCCCTTCTCCATATTGAAACGTTGCAAAACCTTGTCAATATACTCTGTTTGAGATAACCAAATCAACTTCTTTGATCTGTCTCTCTCAATGCGCATACCAAGTATATGACTTGCCTCACCCATGTCTTTCATGTCAAACGATTTTGCCATCTTTGACTTCAAAGCTGAAATTTCTTCCAAGTGCTTGCCAGCAATCAACATGTTATCCACATACAAAATAAGGATCATCCAACTGCCATCCTTAGCCTTCTTTGTATATAGACGGTGATCGAACTCACTACGTTTGTAGCCTTGAGAAAGCATAAACTTGTGGAATTTATGGTACCATTCCCTCGGTGATTGTTTTAAGCCATAAAGACTCTTTAACAACTGGCATACCCAATCTTCCTTGCCTTTCTCAACAAACCCTTCTGGCTGCTGCATGTAAATTTCCACATCTAAATCACCATGCAAGAACGCTGTCTTGACATCCATTTGGTGCAACACCAAATCTAATATGGCAACCAATGCAAGAAAGCATCTCAATGTAGTCATCTTGACCACCGGAGAGAAGACTTCATCAAAGTCAATGCCTTGTTCTTGCTTAAAGCCCTTGGCAACAAGCCTTGCTTTGTACTTTGGCTGACTATCATGAGCGGTGATCTTATACCTATAAACCCATTTACAGGGTAGAGCCTTTTTGCCCCGTGGTAATTTAACTAGCTTCCATGTGTGGTTTTTATGCAGAGCTGTCATCTCTGACTGCATGGCCAATTGCCAATTCCCGGAGTCCTTCATTTGCACTGCTTCCTTCTAACATGAAGGCTCATTGCAATCAGTCAACATGACATAGTTCATAGATGGAACAAACCTATCAGGAGGTTGCGTGACACATCCAGATCTACGCACAATAGGTGGCTCAAGCTCAGCCACAACCTGTGGTTCCAATCTATATCCTGTCCTTGCCCCTTGAGCCCTGACATTTTGTCTTGCACGTGCATGTCCATCTTCTTGGAAGACAACTCTTCTAATCTCCTCAACCCTCTCTGGTTTAGAATGATATTTGGATTCATTAAAGTGAATATCATTGCTGCGGACAACCTTTCTGGATTCGGGATCCCAAAGTCTATACCCCATCTCACCAGAATTACCATAGCCTAGAAAGATGCACTTTCTACTCTTTGGCTCAAGTTTGTTCCTAAATTCCTTTGGAACGTGAGTATATGCTTCACAGCCAAATACTTTGAGATGCTTGTATGAGGGAATTTTGCCTGACTATACCATCTTTGGCACTGAATCCTTCTGCAAAACCTTGCTAGGAGATCTATTTACAAGATGAACAGCTGTTGATACAGCTTCATCCCAAAACCCATTTGGCAGCTGTGCATTAGACAACATACTTCTGACCTTCTCTTGTATGGTCCTATTCATCCTCTCAGCAACACCATTTTGAGGAGGATTGTAAGGAGCAGCAAGTTCACGTTTTATACCTTTTGACTCACAAAAGTCCTAAAAGGCCTTTGAAACATACTCTCCACCATTGTCAGTGCGTAAGCATTTAAGCTTCTTGCCACTCTGATTCTCCACAAGTGTCACAAACGTTTTGAAAACACTAAACGCTTCATCCTTGTGCTTGAGAAAGTAAACCCATACTTTCCTCGAGTAATCATCTATAAATGTCATAAAGTAAGAAGCTCCCCCTAGAGATAGGTTAGGCATAGGTCCACACAAATCACTATGAACAAGTGCCAACTGTGTATCTCTTCTACTGCTTCTATGCTTATGTGGCTGCTGTGTTTGCTTACCATACAGACAATGTTCACAGAATTCAAAATCATTAAATGAAAAGCCAGGCAAATAACCAGAACGAGACAAGATTTCCATTCCCTTCTTGGACATATGTCCTAACCGGCTATGCCACAAAGAAACGTTGGGCTACTCGGTTACATTGATTACATTTTTAGAGACATTTGATACATAAATCATGTAAAGTCCTCCAGACTTTACTCCATGTGCTACTGTCATAGAACCCTTGGATATCTTCCACATGTTCTGTCCAAAAGTGGTGACGTAGCCAGCATCATCAAGTAAACCTGTGTTGATCAAGCTCTTTGTAATTGCGGAAACTTGTCTCACATTCTTCAGCGTGAAACAAGATCCATTCTGAAACTTCAATTGAACATCTCCAACACCTAAGATCTCACATGTCTGCCCATTGCCTAGCCGAACATGATCTTTAGCGGTCACATAAGAGGTAAACCACTCCTTGTTTGGAGACACATGAAGTGATGCCCCTGAGTCTATAATCCAGTCACTCAGTGCATTTCCATCAGATGCTGTAAGAAGAGCTGAGTCCATTGTATTCTTCAAGAAGTAGATGTCTCCTGACACTAGACTGTCATCCTCTGCAACAGTGTTTGTCACATTTATTTCTTGAATCTTCACTGAGGACTTGTTCTTCTCACCATGGTCTTCAGCTTTCTCTTTGCCTTTTTCTGCTTTCCATTCTCTGCAGTCTCTTTTCATGTGACCCTTCTTGCCACAATGGTAGCATTCTATGTCACTCTTGCCTTTAGCACTACGGGACTTGCTACGAGACTGATTCCTCTTTCCACCTTTGTACTTTTCTTTGGTCCTTCCCCTGAAAACTAAGGCTGTTCCTTTGCCTTTGTCCATTTTCTTTCTATTGGTTTCTTCAGTAAGCAGACTTCCTTCTACACCTGCTATGTTCAAACCATCTGGAGGTGCAGAATTACTCAAAGCTGTGCGAAAAGTGTCCCAACTTTTCGGCAATGTGATCAACAGGAACATAGCTCTAACAGGTTCATCAAACTTGACACCTTGAGCTGACAACTGACTATAGATTGTGTTGAATTCATTCAATGATTGGACATAGGTGTCCCTTCTTTCATCTTCAACAAGTCAACAAGCTTATTAAGCCAGTATACCTGTGAAGCTGCACTCTGCTTCTCATAAAGATCACTGAGCTTTAACCATGCTTGATAAGCCGACATCTCGTCTGCTACATTGAAGTAAACGCTTTCTGCCAAAGTCAGCATAATGGTAGAAAATGCCAATTCATCCATTTCGCTCCATTCATCTTCGTCCATATCTTCTGGTTTTATCCCCTTGAGCTTTATAGGTTTTATCTGCTTCTTTTGTACCAACATGTGCCAAATCTGCTTCTTCCACAATGGGAAATTGGTTCCATCCAGCTTCTTGATATTGTAAAGAGTAGTGTCCTGTGATCCAGCCATAGCTACGCTTCACAGTGGTTTACTTTCCTGGGAAAAATTCGGCAGAGTTTCCCCTGTAAACTGACCTCTGAACCAATATCAACCTATCAAATGAACCAAGAAAGCTTCAGATTCTGCATAAATTTCGGCAGAGTCTCCTTTGTAAAATGGCTCTGGTGTACTCAAAAACAGACCAAAAAACAGCTCAAAAAACATTGTCTCTCTGACACTGTAAGCTACGGGTAAACCTGTCCTGCACCTGTACTATCTCTGACTGTCCTCTCACTGTCCTGTAAGCATAGACTGCGACAATGCCTCAACGACAGTAAAGCAAAGATGCAATCCCAACTGTCTTACTCACAGTCAATACATCCTAGCTGCCTATCTAAGGGTGCTCGAGGGATCGCTCCAAGACCTGTATCACCGAAAGGATCTCAACATTCGAGAATCCCCCAGCTCAATAAAACCTCACTCAACCCTCAACAAAGGCTGCAGTAGATCTGACAGTACATAGACTTCCCACAAAGTCATACATCCACAAATTTCCCACTGTATGCTGTAACCGCTGTGGCGGTTGTTTGCTGCGTGACTCATAGCCAGCAAACCCTCAACAGACATACATCATCTCTGACAATACATCCCATGTGGAAGTACCTGCAATGTCAGGATGAAATCTGGAATATCAAGCAGCAAAAACAAGCTACCTGATGAACTAGTGGATGTCGCCTACAGTCTGTGTGTAGATGCGCCCGTGTCGTATGTGACACGCCTCCAAGAACTGTGAGCCGTCCTTCGATGTGTAGACAGCCACAAATCAACACTCTGGGAGTGTCGATATCCTCAGCACCTGCAGTCGTAGGCCGAAAACCCCAAATTTGCAGAGTCGAATCTGCACCCGTCGAGACCACGTAGTCGAAAATGGCCTGCGTAGACCTTTGTCGAACCCGAACGGTGACCGAGATGACCTCAGAATGAAATTCTGACAACACCGAGCCCTTCGGGCTCGCCCACGGGATTTGGGGCCGTGTCTTCGCCTGTCGAATTTCACTCCAATTTGAGTTGGTGACTCTAGCCTCCTGCAGTGCTGCCCCGAGCCTCGATCTGAGCTCTGATACCAGTTGAAGGAGTACGAGCGGAAGTGCGACGCGAGAGAGAGTGCGAGAAAAAGAGCACGACGATATGGTGAACTCGCTCTACTGTAAAGTGTAGAGCATAGTGAGTTTTTATTAGGTTTTTACAAAAGAATATGTGTACATACCTGGCGGCCCGCCCACTTACCTGGGCGACCACATTGGGCTTTATACCCCAACAGATTGCACTTCAAAAAACATATGGGGGCTTGCACTTCCATCACCATGGTCATTTTCAAGCAAAAGTTACAAAGGGGCTAGCTTGCTAGAGAACTCCACTTTGCAAGCTTCAAAGGGCACTCAAAAGGCCAGAAAAAAGGCCGAAAAAGCCCCTAATTGATTCAATTTTGACCTTTATAGGGGGGAGTCTTCAATTTGGGAAATTGCCCTTTAATTGGTCCACTTGGCACCTTGAATTGGCATCTTTGGGAAAGGGGGCACCGCCTTGCTCTCTTCTTCACTCTTTGCACCGGGGGGGGGGGCATTAGAGATGTCGCTATTGCCCCCTAGCCTTTTCATTTTTTATTTTTTATCTTTCAAATTTTACCCTCTCTAGGCTCAACTTTGCACTGCTCTTTGGCTCACCTCACACTTGCTTTCCTTCCCTCTCCTCATTTGGTCCAACCTCCACTTTGCCTTTTGCTTTGGTTTATCCTTTGCTCTTAGCTTGGATGGCTGTCTTCCTTTGCCCTTGGCCTTGATGTGGCCCGCACAATCTTTACAATGGCCTCTTTGCCCTTAGTTGTGCCCATTTGGCCGCCCTCTCTCTCTCTCTCTCTCTCTCTCTCTCTCTCTCTCTCTCTCTCTCTCTCTCTCTCTCTCTCTCTCTCTCTCTCTCTCTCTCTCTCTCTCTCTCTCTCTCTCTCTCTCTCTCTCTCTCTCTCTCTCTCTCTCTGGGAACTATCCCCTGCCCTCGAGCATTAGCGACCTCGCTAATGGGGGAGGGGGGTTCTCCTCAAAAAGCGAACAAGCCCCCTCAGCGGGCGCCACATCATCACACGCCTTACAGGCGCGCGCCACCGGCGCCATCACTGCATTGCCCAAAACCACTGTGTACGCACCCCACTGGGCCACGCTCACCGGCAACGCCAGCTCACAACGCCCATGAAGGCCGCTGTCGCCTACGCCATAGCCACGAGCTCAAGGACCCCCTATTCACTTCGATGCTTTCTACTGGTGCCCCTTTGCGGCCTTATACACCACCGCCATCCGCTGCGCAGCTGCATGTGGGCCAATTCCGCCTGCCATGTGGTGGCTTCTCACCCCTTTGCCCTTTGAACTCCCAAAAAACCTCTTTTTTTCCACAAAAACCACCAATTTTTGGTCGATCCTTGAGTGTTGGCCATTCTCTGCTGAGTTTTCCTATGCACCGGCCGTCAAACCAGACCGATAGAGCCGGTTCCTGATTTCAAATTTCCCCGTGCTCACCGCACTCCGAGTCCCCGGGCTCGCGATTTGAGGCCGCAAAAAAAAAGTAAAAAAAATCTGCCAATACTTCATCTTCAACTGCCTTAGGTTTTCCCAAGCCGTAACTTGGTGCTCGAGGCTCGAAATCACGTGTCGTGACTTCGTGCTAACTTTGCATGATGCACACTGTCACCGAGAACCTTGGCGAGGCTGAAACAATGCCAGATGGCGCAATTTTTTTATGCGGTCAAGTGGGCTCAAACCCGGCCCCCGAAAAATCTTTTAATGACCATAACTTGCTATTCAGAGCTTCGCAATCCGAGAATACAAGCATGCTCCACAACTCGAGCACTACACATGTATATATTGACATCAGCTCGGGCCACCTGTCCCCAGCTGCCCTATCCGTCAAGAATCTGCTACACACTCCAACTTTAAACTCCAGCATCTTGCACACCGGGGCTCCGTTAGACAAGCCATTTGGACCGGTTTCTAGAGCACGCTGAACACTACATTCTAGGACACTGGCATTTTTGACACCTTGACCTGCCATCCCATCTGGACCATCCCGCATCACTTTTGGCCTAAAAAGTCTCTTTAAGCATAAATTCCCGCTATCCTTTGGTTGCCAAGGGCCTTGCCACCTACCCTAGCCTTCTGCACTGCACTCGACTGCTACCTTTGGCTAGCATAGACCACCTCCTAGCTTCAACCAACTTTGGTTGCACCAGCGTTATCGGCCAGGAGTATCAATTCAGGCCTTTAAGAGAATTGATTCAGCCATTACCATGGAGGCACATGTTATTCAATACATTGTTGTAAAGGCAGGCAAGCATTAAAAATTTATGGTGGAGACATCTTCTTCTCAAGTTCAAGGAGAGAGGTACAAAGTGCATGTTGCCAGTAGTCCGATGTGTAGATGTGGAGACTTTGCAGAACGAGTGGCGCAAAGTAAACCATATATGGGTTATAAGCATATATACTACATTTTCCTACGCTATTTTGGCTTGGATTTGAACCACAATATGTTCATCCATTAGAGCAATCTTACAAATGAAGATTTGCTACGTGTGTTCAATTGTAGACGTGCAATATAATTTGCATTGAGCACTTGCAGCTTTGTATGTAATTGCAGAGTGACTTTGTATTGAAACTCTTTTAATGAGCATTAATTACTTTGTTTGTATATGCTATGTGCTGGGTTGAAGTCATTTAGCATTTTGTCTGCTTCCTGCATTACATATCTCTTTGCTAATAGATGTTGTGTACTAAACTAAAGAGGTGATTCCACTGTCAAGACTCACATGTCCTAAAAGTGTGGATTGTACCAAATTATCCTTCAAATATGTTTCTAGCATAAGTTTTATCAAAGACAATCATTGTTTGAAAATTCTAAGGGATTGATAAATAACAAAGAAAGCTCCCTCCAAAAAGCTCTCTCCAACGACGACGGGGAAGAGAGCTTTTTGCTAGGAGAAATTACCCAAGTAGCTTTTAATGAAAAAGCTCCGTCAAAAGCTTCCTCCAAAAGCTCTCTCCATACCCGTCCCCGCTCCCATCATTGGCTGTAAGGGTATCTCATCATGTTTTATTGGCACTTTGGTGCGTTGACAAGAGTCATATCGTCTTGTATATTCGCCTACATCCATACGTAATGTTGGCCACCATATTCCAATGGTCAAGACAAATTTTGATGTCTTTTCCCTTGAGAAATGGCCTCCACTTATTCCTTCATGTGCTTACTCAAGGATTGGAAGGTATATGCTTTTCATTGCGCATAGACTAAGCTGGTTATCCTTTCCTCATTTATAAAGCTGGTTTTCAATCAAAGTGAAGTCACGAGCTTTGATTTCTATCACTCTCTGAAATGCTCTAGTGGTATTTGCAGGAAATGTTTGCGTTTCCAAGAATTCAACAATGTATTGACTCCATTCCGGTGTAATTCTTATTTGAAACAGTGTCGCATGTTCTATCGGTGGGTTTGATCTGCATTTGGCACAACTAGTTATATAATCATGAACATCAACACGCATAGTTGGCCAATACACTCCTAATTGTCTCAAGTGTTGATAAGTTTTTGTGGATGAGCAATGAAATGTTAAGTCCTGATTTTGTGCTTCAAACAAGGAGGCATCGTATTCCTTTGGACTTATGCACACTTGTAAGATACCGTCGGAGCCTAGATGATATAAACATCCACCAAACACTAAAAAGTTCTTAGCTCGCCAAACCGTTCGTGGTTTATGGTTTTGATTAGTCTTATCAAATTCCCCACATGTAATAGTAGGCTTACTATCTCTTGGACCACTTAGGTACCATTTCTACATTGAAGACATATGCATCAAGGATATCATTGCCTACTCCCTTTGGAGCTTCTCCATTTGGCAATCTAGAAAGGTGATCTAATTGCAGGTGCGTCTTTCGCTTTTTAACCACTACAATAAAGTCAAACTCAAGCAATATAATGAACCATCTTACGATTCATCCATTATTGCATGGTTTGTTTACAAGGTACAAGAGGGCTTGATGGTCTGTGAAAAACACAAACTTATTTGCAAGGAGATAATGCAAAATTTTTTAAGAGCATAAATCATTCCAAGCCCCTCTCTTTTGGTGGTGGTTTAGTTCTTTTCAACACAGTTAAGTTGTCGACTGGCATAGCAGACTAGGAAATCCATAGTTCCGTCTCCTGATTGAGCCAAAATACAGCCTATAGCAAATGCAGGCGCATCAATATGAACGTGAAAGATTTTTTCCAAATCCGGTGCTTTTAACACTAGAGCAGATATGAGAGCATCTTTTAATTTCTTAAATGATTCCTCACACTCATCCGTCCATTCAAAGATCACTATAAGTCTATACATAGGTTGGACAATGATTGCATACATGTGTATGAACCTCCTGTAAAAACCACAGTGTCCCATAAATCACTGTACTTGCTTTGCATTGATGGGTTTGGGCATTTCCATAATCACTTTTATCTTATCCAAACCCATGGATATGCCATTTTTTGAGACAATATGTCCTAAGCTTTGTCCTTGTTTGACCATAAAAACACACTTTTCTGGGTCAAGACAGATCCTATACGTCCTACACTTCTCGAATACTTTTTTGAGGTGTTCTGTATGTTCCTCTCTCAAGAGAGAGTGCACACATAGATCATCCATATAGATTTCCAGGAAGATCCTCAAGGGTTCTTTGAAAGCATGTGCCATCAATCTTTGGAATGTTGCAAGTACATTTGTCAAACCAAATGGCACGACTCGATATGAAAATATGCCCCATTCTGTTTCAAATGCCATTTTATATTGGTCCTCGCGTGCAATTGCAAGTTGGTTGTAGCCAAAGAATCCATCCAAGAAGGAATATGCATGCTTTCCCAAAACCAAATGGCACGACTCGATATGCAAATATGCCCCATTCTGTTTCAAATGCCATTTTATATTGGTCCTCGAGTGCAATTGCAAGTTGGTTGTAGCCAAAGAATCCATCCAAGAAGGAATATGCATGCTTTCCCACCACTCGTTCAAGGACATGATCAATGATTGGTAGGGGATAATTATTGCTTATTGTGGCTAACCTTCTTGAGATTGACACACACTCCGAGTTTTCCATTATTTATTGGCACCATGACAATTAGAGATACCCAGTCGGTGTGTTCTATCTCATAGTGAACTCTGCTTCCTTCAACTTATCGATTTCTTTCTTGATGCGCTTAGCAAAGGTGTCATTGTTTGTGTATGGCCTTTGTCTGCTAGTCTTTGCATTAGGTTTTAAGGGGATAGTATGCTGGCATATTGTAGGACCCACTCCCTTTAAACCCTTATATGACCATGCAAACACATCCTTGTATTGTTGGAGAAGGCTTACGAGCTCCTCTTCCTCTTCGCGACTCAAATCGGTTGTTATATATAGACTGGTTTCGGTTCCTCTCCAGGTCTTGCTAAGTCTATCTTCTTTGCATCCTCTGGTCCATCATATGACTCCTTATCACGTCGTCCTCGTCTAGGCTGTGTCAATACTATCTTTCAGTCTTGAATAGTCAATTTCCTATAGTGGGAGGGAACGCTCATATTGTTGTCACTTTTGTCTTTTTCATCTCCTCCACTTTCCAACTCAGTTGTCCATACTTCCCTTAAAGTTTTCTTGAGCTCTCAATACTTCTTTTTGCGCTCAACTTTGGTCCATTTTGGTTCTCCCATTTTGTTCGGTTTTGTTTTCGCTTTCTTGGGTTTAGTTTTTGTTTTCAACTTCTAAGTTTGTTTTCTCACGTCTCTTGCTCTGTCTTGTGTCCTAGAGTCTTGATCCCCAGAGAATTGGCCTGAATTGTTTATTTAATGCAGTCTTCGGCTTTCACTAAAGATAAAAATTATGTTGTGTTCCTCATTTTAGGCATTGGGTTATCTCTTGCTTTGTGTGCCACCTTCTTTTTCTTGTAACGTGCTTGACGTCGTAAAACCTCACCTCCACTAGCATGTCCTCTTGCTCACTGGGGTTGTTAGAGCACTGATTATCTGCCTTGTCGTCTCGTTCAAGATGCTCTAGAGAGTCATAGAAAAGCTCCCCATTCACCTCTTCCGTGTGTTTAATTTTTCCTGGTTGTCCTGAGATTCGTTCACCATCAGCATCCTCTATTACATCAACCATATAGTATGGAACCATATCATAACCGTCCTTGTCACAAAACTTCGTCGTTGGTTCCTCCGCTGTAATAGCACACACATCTAATGTTGCTAGAATATGCGTCCATTCTAAGGATTCTAGGGCCTAGTCCTCTGGAAGGGGTCCCGGAATGTATTTCTTATCCTCAATAACTCTCTCTAAAATACACTCTTCCCGCTTTAAGCTTCCACAATGGGATGCCCCACACATCCATAGTTCCTTTGGTTACCTAACCAGGTTGAAAGCTCAGATCCTACTAATGTAGCAGAATCAGATTCCTCTAACGAGGTTCGGTTCACATCTTTGTAACTATGGTCTTTAAGGTTTATTCGCGTAGTGTTTCCATGTGCCTAAGGTATATATGATTATAGCCCCAGTCTTGGACCATCTTTAATTGTCGCATGAACGGTTGTCCAAGTATTATGTCGTAGTTATTCTTCTTGCCAAAATCCACTATTGCAAAGGTATGCTTGTACTCAATGCCGCAAGAGGTAACAACTACCTTTTCTAGGAGCCCTATGGGCCTCTCCATATAACCATATGCAAGTTGCAACTTCATTATGGTGGCTCTCAAAGCCAGTTTTCCCTATTTCTTCCATACATCCTTGGTTGCAATGGCTACACCAGGTCCACTATCAAGAATTTCCATGGTTGTGACACCTTCAAACTTGACTAGAAATGTGGTATTGCCATCTTCTCCTTCACAGTATTCTCCTACCTTGTTTAAGGGTACTGGCTGCATCTTTAGTTGAGGCTTCTCTAGTTCTCTGATCTCTTCCTGCATCCGTGAATTCGGATCCTTTACCCCAAAATTTTCTAGGAATTTTCCTATTGTAGTCCACATGTGAGGAATTATTTGGAGAAGCTTGGTGAGAGTAATGGTGCAAGCCACTGGAGTAGACAAAATGGTTATCAACCCTTGGGAGTCCATCACCTTCCTTGTGGAGAGTCTCTGAGATGGTACCGCTTTCACATCCGAGTTTGCTTCATACTCTCCCATATAAGAGGGTAAATCTCTCAGAGATATAGGTTGACTATCCAAAGATCTCATAGATCCCTTGTCCCCCCAATACGGGGTTGTATACCTTGTGGTGTGAGTGGGGTTCCTAGAGGTGCTACCTCCTCCCACTTCGTTTTGTTGGTTAACAGTGATGTTTTAGTCAACCATGAGGTAAAAATATTTCTTTGAAGAGGTGTCGGTCCCACTACCGACCTCTATAATTGGTGCTAGTGGTCTATTCTTGCTTGGGTCACACTCTCCTCAGTAGACACTAAGATGGCCTAGTCTCCTAGTGAACTCTGGTCTCTTTGGGGATTTCTACCTGATCTCAAGTACATCAATTCTGTTAAACACACAACTATCAATCCAAACCTTTTACCTCGAAAGTTTGATTGTAGTCGTCTTTGTTCAAGCTAGTCTTCAAATTGCTCTCCAATTTATTGATTGTTTGTACTTTAGATTGGTCTCAACTTGCTAGACCTTCTCTGTGCTCATTACCTGCTATAGAACACAAGGGTATACTCATATGCACAATTTGACTCAATTTTGACCTCTAAGACATTATACGCGTATGATGTCTTTTGGCCCTGAATGGAGTTCTGTTTCTACCACATCTGCCCCTTGATATGTGCAACATGCATATGTGCTCACATCCAATTTTGGATATCAGAGTTGTACAATGTCACTACTTTTTACCCAAGAACTTCCCAAAAAGAGTAATATACACTCAATTCTTAACTTATTTGCCTAAATGAGATGAAACTTGGTGAATGTGCTCCACACAACATGCAGAATGTGAGTATGAAGTCAAAGGTTCAATTTGACTGCCAAATCACCCTTTGAGAGATTATACACGTATAATGTCTACCGATGGATTTTTGCACAGATTTTACTCGCAGGCTCCCATAAGTTCTTAGCAATGATTTTCAAACACTTTTACCAATTTTTATGCAAACAAAAGTGCTCAAAATCACCAGTTCCCTGGTTTTCTATTTTTGACTTTTTGACTTTTGTCTTTTGGGTATCAAGGGTTGGTCAAAGCCTTGGTCTCAAGTTGCACTTAGGATAAAACATCCCTCTACAACTCTCTGGTGTAGTTTTGTTGCCAAATTTGGTCTCTTGTTAGGATCTAAGACATCATACGCGTATGATGTCTGCTGATTAAAAATCCAGATCTCTTGCAGATGTATTCTTTTATGCCCAGCAACACCCAACCATGTTCAAACAACCATTGATGCTTGTTTATTGCATTTCTCTTCCTAAAATTCACTTCCTAAGATTGCAAATGAAAACAGGCAAACAACAAAATTTATTCTATGATAATCAGCTCTAGATCTCAATCACAAGCTCTACTTACCCTACTCCTACACATCCTATGGGGGTTTTTTACAAATTCATGAGTAGAAAAATACTTGATTGCCACACACAAACTAGTTTACGCTTTTAACACCTCACAAATCACTCACTCTCTATCCACACTAACTACAACAAAACTCTCAATCACCAATGACATGGGCAAGTCGTATGCCCACTCACACCTCCCTAAGATCTCAAATGTCCTACCGTCATATTCTACCTAAAGTAAAGTAGTAAAATTTTGGCAAACTAGAGAGACTTTTACCTCATAGGATTAGTCTAAGGTCACCTACCTAGGGCTCTCGTCCTCGACAGCGGCACCAATGTTGGCAGATATGCCACGAGCGGATGCTAGCATAGCGAGAACAAGACCAACAACTCTATGTCAACCAAGGACAAAGCTCAACCCGTAGGCGCATGGAAACAAGGAGATGGGTGTCAATCACCTACTCAACCTTCTAAGAAAATCTCTACTCAAGGAAACCAAATCTAGACGTCCTATGCACTTGTGAATGCAACTTGCCCTACAATGGTCATGCTATCCAAAACTAGACCAATCGCACTCAAAAAATCACAAAACTAATAGGAAATACTCTTCTCATTGAGAGGTCATTACCCTATGGACTTTGACTCGATATCCTACTTAGAAACCACTCCGCGCGACAATCGCGTATGAAGACAGGAAGCAAAATTCAGGTCACCACTTTTCAATTTGTATGATCCTAATATGTAGCTCTACTCGCCTTGAATCCACAGGTATAAAGAAACCACCAACCGGACACACAATTTGCAAGAAAACTCACATGGAAGCTTGTAGGAGCCCGCTTTGCGACGACACCGGAATCATGCAAGCTGCTTGGCGTTGAATTAAAGTCCCCCTCTATTGCTAATGCATTGGTGGTGTTGCTTTTGCAGTGGAAGATCCATAGAGTGCGTAGGGAAGAGAAGAAGCCTCTCTCTCTCTCTCTCTCTCTCTCTCTCTCTCTCTCTCTCTCTCTCTCTTCTCTCTCTCTCTCTCTCTCTCTCTCTTGTGTGTGTGTGTGTGTGGTGTGTGTGGTGTGTGTGTGTGTGTGTGTGTGTGTGAGTGAGTGAGACACAGCACATTGTAAACGTAAGATCAGATTAATTCAAAAGTATGTCTTAGGGTTACAAAAGTTGGCTTATATACAATTCCTCCTTAGTGGCTCGTTCTCACAAAGAATATTGGCCGCTTAACCCATTACAAAATTTCATGTTGTTTCTAAAAAATAAGTGATACAAAAAATGGAAATTTGGGAAAGGCTTCTTCTGTGTTCTGCCTCTCAACAAAAGCTGAAATGTGGATGGCCCAGCTTTGCCATAAGTAAGTGAGCCCCCCTCTGTTTATAGAAACATACTCAACCTTTGAGTTTTCCTTTGTGTCTCTCTTCTACGTGCATGCGTACACAAACTCATCGCAATAACCAACGACTTGGTAGGGGAGGGGAGGGGGCTGCATGTTTGCTCAACACATGGAGGTGTCAATTTTCAAGAACTTTGAGAAAAGTATAATAGTGTTTCTTTAGAGTTATTTTTCAAAAGTTTAAAATACAAAACTACACAATTTGTTAAGATAATATCAATATTACTCTTGAAAAAAGCCTCTTGAAAAGAAAAAGCCAAATATATCCTCAAAAGTCAAATTTGCATTGAAGAGAAAAATCCTCCCCCAAATTTACCCTTTTTGTGTATATATATATATATATATATATATATATATATATATATATATATATATATATAAAAATTTATCGATGACATAATTATCACTTATGTCATAACCCACATGGTTGTGCTAGCACTCAGTGTCTAGAAAAAAGCGTGTGCAATAAGATTCTCCACCTACCACTCCTTATCCTCCACCTCTTACTACCTTTTGACCTGTCCACTTTGTAACGCAATCAACCACCTTGGACAGTGACACCCACTAGTGTAAAGTGATATCCACTCATGAAAAGTGACATCCACTACTTTACCCACGAAGGTGTTACCTTGAGCCTCAAGCCAAACATTTCCTATATAAAGGAGTCCACGGATAATTGTAAATCCATCACAGAATGAGCCTTATCTCTCTCCTGACATATTGAGTTGAGTCGTCCCACATATTATAATAAGCTTAGCCTATCCCTTGTACAATGCTTCATTAATATAAGCTTTCTCATAGAACGATCTACTGCACAATTGTGTATTTACTTTTGTCTTTACTAATAGAAATACACTCCTACCTGCAAATTCATTGTGTGCATATATTGGTATCAGAGCCTGTGAATTAATTTAGCCTATTGCTCTCTCTCACTCTGTTTATCATTCTTGTTCTATGCGGTATTGTACATCAATTGTGTATGAGCTCAAGTTCAACAAGCTTTCGATCGAAGGGTACTTTCATTGAGTGATTAGTAAGGATTAATCCTTTACGAATTATTTATCCATCAGTGTTATTTTCATTCACTTGAATCTACATCAACATGCAAGGTATCATGGTATCGTGGTAGCAAGGTAGAATGGTATGATGGTCGTCTCGTTGGCGGTTTGGGATTATAAGCCACAAACACAAATCCATTGTAAAGTCTTGTGTAAAGTCTCGTGTAAACTCTAGCAATGAACTCCTATCTTCTGGTCTTCATTTAGGTAAATTCCAATGGCATTTTTGAATAGATTTTTGTCTAAAGTGACCAAGTCCCTTACAAATCTCTCATTAGCAGTAGAAGAAGCCAAACCCTCAGCTCAATGGGTGGCAAATACCACAATTAAAACCCGAACAAGTCTATCAACATAAACATCTATTTAAAGCTCGTGCATCAACTATAAATTTAGATAATAGATCTATTGCATCTATCCCTTTTGACAATCAAATGCATTTCCAAACTCATCGAGATCCTTCAAAATGACAAAATAGAATCCATCTAGGGAGGCATTAATTTTGAATATCTTGGCTATGTAAGTATCATAGAGTTAGTAAATAGAGTTCTTAACATAGATAGATTAAAACTCATAATTCTCAAATTCAAATTTATTAGTGGAATTCTTAGATTGGGATTTGTAGATGGAATACTAATTTTTGTATCACTAATATAAATGCTTATATAGATAACTTAAACTCTTATACATCTATAATTTCTTCACAAAAGCCACTAGTATCTTCAGTAACTCATAAACCCTCAACAAAATCAAGGGCAATGCAAATCAAGGATTGTATGCATACAAAAAACGTTTGAATCTAACAAACAAAATTTTTGTAAACATTGCTTAAAATAAATTTTTAAAGCCTCTGCTTCATCTTCATCCTATAAATACAGTTTTATATGATTGAAGGAAAAGATTTCATTATATTTGATAATGATAAAATCTTTATTGCACCATATGTAATAATGGATTATGACACAAAAACTAGACCTGAGGTTTTACAAAGAAACTATCACACAATAAAGGTACACGCACTTGAAAAGCAGTTATCTGAGTTGCATAAGGTGGTCAATAGTATGCAAAATCTACTTCAAGTGTATCCTTCTTCTTTACATACAGAACTTATTGTTCCTTCCTCATTTCCCATTATACCAAGCTTCTCATTCACCAAACCATCCATGCATAAAACTCTTGGTCACTCTGACAAGCATTTATTCTTAAATGTTGTTAAGTTTACTGATGAATAGGAGAATTCTTCAGACAAAGCACCAGGGCGAAAAGATTGGGAAGATGCAGAGCGGCTTGTTAAAGAAGCTTGCCAAATTTCAAGTTCGAGGCAGGGAGATATTTATACATTATTGCTCATTGTCACAAAAATCACAAGATTCTTATTGACAACACATGCAAAACTCCTTCCAAATTCCCAGCAGGTGTATCATTTGAGACAATTGATTATGCTTGGGAAGAAGACTCAAATGAGCCAAGATGGGATATGAAAAATGCAGAAACTAGGGTGGGAATCAAAGACTAGTTCAAATGCTACAATGGAAACTATCAGCAATTTGACTATTATTATGAAGAATTAGTTTATTATGGTCTCCAATAGAAATTAATTCCCGATTACATTTTATCTCCTCCTTCCATTAAATAGTGACACTAGTGAAAAATATGATTGAGAGATAGATCAAGAAGTGCAACATCCATTACAAATAAAAAGTAAAGAATCTCCTTCATATACAAATTCTTCCAATGAACTTACAAACTTTGAATTTGGCATGACACAATTTGAAAGTGAAGCCTCTTCTACAACAGAAGATTCTTCAAGCTCCGACTTAAATTCAAGCTCCGAATTAGAATATGAAGATTATCATATAGAAGATTTCATGCCTACAATCTTCAAGCCTTAGAAATTTTAAAAAAATATATTCTTCAAGAAAAAAACAGGATTGAAGAATTAGAAGCAAGTGATTCCATTTCTTCTTCAATGACTACCAAATTAGGTTAAAAAAGGCCAATCTGAAATATAAATTTTGAAAAAACAGATAAAAATAGCTCTCAAAGAAGCAGAAAAAGCTAATGCACTAGTATCAGAAAGAATGGTGATTCCAACCTTGGCCAATAAAATGAAGATAAAGAAACTAAAAGAAAGTAAACCTTTCTTTGATAACAGCTTCATCAGTAATCTGGCAAGTGGGAAAGTTAAAGCTGAATCTGTCTATGATCTACCACGAGGAAGAGAATCCTCCTCTTCATCAAGTTCAAATTACAAATAACTTTTAACCATAGCATCAACATCCAGGCAACCCATTCCCTTCTCCTATGATGCATTACATCAAAAAGAAAAAGAGCTTCAACAAAGGGAAGAACTTCTCCCTAAACAAGAAGAATTGCTTAAATGGGAAGCCGATCTCTAGGTTAAAAAGCACACTCTACACTTTCTATAGCAAGGTGAAGTAAGAGAAATACTGCCTACAACTACATCAAGAAACCAACTCTCAACCTCAACCACAACAGCTGCAACCGGTATAAGTACTCCAATCTTTTGGGATATTTCACTCCCAAAAGATACAACAATTAAACAATGAGCAATAGATGAGTAGCTATCCAAAGGTAACCCTTTTACCCCTGAAACCCCTGAAGAAATTCAAAGGCCTAGGGATTTTCTAGCTTTGGAGCTAAAGGATCAGGTAGCATAAGAATCAACAACTCCACAACAAAAGGATCAACAACCAAATGAAGAATCCACAAAGTTATCAATGGTTACTAAAAACACAAAAATCAATATGGCTGATGAAAGAAAATAGTAAATGCCAATAACATGGCAATTCCTACAGTGAGACTACTAATCAAACTAAAAGGCTTCCAACCTATTGCAATAGATGCACTAATGGTATAGGATCAAGATGTAGCTTTGCAAAGAAAGCCCTATTTTTCCACAAACAATGATCTAGCAACATCTAGAAGCCAGACAAGTCATCTACAAGGATGGCTCTAAAGCCATCACCAGAGAATTTGTATATACATGGATACGACTACATATTGGTAAACTCCCTATTAGATTATCCCTACATTCTAATAATGTGTGTTATGGTATGGTAATAGGTTTTGACCTAATATCAAAATTAGCCCCTAGCATATTTTTAGAAAGTAATTTTGCTTTTCCATATATAAAAAAAAAATAAATAGTACCTCTATTGAAAAAATCCAGCTATGCTATAAATAGATCTCTACTGTCTATTAACTATTGTGATGGTTCTCCGAAGAAAAAGCAAAATACAAAAACCATATTGAAGCCATCAAGGAAGAAATTTTAACCCAAACCTCCGACAACCCATTAGCTTTCCGGTATCAAGATAAATACATGATTACTCTTCCAACTATCCCTGAAGCATACCCTACTAATGCCTCACACCCATGCAATGATGACTATCAAAGACACAGAGCTTTGTAGAAAGGAACTTGATGAGCTTCTACAAAAAGGAATAATTGACCTTCCAACTGAAACTGGGCCTGCAGAGCCTTCTACGTCAACAATCACATTGAGCAGAAAAGACGCAAAAAGAGGTTAATCATTGACTATAAACCTCTTAACAAATTTTGTTAGCAAAAAAGTTCTCAATCCCTTTTCAAGAAGATCTAATGCAGCAAATCCATGATGCAACAGTATTCTCAAAAATTTGATCTCAAAAGTGGACTTTGGCAATTTAAACATCCTAAAGATATGTACAAAACAGCCTTTAGTTCCTCATGGTATGTTTCAATGGATTTCTATTCCGAAGGGATTAGCAAATGCTCCATTAGAATTCTAGCTAAGAGTAGAGATGATTTTTGGACCAATCAAAGATTTTTGCTTAGTATATCTAGATGATATGCTGATATACTCAAAAAAAATATGGAATTTCATATTTAACACACCTGAAGGCATTCCACAATCTCCAAAGAAAAATAGGTTTGGTCCTATCATATGAAAAATGTAGTTCTGTGTAGAAAGAAGTTGATTTCCTAGGAATTACCATCTGCAATGGATATAAAGTTACAGGAGCATGTTTTGTCAAAAATTTCAAATACTCCAAGCCAGCTAAAAATTGTCACTCACCTTCACCAATTTTGGGGGTGTTTAAATTGGAATCAAATTGGATCAACAAGAATGTCCCATATTTAGCTACCCTAACAAAGAAGATAAGGACATTACTACAAAAGAATACTCCCAAGAAATGGGAACACTCCCACAGCAAAACAATGGAATTAATCAAAATGATATGCAAACAAATACCTCCACTAAAACTTCCAAGAACTGATAAGTTAATCCTCTACACCGATACATCTCTTGATGCATGGGGTTCAACTTTATGCGAAGCTACTAAAGAAAAAAAAAATACAGGTATGCAGGTTCCATGGTTCCTTTTCTTAGGCAAAACAAAATTACCCTTCTGCACAACGAGAAATCCTCCAACCAAACTCAATATCAATAAATTTTGGCTATTTCTATTGGGAAGAATTCTTATTCTTCGTATGGACCTCAACAATTTCCCACGATTTCGCACTTCCAAGACTTCGAATGAAGACAGATGCCTGATACACTGGGCATCTTGGTTTGCACAATGGGACCACTAGTATGGGCATATCAAAGGATCTAGAAACATCCTTGCTGATATATTAAGCCACCTCATTTGTTGACCAGAATGGAATAATATTATCAATGCATCTGCAGCCAATCAAGTTGAAGATGTAAACCACATCCAAATGTATATCTCTCTGTCTTAAGGATGCAAATTCTTAAAAAATAAAAAACACAAAAATCCAAATGAGAAGCTGCCGGACCAAAGCAAATAAAGATCCCAACTTTCAATGACCGGACATATCAAGCCATCTCATTCTAGTGGGGAGGTGGGATGACGGGGTGGGATGACATAATCGCTCACCAAATCATAAAGAATCTTACTGATGGCATAATCACTTATGTCATAACCCACATGGCTGTGCTAGCACTCAATGTCTAGAAAAAAGCATGTGCGATAAGATTCTCCACCTACCACTCCTTATCCTCCACCTTTTACTACCTTTTGACCTGTCCACTTTGTAAAGCAATAATCCACCTTGGACAGTGATACCCACTCATGAAAAGTGACATCCACTACTTTACCCACCAAGGTGTTACCTTGAGCCTCAATCCAAGCATTCCTTATATAAAGGAGGCCACGGATCATTGTAAATCCATCTTGGAATGAGCCTTCTCTCTCCTAACATCTTGAGTCGAGTCCTCCCTCCAACTTGAGAACGACATCACGATAGTGCGAGATATACTCCAATAGTGTTTTATATTGATGCATAGAACACTTATCCCAAGCAGACCAATTTTGTGTCCGCCTCATTTGTGGGCATAAAATTCTTTTTTGAATAGAGTCTCAAAGGCTTCCCAAGTAGTGTGCGAAACTCTTGCGTTATGAAACACATAGCTATCACCTGACCCCGTTGCCGCGCAGGTACATGTCTAGAATGCTCAAAATCAAACATATGCTATATGTAATGTCCAAATCCATGGCGGTATGTGTTGTGCTAGCAAGAGAAAAGATAATACCTTATTTCAAAAAACCGGATGACAAAAGAAGAACAACCGCTATCACAATATTGCTTCGCCATGCCAAATCCAAACCGACAATAGATGATGTTGATGCCGAAACAAAATCGTAGCTTTCTTCAAAATCACCTTGATGATTTACCAAATTTGCTTTGAAAAATTGGTCGAGCTCACTGTGTTGTCGAATCTGTGTGTGTAACTAGGCCAATTACGGCTTTCAAAAACTGCCAAAAATGCACATCGATTCACAAATTTTTGTGACATTCGGATATTGCTGAAGGTTCACACTTTGTCAAGCTTTTTCGCATCCACATGCACTTTGTCAAGCTTCGTTAATTTTGCAACTGCAAGGTGTGCCCTCGGGGTGGGCATGCACCATTAAATGGATTTTAGGGTGGCCAAGGTACCCAAAGTTGGGCGCCTTGGTTTGAAAAGAAATCTCCAAAGGCTATGGTAGTGCAACAACAACAGAGAGAGAGAGAGAGAGAGAGAGAGAGAGAGAGAGAGAGAGAGAGAGAGAGAGAGAGAGAGAGAGAGAGTTCCAATGAGCAACACACTGAGCTTTAGTGATTGGATTTTCTCCTCGTGTTGGTGCGACCTTGCCGAGCTCACTTAGTGACGATTTGATAGCAGTCGACCCTTTTTCCCTCTTCAATGCTAGCGGGTTTGCACACGCCTTTGACCTCCTCTTTCGATCTGCTAAGATACCTTGCACATGGTCATCTTCGACTTGTTGTCCAAGGCCCTTTTCATGAGCATGCAAGCCATGCATGCCTAGAGAGAACATGCCCTTTCTTTTTCTAAAACTAGCATGAGCTCTGATACCAATATGAGACCTAGGGAAACTGCATTGCAAAATCCTCCTCCCTATCGCCCTTTATATAGGCCTTGGGACTCCTAGCCCGAGTCCATTCTTAGGATTCCACACCACGTAGTCAGGGCCTTGGCCTAGGTCCATGACCCCCTAGGTTGGGCCTTGGTCTTACAGAATAGCCTGTTTGATGGAACAATATAGCAACTTGAAGGAGGAATCCCGACCATCGAGCAAATATTTTTGAGCAAGCAATAATCTGAGCCAACAAAGACAAAAAAAAATAAGGACATGCGGTACTTGATCATCATTAAGGAAACAAACCCTTTCGAAGTAAATTTTGGATCAAGGTATATCCAACATCCCACTTAAATCCACAACTTTAATCCTCAAAAGTTTCCTAAGCATATCTAGTCAACCATATAGATTAGCATGGGTCTTACAAGGCAAAGCCAAGGGTTGAGATATGAAGCTTATAAACTTTGCAATTCAAACCATGGTGATCATGTTTTAAATACTTTAGTGCTTAGCGATTCTCTTTACAATGCAAAGCGCAAAAGTTAAAGACATAGTCAATAAGGGCATCACCAGCTTACTTATCATCAATAATTCTCAATAGGTTCTGACTATGACAAGTACAGAGGCTTAGTGCATCACAGGAGGCAGCAAGTAGTGAGAGGGAGAGCGAGACACAAGCATGAGAGAGAAAAAGAGAGTTGACCGGCAAGGGACCGACATGGTTTGAACATTGTGCCTTTTTAGGCATAGTAACACAATTGTGCCTTTTTGAGCATTGTAACACAACTATGCCGGTGGAAAGTTCTCTACTATCACTAATTGTCAGGTGATGTAAGTGGGAACTAAGCCTCGCATGACCATAGCCTAAAGTCTTAGAAAGAAGGCCACCTACAATTCTGAATACTATTCCAAGACACCTTAACGCAAGCTTTTGACCATGGTAAGGTTCATAGACATCAATCTGATACCCATTGCTCTTCGTACATACAATAATTATAGCTTACAATCGACAAAATGGTGGATCCAGGGTTCGGTGTGAAGATTAAAAGGTCCACATAAATTTTCTTTGGGTTTCATTTTGTTTTGTGTTTCGTTTTGTCAAGGGTTGTTTTAATAATCTTAACTCAATCAGCACTGATTGATTTGAAGATTTCAAAAAACCACTCATGAGGGCCTCTGTTGAATGCAAGAATAATTGGGCACAATGCACTTTAACCAACCACCCATTAACCGATCCCACATTGACTTCAGTTTGGCTTGGAAATGGGATTTTCTGTTGATGCAAGGCAGAGTCCATTTAACAAGGGGACATATGAGACAAGGCCATGAGGCGCCAGTCCATGCAAGGGAAAGACAAGGATGAGCCAGGCGGGGCTAAGAGCCGCACGCAAGGGAGCTATGGGCAAGCATGCATTCTAGATGGCTATTTGGTCCATGGGGTGCTCTCTCTCTCTCTCTCTCTCTCTCTCTCTCTCTCTCTCTCTCTCCTCTTCTCTCTCTCTCTCTCTCTCTCTCTCTCTCACACACACACACACACACACACACACACACACGCACGCGCACATTGTTGCGAGTGCAATTGATGCAGCCCCATGACACAAAGAATGGTCGCCTTGACGTGTAGGTTGCTAGCCCTTGACGTCGTGTGACAAGGGAAATCCCTAGCACTGGACGACCTTTGCGCGACACAACCACACTAAAGAGCAAGCTTCTGATGCGGAGTGAGGGTAGAGGGGAAAGCGAGGAGAGACGTCCAAGGGGCCTCACCCAAGCAATATAGGAGGGAGCATCTGTATAATTTTAAATTTTATATCGTAGTATAGTTTATCTTTAAAGAAATGGTGAACGCTAGCGCTTTAGCAATGAACGTTGGCATGTGGTCGTGGAGGCAAGTACTGCATAAGGAAGGAGGGAACCAATGTAAGGAGGGAACCAATGTAGTACAAGTGTTTGCGAATTAATGGAAACATGTTATTATTCGCATGGAAGCCTCTTGAATATTGCCAATAGTCTATCCTTTAAATGAACGGTCAACTGCAGCACATTACATGCTCCTGTAGCAATGCACATGCAGCACATCGACGTGCGCTTGTGGAGGCAGGTATTGCGCAGGGAGGGATTGCCATGAAGATGCCTCCAGGGATTCCTCACGAGCGAGCCTTGCCTCGGACCCACTAGGGTTGGGAAGCTTTGTGGTTGCGACGCCACTAATTGGTGCGCAAGGGGTTGAGACCCTGCAGCCGTATGATGCTACTCATACCACTTTGTAGTATGAAGGGCATCTGCGACTCCATTTTTGCGCCGACTCCACAATGCCATCATCGGAACCTCCACATGGGTGGCACACACGACGTTTGCGATGTTGATCTTCTCCTTCATTTATGCCCTCTTGCAACTGTGCTTGTGAGCCCAAGTGTTGCACTGTTGTCGCGAGCTTTCTACTTCTCAGGAACGTACTACTATAGTTCTGCTCCTGATGAATGACAGCCTTTCAAACTGCTGTATATGTTAACTGTTTGCAGCTAAGTGCCACAACTTGAGGCTATGCCAAGGATCTAATGCCCTCAGCTTTGATACGTCCAACTGTTGAATTCAAGCTACGGAGGTGAAGGCGAGACAGATCCATGGAGAGAGAGATAGAGCAAGAAGATAAGATACAAGTTGCATGAACGCGGGTGGATACAAGTCTGGAGTCTTTAATTGAGCGCTCTCTCTCTCTCTCTCTCTCTCTCTCTCTCTCTCTCTCTCCCCACCCCATCGCCCGACCCTATTAGTTTGTTTCCTAGAGCTTGCCAGGTTGCGTGAACGCGGATGGATACAAGTCTCAGTCTCTCTCTCTCTCTCTCTCCTCTCCCCGCGACCTCTCGACTCCGTTAGTTTGTTTTAATGAGGCTAAGCAAGAGTGAGGAGCAATACGGTACCCCATGAAGGCTTGTTTTTTGTAAGTTACAGCCTACGCACCAATGACACTGCATTTATTTCTGGTACTTGTGTAGAAGTTCAAAATCTTGAGGGGCTTTCAAAGCCCATTTGCAGTGGCATAAATACCTATAGAGACACACCTATTGAGTGCCTTTCGTCACATGTTGAAACAAAAAAGAGGTTTATGTGCTTTTTGCAATTGATATAACTCGAATCGAATAAACAAAAATTGCCAATAAATAGAATATTGATAGGCCAATTGAGATTCTAAAAAAGAGAATACTTGTATGTGCTAAGGCTCTCATGCAAGTGGGGTCAACTAGTCAAGTGACCACCTATGAAGTCATGGCGAGTATCTCCGAGGCCATTGAAAATCTGAGGATGGTGGGCATGGCCAAGATACAATAGTGGGTTCGGTATTTGAGGCTACATACTGAGCGGGTCAGCAAGTGGGTTGTGATCGATATCGACAAAGGTGGGGAACCATGGTGATAGGTGGTTGGTGCTTGGGTAGGTTCAATAGCGAGCAGGGTCAACATGTCATGAGCGTGCATGGCAGCATAATAGGCCAAAGAGATGGAGATTAAGCACGCTAAAGATATACGTTTTTTCAAAAAATTGGTGCGTATATGTGTTTGTTTCACATGTGGCTGGTCAATTGTTACTATCAAAATCTAGAGAAGGCAAGTGGGGGGCAAAAACGCGGTGTAATGGCATATGGGGCCGTGAATCATTTGCACTTCCAGACTATGTTAGTGAGTTTGTTTTGATAAGGATGTAGCTTGCCATGTTTCAAAAACAATAAATATAAAGGAGCGCTTGCATCTTCAAACAGAGGGAAAAAAGAAGGCTCACTTCTTAATACTATGCCTAGCTTGAGTGGAGAGAGAGAGAGAGAGAGAGAGAGAGAGAGAGAGAGAGAGAGGAATAATTTATGATTGGTGTTCAAGCAATCACAAGTTTTGTGTAAATGAACATCAAACATACGAATATTGTGAGGCATGATAGTTTGTTGTACTAAATCAAGAATTTTGACATTGATATATGTTTGATTTTGTGTGAGTGTGTGTGTGTGTGTGTGTGTGTGTGTGTGTGTGTGTGTGTGTGTGTGAGAGAGAGAGAGAGAGAGAGAGAGAGTATTTGTATATTCTGAAGAGTCCATATTGGCCTGCCATGTGCTTGATATGTGAGGCATATTGTGATCATGTCAATTCTGAACTTGACAAAGATGCGTGCTAAAGTAATACATATATTTCCATCACCTCATCACTCTAGTAGACGTTGTTGGGAAAACAAGAGCCAAGGGCACCTCTATAGCTATGTCTCCCAAGGGCGTTCAAGACACAAGATCAGCACCACAAACGTTATCAAAAGAACCTCAACAAAACCACAACTCAAAGACAAGTGATCTCTTGGGAATTTACCAGCACACGCCCACCCAAAAGACCACCATGAAAATTAGGAAGCACTTACCCTGGCATGGATTTACAGCACACGCCGACCAATGCACTTGAGAGAAAGAGCTTTCACCTTCACCAAATAAATCTTCAAAAACACAATTTTGAAGTGTACACACATCTCCAAACAAGAGAGCTTCCACAATCTACCATACACCAAATTGCCTGCAAGCTACCATATCATGTGCGTTGTGGGAAATAGACTATATCTCCCAAACCACAAATCCAAAAGGGATGCTTTCAAGCCTCAAAAATTCTCTGCATTTTCTACAACAAAAGCTCTGAAGACCACAAATTTCAATTCTATGTACCACTAAGTGCAAAATTGGCATGAACAGCAAGCTGCCATGGCCCGACTACACGTAGGAAGGCTAGTCGAGGGCAAAAAACTGCATCCAAAAGCATCAAGAAGCCACAACGACCCAAAACCTGAAAATTTCTGATATTTGACTGAACCTTTTTTAGTTTTTACATGAGTTTTAGTTATATACAAGTCTCACTTCAAAAAACTCACTCACGGGCACTTACAGTAGCCCGACAGCTGTCACTAGACTAGCGACTTGCAGTGCATGTACATGTGCTTGCTAAAGAAAACTAAAAAACCCACAAAAATAAAGCCCACACACCATTTTGACATCGGGAGTCATGTCTGTATGTACAAATTTATAAAAAACAGGGTGTCAGAAATGCGCCCAACATAGTTTGCCAACCCCAGTCTGCTAGAGCATTCATGCTCAGCAGTAGACTTTGCAAAATATTATGCACAAAGATACATCATGTACAATGGAATCAGCACCATATACCCTTACCACAATCAAATGGAAAAGTATTATCCCTTGCATCCATCGTGCACACATAATGGCATTCTTCAAAGTCATAAGAACAATCATCAATCACTAGTGAGCTCCAACCATCAAGGCTCATGTCATACAAACCAAAAGACCATGGGTCAACATGCTCACCATCATGAGATGTATCACTCACATTAAGCCAAGACAAAACATCCACTGTATCCATGTCATCATGGCTATCCCAACTTTCCAAGCTACAATCCCCTTCAACATCCACACATGCATGTGAGGTTTTCATAAGCTTCTTCACCCTTGACAATGCATGGCACACACTAACTTGCATCTCCTCATCCATCTCAACTTGTGGGTCATCAAAGCCCCAATCAAGACTACCATCAAAATCCACATCACGCAAACCATCCTCTTGCTCACAATGAAAATCATAACTAGCAGGCAACTCAGTGTCACCAATAGCATCATCAACATCACAAACATTAATCTCAGTATCCCAAATGGGTCCACATACCCACAACTCATCAGGGTACCATAACAACTCAATAGATGGAGGAGAGAAAAGATCATCCATAATCTCAATATGCATGTCATCTACCTCACAATCAAAATCATCCAAAGGCATATAATGCAAGCACATAGAGCTAGACAAGTCCTCATCTTTACAATCATTCAGACATGCATCCAAATCAGCTATATCATTGCCCTCTTTGTCATACATGCACTCCAAGGTCTTTTCTTTCACAATATTTCTTGCACAAAACTCCTCATTAATATCTACATCATCAAGAGACAGAACCTCATCTTCTACATCTGACTCAACCTCATCATCATTACTACAATCATCACTAGTGATAGAGGAGCTCTTGTGTGAAATGCATGAAGAAGTAGAAGACTGATTGACATCTTCCAACCATCTTTTTTGCTTCAAGAAATCAACAATGCCTTTCACACCCAAAAAGTCAATGCAAGCAACTTCAATGCCCAAACATCGTGGAAGGGTACCAATGAACAAGAACTTCTCTTCCTTTCCATCCAGAACCATATCCTCAAGAACCTCTAGCTCTTGCTTGAGAGAGCAAAACCTCATGTAATGCATGTCCATCTCTTCTAGCTTGCTTAGCTTCAATTGTTTCATCGCATCATTTATCCTCAACAAGGCATCATTGAGCTTCACCATGGCTGCAATTTTATGTCTACACCATCAAGATTGAAGGTAACTTGAAGCACTCCTCGGTGGCGGGCACCAAAACACTGTTGGGAAAACAAGAGCCAGGGGCACCTCTATAGCTATGTCTCCCAAGGGCGTTCAAGACACAAGATCAGCACCACAAACGTTATCAAAAGAACCTCAACAAAACCACAACTCAAAGACAAGTGATCTCTTGGGAATTTACCAGCACACGCCCACCAAAAGACCACCATGAAAATTAGGAAGCACTTACCCTGGCATGGATTTACAGCACACGCCTACCAATTCACTTGAGAGAAAGAGCTTTCACCTTCACCAAATAAATCTTCAAAAACACAATTTTGAAGTGTACACACATCTCCAAACAAGAGAGCTTCCACAATCTACCATACACCAAATTGCCTGCAAGCTACCATATCCTGTGCGTTGTGGGAAATAGACTGTATCTCCCAAACCACAAATCCAAAAGGGATGCTTTCAAGCCTCAAAAATTCTCTGCATTTTCTACAAAAAAAGCTCTGAAGACCACAAATTTCAATTCTATGTACCACTAAGTGCAAAATTGGCATGAACAGCAAGCTGCCATGGCCCGACTACACGTAGGAAGGCTAGTCGAGGGCAAAAAACTGCATCCAAAATCATCAAGAAGCCACAACGACCCAAAACCTGAAAATTTCTGATATTTGACTGAACCTTTTTTAGTTTTTACATGAGTTTTAGTTATATACAAGTCTCACTTCAAAAAACTCACTCACGGGCACTTACAGTAGCCCGACAACTGTCACTAGACTAGCGACTTGCAGTGCATGTACATGTGCTTGCTAAAGCAAACTAAAAAACCCACAAAAATAAAGCCCACACACCATTTTGACATCGGGATTCATGTCTGTATGTACAAATTTATAAAAAAAGGGTGTCAGAAATGCGCCCAACAACGTCAATGAAGGTATAGTAGCATGTTGTCCCATCGGCCTCCAATTGTAGCATTAGTGAATTCACCCATTCCTTTTGAGTAGAAGGATGATCTTTTTATTGAAATGTAGGCATTGGGTTATCAAAGGGACATCGTCTAGTAAAATTCATACGTTGGAAAGCCTCTTGCAAATGGATAATGAATACCTACCACAGGAGATTATAGAGGGGAGGAATATCTCCAATAGTGCATTTCGTTTGATTATAGTTCTAGCTTCTGCAAGTCTATTGAAACTTAATGTAGCAAATTCCATTAAACACTGTGAAAATTTTTATTGTTTTCACATTTAGAGAGAGACCGCCAACTGTTTTGATCAGCATTTATTTTCTAGACACGTATGGGCACTGTGCACGTTTGACCAATCATGGGCAAAAGCTAACCCCATCAACATACCCTCTCCCAGTATTTGGAGAATTTTCAATGGACAAGAATCTTCTATCATCACAATAGCCACCTTGAGTATCAGATGAGTGAAATCGTGGACTGTTGTGTACCAGCATCACTTTGTACAACTCACTGCTGCTTGAGATATTAGAGATATGTGAACATAAATTTGGTTAGAGTATTCAAGACTCAAGGCCTCACATATGCATGTCTAGACAATGATTGATGCAGTGTGGAATATATGTTGACGACACAATAGTTGCTGCAACATCCAAATCTTGATCTAAAAGTGGCCAACATAATCTTGGCACTGTGGTTGTTATAGCATGTAATCAAAACTCCTATTGTATGGCTAATTTCTTGCAAGTGAATCCCTTGAGTTTGTTTGGGAGGAACTTGCTCAATTATTGCCTTGCTCAAAAAATATTTGCTCGCCATTCCGTAGGACTCACTTGAAGCAATCAACAATTACTTTAAGTTTCAAGAAGGTTACAAGGATAAACACATTGATGTGGGTGAATTTTGTTGGTTTGTCTCTGGACAGGTTTTAAATGTCAACTCCTCAATATTTGGATGTCACTATTGATAGTAGTTAGTAGGAGTTGCCTTATCATAGCTTTGGAGGATGATTTTATTTAATAATGAAGCATCCAACAATATATTTGGCACTACCTTAGCTTATCGATGCATAGCGAATGTTTGCACATGTTGCCACCTTGGGGGGAAGGTGAGGGAGGAGAGCATTGCTCAATTTTTTCCCCCCCAAAAACTTGGCAAACCTATATATGAAAAATTTTAGAGACAAATTGACTGGATTTTGACGGTTTTTACACTGAAGTTTGTATGTTTTCTCACCTTCAAGTTTAAAATTTAGAGGTAAATCTCGAAATTTGTAGGTGGGATTACACTAGACCTAGTTTTTTTCGAACATTGGAGGAAAGTGTCATATAGTTTAGTCTTACTTCTAATTAGCTGGTCACATACTAGTCTAATGCCGTCAAGTATCTTGTGCATTCAAGCAACAATAAGGTATCACTTAATGCACATTACTTAGATATAAGAAACGATTCAAATCTAATGTCGTAAGTATCTTGTGCATCCAAGAAACACATTAAAAAATAAATGCCTGCTTGCTTCCAGATTTCTTTTGCGTTTTATCAGAAGGTGCATTTGGGTTCATGATACTACATAAGAAAAATATTCACACAAACAATACAGTAAATGTAACAATCAATGGTATTGAAATAATCACAAATAAACCTACTTCCTAAACTTCAAAATTAACAGGTATTCCTAATTCAAAGATTTTACTAGCAACAACAAAAACAGTATGCTAGTCTATAGCACATAGCAACAGGCAATGATGAAGCACATAGATTTGCAACAATATTAGCTAGGAAGGACGGATATAACATAGAGAGAGAGAGAGAGAGAGAGAGAGAGAGAGAGAGAGAGGACACTTTGAAGAGAAAAAAATGTTAAAGAAAAAATAAAGGAGAAGAGAAACACCTCTTTATATGGACACAAAATGTCTTTTGACTTTCCAGATTTCATATGTCTTTTGACTTTTCACTTTCATCTGTCTTTTCACTTCCTAAATTCACCCTTCACTTATGCACTTAATATGTTTTAAAAGAATTTTTATTTTGCTGAGATTGGAGAGACCTAATCCTAATTATTATATAGTAAACATAATTTCTCTATATCTACATCCTTTGCCACCTTTGTCATCACTAAATCGAGAATTGGCTAAATCTTTAATAGACTTGACAAACATATACAAACCATAAATCATAGGAGATTTTAATGTAAATGCTGATCTTAAAAACACTCAATATACATATCTTGCCAAATTTATGAACACTAAAAACTTGACACAAATCATTTTACAACCAACAACGATACACCGTTCAATATTGGATCATATTTGAATAACAAGAAACTTCTATATTTACATCTAGAATAAACTATTGCTATTAGTGAGATCACTTCATAATTTACATTACTCTTCCAAGAATATAAAAAATAAACTAATGTATGGCAGACCTCAATATATGAAGAGTTTTGGGAGTATTTTTGGTAAGTTGAAAGTAGATGTTTTCACGCCTGGAGCTCTTCAAGCTCTGCCCCATCTTTGTTTGCTCGTCACCCAGCTTCTATGCTTGCCCTTTAATCACACCTCCTGCTTGTGCCCCTTGCACGACATCACATGACCCCTTTTTGCTCGCATCTTCAGAGATTCTATATAATTCACGATTCTTTTGAAATCGTGCAGACATACTAGTGAGACCACACACATTGAGAGCTCCCCCCCCCCTCCAAAAAAAAATAATAATAAACCTCCGCCTGCCCTCTCTCATGCACTGGATCCCCTTGCAACTTGTCCTCCACAGCCCGACAATGCTGGGTGCGCAAAAGAATAGAGGACAACACACACACACACACACACACACACACACACACACACACACACACACACACACACACACACACACACACACACTGAGAGAGAGAGAGAGAGAGAGATGCTTGGGTGCTCTAATTGCAGCTATCAGAGAGAGCTAATGCAACATATGAGCTCAGGGGAAAGGAGAGAGAGGTCACAACTGTCATAAAAACTAATATCTAATTCTCCCAAATGACTTTCTCATGTTAAACTGATCATTTAATATGGGGAAGTACCACGGGAGTAAAAGCTAAAATATTGGTAAGGTTGCCAGACTGGTCTTTGCAGGGATCCAAAGGGGGGTAGTCTGCAAAAGAGCAATGTGCATCATTGGAGCTTAAAAGACCTAAGGTTCAACTCCATTAAGACTTCCATAAGCTAAGGTTCCAAACTTTAATTGAAAAGTCCAAATGGTCAAAGCTGGGAAAATTGGATGGTGTAAGGAAGACTCAAAATTCTTCCCACATCCCTATCAAGAAGGGGGCGAACCCTAATGGTAGGGGATGAGAGAGAAACACACACACACACACACACACACACACTCCAAAGATCCCCCTTCACAAAGGGAATATTGGACACATGTCAGGCTCCTAGGCTAGCTGCCCCCAATCTCCCCTCAAATCCTATTGGATGGCCATATAGGTGGACCAATGAGAATTAGGCTAGAGTAAAATTATTCTAATCAATTTAAAAATGCTTGATAAAAGAACAATAAAAATTAAGCTCCCTAGTGACTATTGAACAGTCTACCAAGGGGTCCAATGAGCATCCAACAGCCCAATGGCTTGCCTGATTCCTATTGGCAAGAAGACTAAGAGGTCCAATGAAAGTTTAATTGAATTATTTAATTACCTAAAGCTCTCACGAAAGGGGAAAGGGGGACACATGTCACAAGGCTATCAATTATTCTTCTAATTTGTGATTGGCTAAGCTTTACAGGAGCCAATGGGAGGCCAACATGAGCAATTAGCAAGAGGGGTCGACCAAGAAGAGAGAGAGAACTGCATTATAATCTAACACATTGCTACATACACACACACACACACACACAACTCATGTGTGCAAGAAGAACTCCATTTCCTTCTCCAAGCATTGAGAAGTAGAGGCCTACACCAACAACTCTTGGCTCTACACCAACAACTCTTGGCTATGGAATGCAAAGCCAACCAAGAGCCAAGCTTCAATGGCATGCTCATCTCCTCTACCATGCTACTTACTAAGCAAAGCTATGGTATTAGAGTGATTATGTGAGGAGAATACTTCTTTCTCGTAAGATACATCTTCTTCCTCTCAATCTATCATCATTCCCTGCTAGCTCTCACCATTTTTGAAGGTGTGTGAGGTCTTGGTATTGAGGCTAGGGACACTATGTGTGTTTTTCAAGCATAATTTAGTGCATGAAGCTTCCATCTTCATTGTACTAACTAGTTTTGTCAAGGAACACGAAGATTGTATTGTACAAAAGTCTCCTTTGATGGGAGAAAACTATAATACAAAGCCTTTATGGAGGGGGGACCGGCTCCACGTAAATCCGGTCCTCAACTATTGTCAATTGTTCTATTTCTCTCTCTTTCAAGTATTGTCAATGCCAAATTAGCTAGGTGTAAATTGCTATGTTTCTTTCTCAAATTAAGTACTCTCTCTATGCTCGTTAGGAACTTGTTCTTAATGAAATGCTCACTATGTTATCAATTTCCGCTACACACAAGTTACTAGTGCATTAAATGTTACATTTGTATTAGAGCTATTGGTTTCTCTTTTCTTGCTCAATAAGAGAGGTCCTCAAGCTTGCTACAAATGGTTGGTGTTATTGATTGCAAAAGAGTAAGTAGAATAGGTATTTTTCATCCTTGAAGCACGCCTGCTTTATGCAGTTAACGGGATACCGTCAAGAGCTATGGTCTTAATAATGGAGTCCTACGGGGCTTGCCTATGGCTTAACCATTATTGAGCTATTAGAAGCTTGGCAAGAACAAGTGCTCTCTTGGCTCTATTGAACCCTCTCTTCTATTCCTTGCAATTATGATGCTTGAGTACTTATCTTTGAAGGTAAACAGGAGTAGCAACTAGGCCTTGAAGTGTCAAAGTATAAGTAAAAATCTATACCTAAAATTTGCTAGCATGGCTGACAAGGGAAAAGAGATGGAAATGAATGTTGATAGCTTTGATTTTGCTAATGAAAGAGCAACTAATGATGCCCCTATGCGTGTAAACTATCTTGTTTCTAGGCTTCAACAAGCCTTGGGCAACCCATCCCTCCAAGGTGAAGTGCTACAACAATTGCGCACCCATGGTATTCTCCAAACTCCCAAGCAAGAAGAGAGAGTACCTAGGAAAGCTCCTGGTGAGACTTCCAAAAGAGGGCTCTCTCCGCTAAGGGAAGAAGAGGAGGATCCGTACCAAGGGCTCAAAAACTTCCTACTCGATGAGGCATCTCCCTCCCAAAGGAGAAACCAATTTTCAACGGTAGAGCCCCACCAAAAGAACGAGAAAGAAGTGAGTCTCTTGCCACCTCAGCGGAAATGGCTCCACAAAGACAGGGAAAAACGCTCTCCACCAAGACACCCCTAAACAGAGAAAACCATCGCATACTTCTCTACACCATAATTCAAAGAGGGAAGAGAGAAAAACACTAGAAGAAAAATGCGAGAAAGAGGTCACCCTTTTTCATCCTCTTCCTCTTGTGAAGAAAGTGATGGTGCAGACAAGGAGGAACAAGGGAAGAAAAAGACAAGAAAGAGGTCACCCTCTTCTCCATCCTCCTCATATTCTTTCCTCTGAAGAGTGATGGTGCAGCTCTTGAACCACCTAAAAGAAGAGGCCATAGGAAATCCTATGCCACCTGGAAGAGGTCGTCCAAGCTCTAAAAGTTCAAAGAGGGAGGAAAGAACATCTCTTTCCTTACTAAGATGTCACTTTTGGTGAGGGAATTTATCCAACAATTCAATGCAGTGTTTGGAAATGAGGGCTTCACGGAGTCCTCTAAGCTACGTCATGTAGCCATGCATTTTCAAAGTCCGCCAGGCAATGGTGGTCTAGCCTACAAGCAAACGGTGAAGCTCCACGAACATGGAAAGCTTTAAGAGCTTCCATCATGAAGCAGTTTTTGGCTACCGATGCCAAAGACAAAGTACTCACCGAATGGCGAAGCTTGAAGCTCTCTCCCTACAAATCTATTCACAAATATGTAGACAAGTTTTGGGATTTACACCTCAAAGCCACTATCTTCAAAAAGATGAGAGCAAAAACAAAAAAAATTTGTGGGTTTAATTGAGGATATGGTAGAGTATGTTAACTCGCAAAGGCCATGCACCATATCTGCTTTCATACACCATACCATGGTGGCTTCAAGAATCAATTTCCAACAAGGGGCTAAGAGAAATCTTAAGCCCACGGAAAATAAGGACCATAAAGAGCCTAAGGGGAAGGACAACGTCCAAAAGTCTCCCAAAGGCAATGCCAACAACAACAAAGCTAAGGAGAAGGGAGTTTATAAAGTCAAAAATAAACTCTCTCCTAAAGATCTAGAGAGTTATCAAAAAGATAACCGTTGTTTCAAGTGTGGGGAGCAAGGGCATGCCTATCATGCTTGTCCCCACAAGAATACACATAATGAGCCTCCTAGAGCTACTTGGTTGAAATTCAAGAAGAGGATGCTCATCACAAAGGATCTCCTCTATGCCATGCTTGGGGAAAGGTAAGAGAACATGATGCTTTCATTTCTTTGACCCTGGTTCTACTCACAATTTCATATCCACAGAGTTGGCCACCAAGCTAGGCATCCAAGCCTATGAGATGGGAGATGTCCTACTTGTCGATGGTGCTTTCAAGGGGCAAGAAGCCTCAGTCATTCCCTTAATTGGGAAATTGAGGCTCCATGTCCAAAGCTATGTGGACAAGGAGGATTTCCTTATCTCTCCTCTCAAGCATGAGGATGTAATCCTAGGGGCACCATGGTTTGATCGCATGGCTGCCAATGTTAAATTCCCTGAAAGGCAAATCTATGTTAGGTTCAGCGAAAAAGATATGGACATACATGCTAAGGAGTTGAGTAGTACCATACCCATTGTACATAAGCAAGCTTTCAATAAGTCAATAAAGAGCTCTATTTTCGTGTACATGATTTTTGTTAAAGATTCTCAAAATGAACCTAATGCTTTAGCAAAAGAAAATATAAACAATCAAAAGGAATTAGAGTTATCGAATTCCTCAAGGGGTTCCAAGATGTTTTTATTGATGATATCCCTTGTGAACTACCTCCCAAATGAGGCAATAATGACCATGCAATTGAATTTCTTCCAGGAAGCTCACCGCCTAATAAACCTCCTTATCGAGTTTCTCAAGCTCAACAAGAGGAGATTATGCGACAAGTGCATGAATTGGTTGAGAAAGGCATGGTTAGGCCTAGCTCATCTCCATTTTGTTCAACAATGTTATTAGTTCAAAAGAAAGATGGCACATATCATATGTGTGTCGACTATAGAGCACTAAGTAGGATCACTATCAAGAATAGGTTTTTTGTTCCATGGGTAGAAGACCTATTTGATAAGCTACAGAGGTCAACCTACTTCAGTAGGATTGACCTAAAAAGTGACTACCATGAAATAAGGATAGTTGATCAAGACATTGTAAAGACCGCATTTCACACTACATTTGGTCTTTACGAGTACATTGTCATGCCTTTTGGCTTGACCAATGCACCAGCCACATTTAACTGCTTGATGGAGAATCTATTTAGGCCTCACCGAATCTTTACAAGAGTGTTCTTTGATGATATAATCATCTACTCTAGTTCATTAGACGAACATAAGCAACACCTCTAGGTAATATTTCAAGTTTTATGAGAGAATAAACTTTATATTAATTGAAAGAAAGATAGGTTTTTCTTACAAGAGATTCAGTATTTAGGTCACATTATCTCACAAGATGGCATCCAAAATGGATCCATCAAAGCTGGAGGTAATAAAGGATGGCCTAATCCAAGGAATCTGCATGAACTAAGAAGCTTTATAGGTATGTGTGCATATTATAGATGCTTCATAGAAAAGTTCTCACAAATTGCAGGACCATTGCATGACCTAACAAAGAAAAATGTTAGGTATATATGGTCCACCAAGGAGAAAAATGCTTTTGAAAATCTTAAAGAGAAGCTTATCTCTCAACCTGTGCTTACACTGCCAGATCTCTCAAAGCCATTTGAGGTCCAATGCGACGCTTGTGGTGATTGCCTTGGAGCTGTTTTGCTCCAAGAAGGGCAAGCCATAGCCTATGAAAGTTGAAGGCTCAACCCTATTGAGCAAGCTCTAGGCATATATGAGAAGGAACTCTTAGCAGTTCTACATGCTCTAGATTCATGGAAGCACTATTTCTGGGGACTCCTTTCATTCTGCAAACGGATCACCAAAGCCTAAGTACTTCATGACGCAGACCAAGCTCTTCGACAAACAAATGAGGTGGGAAAAATTTCCTTTCGCAATTTCATTTTCATATTGCTCACATTGCTGGCAAGCATAATGAAGTGGTCGATGCACTCTCAAGACAACTGAGAGTGAATGCGGTATCCATAGCAATTCACAATTATCTATCTTCTATGATAGATGAGTACGCTATCGATCCTGATTGTAGAGATTTGATCTCATCCCTTACATTAGGGAGGAAGGAAGAACCATTTACCCTACAAAATGGTTATCTTCTCTATTGCAATAGACTATGTGTTACTAACTCACTACGTGAGAAAATAATGTATGAATCTCATGCTCCTCCTTATGCGGGGCACATAGGGATTCAATCTACCCTAAAAGGGATAGAAACATACTTCTATTGGCCTGCCATGAAAGCAAACATACAAGAGTATGTTTCAAAATGTGTGGTATGCCAAAAGAAGAAGTTCGATAGAGGGAAGCAACCTGTATTGCTTCAACCTTTGACAATCCCTAATTCACCATAGGAGAGCATATTCATGGATTTTATCTTTGGATTGCCCAAGTCTATCCATGGGAATACAGGAATATGGAAGATAGTAGACAGGTTTAGCAAACAAGCACATTTCATACCTGTCAAAAAGACTATAAAGGCCATCAAATGGCAACCCTCTTTATATCACAAATCTTCAAATACCATGGCTTCCCCATGTCTATAGTGTCGGATAGAGAGCTGTTAAGGCGGTTACGCCGCTAGCGGAAGCTAAATAGCAAGAACTCAACCAACAACAGAATTTGTCAGACGAGGACGAAGCTTGACCCGCAGGCGCATGGAAACAACTAGGTGGGTGTCAAATCACCTACTCGACCTTCTAATGACAATCACTACTAAGGAAATCAAATCTAAGTTCTAAAATACGCAAGTGACTGAAATCCGTACTACGAACGAATGCTATACGAAACAGGATCTAGAATCATTGAATCGATCTCAAACTCAAGGGGAAGTCTATACACTGGGTAAGAACAACACCTAAAGACTTGAAGCAAAATCAACCTATAACCACTCCGTGCGGTAAACGCTGTGAGCGGGATGAAAACACACACAGCGCTCTATAACGACCGACACACACTCTTGGAAAGATACCACACACACACTATGGGGCACCACTCGGCTTAGACAACACACCTGGCCGAGACAGGGAACACACTCGGGAGTGAGAGGAGAGAGACTATCCACTTGCCACTCCACAGAACACACACACACACCCAAAAAAAACTCAGCTCAAAAGAGGAGAATTTCTGATGTTTAGATATAATTGAGCTGGGGCCACACAATGGGGCCAACAGTCACACAATATGGGTAAAATAAGCCAGATACAATCACAACTGGAGCAGAAACTTGCTCATAGGAGAAACTTACACAGAAAAATAGCAGGAAAAGAGTGAGGAATTTGGCAAATGGACAGCGCATCGCGTCCGGAACAGCCCAAAACCCCAGTCTACAATGTCAGAGTGCTCAAATCCGACCTCGGTATGAGCAGTTTACGGCCCAAAACAGGCTCCAAAACCCAAAAAACACCTGCGGCTTGTTCCTCTCTCTTCTCCACGTTTTTTCTGGTCTTCTCTCTGTTTTTTCCGTTCCACACTTAGCTTTATTATTTGGGCACCCTTGGCCTTTAAAGATGCTAACGGACCCGAACAGGAAAAATGACCTCGCAGTGCATAGTTGTCCCTTTTTGCATCATTCGCACACCTGGCACTCAGCTTTTTTTCAATAATGCATCTCGCCCAGTTGAAGTGGCCCCAAAAAGTGGTCCTAATGATGATCTTTTTGCATAACTCTCACCAGAAAACACCACGTTGTGTTTGACCTCATTCGCGTGCAAATATTGACCTCATTCGCCCTCTGACGCCACTAGATGTCATCTGACGCACCTGCTGACTCACGTCGTCGGCCGCGGATAGCTTCCTCGAGAAGTTTTACGTGCTATAAACTCCTCATTATTGTAGAACAAAAACACTGGTACTGGTAATAGTGAAAATCGATGAACTATGTACATGCTGTCCTACCTGTACACATGTGGGCCCCACGTAACCATGGCTCTGGAAAATGGGCAATTCTTTATTTGATGCACCATGCATGTGTATGTACATATGTGCAATCCCTTGCTCCAAAAAAACTCCTGACAACGCGTATGAAGACAGGCCGAAAAATACAGGTGATCGAAACTTGACCCGATGGGTACTAATGTGTAGCTCTACTCGTTGTGGTTCTATAGATATGTTGCACGCTCTATTCCGACACACGAGTGGAAGAAAAACTCACACCGAAGCTCGTAGGAACTTACCACACATAGAAGCGATAGCGTGCACTCTTGGTATCACTGGTAGCTCTCGCCGTTGCTAACACAATGGCGGTTGTCGCTTCTCCAATGGCGGCTCCGTAGCTCGCGTAGCAAGTAGATAAGACTCTCTCTCTCTCTCTCAGACACAGTCACGGCGCTCAAAAAAAACTCCCTTTGATTAATAATCTGAATCCCCTTAGGTTACAAACTTTGGCTTATATACCTCAGCCTTGGAGGTGAGAACATCTCTAACTAATTAACATCAGCAAGTGAAATTACTTCGGGATTACAAGCTGGAAACTCAATTGAGTCCTTACTTAATGAATGGCTCAATTCAAAATCAATGTCGGAAAGACATTTATTACAATCAATGGTTACAAAAATGATGAGTGTGAGCAAAAATGTGGGTGTGATCCTCTGCTGGCTCAACACTCCCCCCCTCCGTTCATGTCGTCCCTGACATGACTTTTATGCTTGGTCAATAAAGTCCTGTCGTCTTGAGCATCTGCAAATGTGATTCGTATCGTAGGTTGCCGATGGTCAAGGTTGGGCCGAATATTTTGCTTTCGTGGGTGAAAAAGCCGGTGTAGAAAGCTTCTTCGAATGTTTGCATGTGGAAGCTAGGCAAAAACATAATCCTCTGGTATAGGAGGTGCAACACTTTTGGAGAAGGCTGCAATGAAAGATCATACATCATATCAGTCACTGTGTCGGCCGTCGATAGTAGACTCGAGGTCGTGGCTTTATCTGGCGCGAACACTTCAATGCAAGCTAAGAGAGTCCTGCAAATTTTCTTGAGCATCTGACACGAAAGGTCAGGAGAGCCAGTAAAGAGCTTGATGGTGCCCGTTAGGGTTTTCACCATGTAGGCTTTACCTATTCTCTCTCCTGCCTTTGGTCCTGGCATCCTTGGGTAATTAAGCCAATTTGGCTTCTTTTCTGCAATCCTGCCATGCTCTTTCCAGCTTCTGACTCTTGGCACCGGGCAGAAGGTTGCATCCTCCCGAATCTCCTTTGGTGCCTCTACCAAGTAGATGAGGTAGGCTGGGTATTTGTTCAGCCAACCTTTCCTCCATCTAGGTTGCGAATCTACAATCTTCTTTGATTGTTCCTCTTTTGTGATGTCGCCTTCGTAAAGAGCGACATACTGCTCCTCCTCTATTCTCTTTTTCGTCTTTATCACTTCAAACTTCATCAAAGGGAAAGGCAGGCTGGGTTGCATCCACTCTTCATGGAGCACTTTTGTGTCTAATCCCTGAAGTCTAATGGAGATTAGGAGTCTCCTCTCCCATTCCATTTCCGCCTTGGCACTCTCCTCTGTTGACTTTTCTATTTGGTCATGGAGCCTTTGTTCTTCTTCTTCAGAGATTCCTGAAGTTGAGGCCACCTCTTGAACTGGGGCTGGATCTTCAATTGTGGTTGCCTCTCCAGTTTCTGGTAGCTCTATGGCTGCTCCACCTGATTCTTCTTGTGGTGTCTCTGTCTCTCTTCTTTGTTGCTCTTGTAGATCTTGGAGCTGTTTGCGGAGGGTCTCATTCTCTGTCTTAGTGTTTGATTTTCTAAAGTGAGCCTCTCCTCTGCTGCCAATGATCCCTCCGCAATGTGCAACCTTTGCACTTGCTCTAATCTTAGCTCTCTTTGTAAGCTTCGGACCTGGTCTTCCAGAGCTGGTACAAGAGCTCCCTCTTGTTCGGTTCCTGCTCTGCTAGCTCTAGGGGTAGTCCTGAGTCTAGTGATTGTTCTTTCTTGGAGCTCGACTCTTTCCCTTAGCTCAATGAGCTCATCTTGGCCGCCTCCAAGTCATCTTCCATCCGCTCCCTTGCTTCCTGTGCACTTGTTACTTCTCTTGAAGCCTCGGCTAGCTGGAGTATCAAGCCGTCTCTCTCGTTTTCCGCGTCGTAGAGTGATGCTTTATGACTTTCAGATTCAGTCATAGCATTCTCTAATTTCTCTGCAACTCGGCTTCCCTTTGTTTGGCTGTCTCAATCTCCACTTCCTTTGCCTTGGATCTTTCTTTGATCTTGCTGAGCAGTTCATGCACCATGTGCATGTCTTTTTCATCTTCATCTGTCAACTCTAAAGCTTTTCTGCCACCACCTCCACTGGCTTCGGCTCTTCTAGTACGTTCTGCTCGTCCAGTTTCTCTTCACTCTCTTTTGTACTCTTTTTTTCCTCTGTCCCTCTCCGATCATCTTGTTTTTGTAGGTGGATCCCATAAACTGCCTCAAGGGCCTCTTCTTCAGTGTATCCTATCGCTACCAGATCCTCATAATCATTTTTCTTTTGCTGAATTGGATCTATCTCCTTTTCCTTGGTCCCGGCCTCCGGCTTTTCCATACCAGCCGTGTCCATCTCTATTGTGGTCTCTTCCACAATGATTTCCGTCTTCTTTGGGCTTGGTACATCAGTAAAGGAGGGCTGATTGTCCTCAGTCATCTTGGCTTTCCCTTTGTTTGCTTTCCCGTCTTTCTCTTGAGGTTCAGTAGACTCATCTACTTTCTTCTTCCCCTTGTCGTCCTTTTTCAGCTCAGCTTTTAAAAGCTGTACTTCCTCTTCAGTGTATGGCTCGACAGGTTGCTGCTCCAGTATAGCCTCTGACTCCTCATAAGCTCTAATATATTGATCATATTGATCAACATGTGGCCTGGCTGAGCTAGTTACGACTTTAGTGGGGTCTGGAACCCACTTCAAAGTCCCCCTTTAGAGCTCTTTCCGCTCTAAACTGCTCCACTAGTCTTTCCATTCTTGCCGCTTTCTGACTTTTGGTTTGCTTGGGAGCAACCTTCTTCTTTGCTTTCTTCATAAGCGGCTCATCCACATCCTCTGCAGGTTCTGAAACTATTTCTAGTTTCCTGCGTGCTCTTGTGGACGCCCTCTTGGATACTTCAGGCTGTTCTTCCTCCTCATCGGCTTCTCTAAGCCACTCATTCTGGGAGGGAACCTTTGGCCATTGATCTCTGGCTCCAATAGCTTCATAAGCTATTCTTGTCAGAACTTCAGCTCCTCCTATATACTTTGGCTTCTCGTTGTGCATGGCAATTACTTGCTCGTGGATGTGTTGAGCGTAATTCACCTCTTTTGGCATATTGCTCTTCAATGCCCATGTGATGGTAGTTGCAATGGCATGGGGCGGTGTCGTATACTTTTGCGGTCTTTTACTGCAAATATGGAGAAATTGGTTGTACAGTCGGCAAAGGGTTGCCGCTCTTTGGTCTGCCATATCTCCATAGGTTGCATTTTGTTTCTTGGACCCATAAACCTCTATAGCCTCCCTTCTTTCCCTGACAGAGCTCCCTTTGTTGTGCAGCTTCAATGCATCTGCAATGAGCTGTGGAGTGATCTGTACTTCTACTTTCTCTCCATCTATTGCTGTCAATGTGGCTTTCCCATCCTTCTGAATGGAGGTTGCCAACTCATACACTCTTCTTGTATCTACACCTGATGGTCTCGAGGTGAAGAATCTGTGCAAGTCTGCCCTTTCCAGGTACCTGCTGATGTTCTCTGACCTGCTATAATCCACCAATTCTTGTGGGATCATCGGTATATCCACCGCTTGCCCTTGAGGATCTCTGAAAGTCCCCTGGTAGATCTTTATTCCCTCTTTCTCCAGTACTGCTTCCTCCACCCAAGTTTGGTTGGCTTGAGGGTTTCTGCTGGAATGTCAAAGGGTTCTGCTTCTGCAAGAGCATCTTTGATTGTCGGTCTTTTTCTCTTTGTTGCCGATGACTTGGCGGAATCCATGGATCCTGTAACTCCAATTTCAGAAGTTAGCGTCTTTTTAGTACTGAAAGCCGAAATGAAGCTTTTAACTATTCAAATGACTTGAAAATTGAAACATGAGCTATTCAGGGCCTAAGGATGCAGGGTAGGTGAAAAAATATGCAAACTGGGCTCAAAATCATGCTGGAGACATCATACGCGTATGATGTCTTTTGTGTCAAAATGACTTCATATTGGTTGTGCTTGTAGCTGATAGTGTATACATGAGTATCATATGCTTGGATTTGAGTTTGGATCCCATTTGGTCAAGTTTTGGCCAGTTTAGTCCAGTTCAGGCTCTTGGCAAAATTTTGAAAGGGAATTGGATTTTATGATCCAAATTGGATAAAACTTGGTGGTTCACTTTCAAATGGCATGTAGATCACTTCTGTTTGGTGGTTGAAGCCCTGAGGTGCCAAAATCACATAGTGAGACATCATACGCGTATGATGTCTTTTAGTGTATTTTTGGACCAAATTTCTCTATAAGCTTGGATTTGGCTTTAGATAGGCTTATTCAGTGGATTTATGAAGTTTGGATAGATTTTGGGCTAAAAATGGCTCTGGAGACATCATACGCGTATGATGTCTTTTTCATCAATTTTTCATGGGATTGGTTCTGTGGACTCCCCATGTACTAGTGAAGGACTGTCCCTACTCAAATCTTGGTTTGGACTTGAGTATGTTGGATTTGGGCAAAAATAGGCTTTGGATGAAGGATTTTCCCTCAATTGGGCTAATGGGGTGATCCACTTGACCAAATGGTTCCAAACTTCATATGTAGCATGTATTAGATATATATAATGGATGTATGATGACAAATGAGCAGTTTTGGCTCTGTAAGTGCAAATAGACATCATACGCGTATGATGTCTTTTGTGTCAAAATGGTGCTTTTTGGTTCCAGATAGCTTGTAGATGTGTTAATCAACAATCCTACAAAGTTTCAATGAGTTTGGAGTTATTTTGACAAAATTAGGACCAAAAATCAATTTTATGGCCTACTTTGCGTCTTTTTGGTTTTCCTTGGGTTTTCTAACTCCAATTCTCATGATACTTGGTTCATAGGATGTGATTAACATGTGGAATGAGGCTATGCACTCAAATGTTGAAATGGATGTGAAATTCATGCTGTGAGACATCATACGCGTATGATGTCTTTTCTTGAAATGTTGGTCTTTTTGTGCAAAGAATGCTTTGTGCTAGTGCCCTAAGCCCTGCTAACTAGTTTTCAACTTAAAAAGTCATCAGTTTAGCTAAAAAGCCCCCTTATAGGCATTTCAGTCTCCGAAGTCGTCTTTTTGCCTTGGAGTTGAATTTCTTCAACTTTTCTTCTCGAGAGTTGCATTTCCAGCTCATTGGATATGTTGTGAAGCCACCTATTTGGTTGAACTTGACTTTGGCTCCCCGTTCTCCATCTTTCTCCATTTGGTTGCCCGAAAGCGTCTTTTTCACCATCGGTAAGTGAATCAGCTTTCTTTTGGGTTTTGCTTGCAAACATAAGTCATCCATGTATATTTGAAGCTGCTTGTGAAGTTTCATGTCATTCGGTCGTCAATTTCAGCCGTTATGCCAAAATGACGCTTTGTGTGTCCGCAGCCGAATCGGTTGTTCCGACCTACTTTTGGTGGTCCAAACCGGAGATACTCCATGGTTGCATTGCCCTCGATGTTGTTAAGCTTCCTGAGAAGTTTTGTGTCGTTTCGACAACTTTTTCCTGTTTGCCTCTTGCAGGCTCTGTTGACCTAGGGTTTTTCAAGTCGTTCTTTCTCGAGCTTTGAGTGTTAGAAACCCATCTTCTATACTAGGGTAACCCACCTCTAAGTTCTTGCAAGGTTTGGTTAGGCGGTTGTGCCCCTACCTAGCGTTCTTCCCCATTCCCCGTCTGCTCTTGTTTCTTGGTTTTGGTCAGTTTTCGCGACAAAAGTTAACGATAAGCATCAAAAGCTTATGGCAACGAGTCTACCTCTCATGTCTGGTGTCCTCTGAGCTCTCGTAGCAGTCGTAGAAGGCGGTAGAAGGTCGGATGCTCCTGTGTGCTCTTTGCTCTCTCCAAGAAGGTAATAGTGGAAATGAGCTTGAAAGTGAAGTGAAAAATACTTAACTTCGGGCTTCCCGGATCACTTGTTACCAAATTTGACATGTGCTCCTATCTCGTCGTGAAATGCACTTTAGGATTTGAAATTTCTCAATTTGGACTCCGTTTGACCTGTTTCTGAGAAATCTGTCCACTTTGCCAAAATTCTGTCATTTCGGGCTTTCCGCAACTTTTTCAGAATTGTACCCAATTTTTACCATGGGTTGCCCTTGTCATTAGGACCATCACCGTCTATTCTTTTCTTTTTTCCGATCTCATTTCACCTGCTTTTTTATTTTTCTTTTACTTTTATTAAGAAAATCATAAAAAATAAAGGAAAATAGCAAATTGAAGCCAAAAAATTCCAAACATACACGATAAATAGCTGGTAACCCTGTGTATATGAATATACACTTATTTGTGATTTTTGGACTTGGATTACCACTTTTTTCCACTTTTTAGCTCCAAAAACACTCTTATTTAGTGATATTTACACGTCTAGAGACCCAAATTCATCATTTGATCTCTTCTTGTTGCAAAACAAGGTATATAAGGGCATAAATATTATCAATATCCGCAATCAAACATAAAAATTGCAAAATCATGTAAGACACTGCCCTTGTAATATAATTTTTGTTTTTCTTTGTTTTTGGCGCTTGTAGCTGCTTTGTAACTCCTGTATACCTGTATACCTCCCCCCCTCCTAGTCTGAGTCCTCCCGGACGACTATGAAGTGTCTGTGGGCGAAGCATTGTAGTTGTTTTGGTCATAAGTTCCCAATGCAATTGTAGAGCGATGATACAACAGTCTTTCCAATAAAGCTGCTCTTTGTTTGATTGAAGGATTGGTGGTCGGGTTTTGGGTTGGTTTTGGCACTTCGGTAGTAGAATCAGTAGATGGATTCTTCTTTACCTTGTTGTTCTTTTTCACAATCCAAATCTGCTTCCGCTTCGCTTGTGCTTGCCACAAACTCTTTGCGACCCAAACCTGCTTTGTTCTTTGTGTTGATTTCCTCGCCTTGAAATACCTAGGAGTTTCCGTTGATTGTACTGAAGGGAGTTCCTGTTTACAAATCTTTGGGATCCAAATTTGCTTGCTATAGCTTTGTGCCGTCATGAACTTCTTTGGAATCCAGATCTGTTTCACTGTCCTTGATTGTCTGGAATCACTCTGTTGTCTGGTATTGAAGACTCTGTTTTCCACCTTTGTGTTCTCTGGCACAACCTTTTTTGGTCTCCATACCAACTTTGACTCCGTTTTTTTCCAAGGTTGAGCTGTTATATTATTGCTTGTCTTCCTTATCCACTGTTGAGATTCCTCGTCGAAGAGTAATCCGGTTGTATAGAAACTTTTGGTTGCCATTGCTTCTTCTTTTTCTCTGGTTGTTGTTTACCTTTGTCTTTGGATTTGTCCTTTGGAGTTGGCTCTGCTCCTTTGGTGAACTTAACTGATTGACTTTCACCTTCGTATTTGATAAGCACTGATTTAGAACTCCAGTCAATCATTGCATTGTATTGCTTCTGCCATGGTTGTCCTAGCAATAATGGATGTTGTGTAGCTTGGTCTTCAACCACGTAAAACATATGAGGATACACATACTGGTTAATCTGTATATGTAAAACTGTGCATCCGACAGTTTTGATTGAATTCTCAGAGTAACTCTTTAACTCTTGCTTGGCAGTTTGTAGTTTAGTGTCATTTGTCAATTGTCTATACAAACTGAGTGAAAGTAGGTTAGCTTGAGCTCCTGAATCCAATAGTGCTCTGGCTTTGATTTGGTTGGTTCCTACTTTGCATTCAATGATGGGTTCTTCTTTGTCATTATCCATTTCTGTTATACTGACTGCGTTTATTCGTATTGCTCCTTCATTGCGCTGTTTCTGACGCAGTAGTCTTCTTTTCTCCATTCTTTCCTTCGCCTCGGCTTGCGCTTCCTCCACAATCTTTTTCTTTTTCTGGACACGCAGCTTTTCTTGATGTATTTTGAGAAGCATGTCTTGGGTTAGCGGCAAAAGATACTTTTTCACTCTGCATCCACTAATCCAATTGGGCATTTCTTCTCCGTCTAATGTAGCAAGCTTGACGGCTCCACTTGGTGATAGATCTTTAATCACCAGAGGTCCCATCCCTCGCTTTTTAAGCTTCTTAGCATGCTGTTTCAGAGTGTAAACTAGGACATAGTCCCCAACCTTAAACTCTTTAGTCCGCACATGCTTATCAAAAAATTCCTTTTGTCGCCTTTTTTGAGCGTAGATAGAAGCTACTGCTTTTAGGCGAAGCTCATCTAGCTTTTCCAGGTCATCTATTCTATCAGAAAGCTCGTGCCCTGTCCACTCTAGATCCTTAGCCACCCTTAAGGTTGAAATCAAGAATTCTATTGGTAAGATAGCATTTAGCCCAAAAACCATGTTATATGGGGTCGTTCCTATTGATGTTTTATATGCTACCCTATATGCCCATAATGTTGAATGCAACTTCTGGTCCCAGTCAGTTCTCGACTCAGATACAATCTTCGTAAGGACCGTGCATATGGTTTTGTTTGTTGCTTCAGCTTGTCCGTTTGCTTGTGGATGATACGGGGCTGATTTCCTATGGATTACCATGAATTCATCTAGAAGGATCTCTATCACTTCATTTATAAAATGTGTGCCTCGATCACTCACAATTTCTATTGGCAATCCATATCGTACAAAGACGTATTCATATAGAAATTGTGCCGTGGTCCTGGCATCTGCTTTTTGAGTTGCCTTTGCTTCGACCCACTTTGTTAGATAGTCTGTAGCCACAATGATGTATTGTGCATGAGTCTTATATGCAGGAGGTGAAATGGGTCCGACATAATCAATCCCCCATTTTGCAAAAGCTCTTGCCCCCATCATTGGTCTAAGCGGCATATCATCTCTTTTAAGTGGTACTTTGGTCCGCTGACAGTCATCACACCGTTTAACGTATTCCTCAGCGTCCATATGTAATGTTGGCCACCATATTCCTGCGGCTAAGACAAGTTTTGCTGTCTTATCACCTGAGAAATGGCCTCCACCTACTCCTCCATGAGCTTGCTCCAGGATTATCACATACTCAGACTCTGATGCGCAAATCCTAAGCTGGTTGTCTTTACCTCTCTTATAGAGTTGATCTCCTATTAAAGCGTAATCTCTAGCTTCTGTCTCTACAGATTTCTGACGAGCTTTTGACGTTCCTTCTGGGAAAGTTCTATTTGTGAGATATTCAACAATATACTGACTCCATTCTGGAGCGATCATTATCTGATATAATGTCGAATACTCTGCTGGCGGTTTTGATGAACATACAATACATACAGTGACATATTCATGTACGCTTTCTTTCATTCCTGGCCAATAGACTCCCAATTGTAACAAATTCCTATATGTGTTCCTTCTTGAACAATGAAATGCACATTCCTGAACATGTGCTTCGCGCAGATATATATTATATTCCTCAGGATTGATGCATAGTCGTAAAACATGATCATTTCCCAATTGATACAACCTTCCTGCAACCAATTGAAGATTCTTGGATTGCTGAATAGCAATATGTTTCTGGTTGTATTCTCTTCTATCGAACTCTCCTCCATAGGTTAATAGGTTAACGACATTTTGAGACCACTTCGGTATCATTTCTATGTTGAACAAGTACGCGTCTGGCATGTCGTCATCTACTCCTATAGGGTCTTCTCCATTCGTCAATCGCGAAAGATGATCAGCTCTAAGATGTGTTTTTCCTTTCTTTACTACTACCGTGAAGTCGAATTCCAGTAAGATAATGAACCATCTCACTATTCTCCCGGTATTGCATGGTTTATTCACTAGGTAGAGCAAGGCTTGGTGATCCGTAAAAAACACAAACTTGTTGGCTAGAAGATAATGCCGAAATTTCTTCACAGCATATATCATTCCTAATCCTTCTCGCTCTGTTGTGGTGTAATTCTTCTCTGCATTGTTGAGCTGTCGACTGGCGTAACAGATAGGAAAATCCATGTTTCCTTCTTCTGGCTGAGCCAGAATGCATCCTATTGCATATGCCGAAGCATCTATATGCACATGGAATATCTTCTCCCAATCTGGTGATTTCAAGACTGGAGCAGTAATGAGTGCCTCTTTCAATTTCTTGAACGATTCCTCACACTCCTCTGTCCATTCAAAGTTCACTATTAGCCTGTAAAGTGGTTGGCCTATTATAGCGTACATGTAAATGAATCGTCTATAATATCCGCAATGTCCCATAAAGCTCTGTACTTGTTTCGCATTGGTTGGTCTAGGCATATCCACTATAACTTTTATCTTCTCTAAATCCGTGGATATTCCGTTTTGTGAGACAATATGTCCCAGAATTCTGCCCTGTCGGACCATAAACACACATTTCTCAGGATTGAGACAAATGCGATATGTCCTACATTTCTCAAATACTTTTCTTAGGTGTTCTAGATGCTCATCTCTCAGAAGAGAATGTACACATAAGTCATCCATGTATATTTCTAGAAACAACCTTAAGTATTCTTTGAAAGCATGCGTCATCAGCCTCTGGAAGGTTGCGGGAGCATTGGTTAGACCAAAAGGCATAACCCGATAAGCATAAATTCCCCACTCCGTTGCAAAAGCTGTTTTATGTTGATCTTCCAGTGCTATGGCTAGCTGGTTATATCCTGAAAAACCATCAAGAAAAGAGTATGCTGTTTTCCCTGATACACGCTCTAGAACATGATCAGTTATCGGCAGGGGATAATTGTCCCTGATTGTTGCAGCATTCACTTTCTTTAAGTTGACACACACTCGGAGTTTTCCGTTCTTCTTGGGTACTACCACAATGGAGATACCCAATCGGTGTGTTCAATCTCGTATATGAATTCAGCTTCCATTAGCTTATCTATCTCTTCTTTGATTCGCTTAGCAAACGTATCATTATATGTGTATGGTCTCTGTCTGCTAGGCTTTGCGTCTTGTTTCAGTGGGATTGTGTGTTGGCATATCGATGGGTCAACTCCCTTTAAGTCCTTATAAGACCATGCAAACACATCCCTATACTCTCTGAGAAGACTCAAAAGTCTCTCTTCCTCGCCTGGAGACAAATCTGTGGCTATGTACACCGGTCTAGGTGTCTCACCTGGAGCTGCTAAATCAACTTTTTTTGCATCCTCCGGTCCGTCATAAGATTCGTTCTCCTTTCTCTCTCGAATAGGTTGGGTTAATACCACCTTCCTATCCTCTATTGTGAATTTCCTATAGTGAGAGGGAACATCCATGTTTTCCTTGATTTTGGCGTTTTCGTCCTCTCCACTCTCAATTTCTGTCGTCCAAACTTCTTTCAGAGTTTTCTTGAGCTCTCTGTACTTGTTTCTACGTTCTAACTTGGACTCCGTGTGTTCTCTGTTGCGCTTGTTCTTTTCTGATTTTTCTGTTTCAGTTTTCGTTCCATTCCTTTGAACTTGATTTCTTGAGCCTTTTTTGTCTTTTCGTAAGCTCTTTTGATCATTGCCTCTCATTCTTCCAGAAATCTTGTCCTTAACACAATCTTCCGCCTTTACTAGCATTAGGAATTGATTTTTTCCTCTTATTCTAGGCATCGGATTGGTTCTAACCCCCTTTGTTTTTCTCTTTGCTCTATAGCGTTTCTGGCGTTGTTTAGTTTGGTTCGGAAAATCATAAAATCGGACATCCGTTATAGTTTCTTCGTTTCCGCTTGAATTGTCCGTTGACTCGTTGTCTGCTTCATTTCCCCACTCTGGATGATCGGGAATGTCGTGAAACACCTCTTCTTCATCTTCCTTTTCCAGTGTATCGTTCTTTTCAGTTTCTTTTTCGAGTACAGTTCTCAACATGAAGTACGGAACCACGTCGTACCCGTCCTTGTCGCAAAATTTCGTTGTGGGACCATCCGGAATTGCACAAACATCTAGGGTTGCTAGAATGTGTGTCCATTCTAATGGTTCAAGCGTGTCCTCTGGAAAGGGTTCTCCTATATAAGTTTCGTCTTCGATAGCCCTTTCTAAAACATATTCTTCTCGCCTCAGACTTCCACATTTCGAGGCTCCACACATCCATAACTCCTTGGGTTTACCTAACCAAGCTGGAAATTCGGATCCCGCCAAAGTAGCTGAATCAAACTCCTCTACCGGTGTTCGGTTCACATCTTTGTAGCTATGGTCTTTCAGGTTCACACGTGTAGTGGTTTCCATATTTCTCAGGTATATGTGATCGTAGCCCCAATCCTGGACCATTTTCAACTGTCTCATGAATGGTCTTCCCAGTATGATATCATAGTTATTCTCCTTGCCAAAATCGACAATAGCAAAAGTATGTTCGTATTCAATGCCGCAAGAAGTCACTACAACTTTCTCTAATAACCCCATAGGTTTCTCCATGTGTCCATCTGCTAATTGGAGTTTCAACCTAGTCTTCCTTATTGCTGGTTTCCCCCATTTTTTCCAGATTTCTTTTGTAGCAATGGCTACCCCAGCTCCGCTGTCTAGTATTGCCATCGTGTTCACTCCTTGGAATTCAACTGGTAAGGTTGTATTCCCCTCTTCACCTTCGCAATACTCTCCGACCTTGTTTAAGGGTACAGGCTTAGCGTTCTTTTGTGGTTTGCTCAGCTCTTGTATACCCTCTTGCAGTCTCGATGTTGGGTCTTTTATCCCAAATTTCTCCAAGCATTTTCCTACAGTGGTCCACATATGTGGTCTTAGCCTCAAAAGCTCAGCTAGAGTGATAGTGCATGTCACTGGTGTTGACAAGATCTCTATCAATCCTTGCGAGTCCATGACTTTTTCTGATGAGATTCTTCGTGAGGGAAGTGCTCTAATCTCGGATTTTGCTTCATACTCTCCTAAGTATGAAGGTAAGGTATTCAGTGAATGAGGTTTGCTCTCCATTGTTCTAACAGAGCCCCCATCTCCCCAGTAAGATTGCAGATCCAAGTCCACTTGAGATCCTGCCTCAAATTCCACTATGGGAGGATTCCTGATGTCCTTTTCCCAATTTGTCTGATTAGCTTGGCAACTTAGCTCGTTTGCAAAGTTTGCCTCTCTCACTTGTTTCCAAAATTCATTGTAATCCTCATCTCTTCCGTAAGACCTCTGTATGACTGGATGAAAACTCTCTATCTCCTGATCGGTTGTGTTCAATACTATGCGGTCATCCTTGTGTGTATTTTCAGGCTTTTGTGCACTGGGAGTCTTTTCAGCTACCCGTGAAATGATAGTCTCTTGCTGAATTGGGTTTTCCGTTCCACAATTCATTGTTTCTTTTGGTGGTTCTAATAAGGCTTGTGCAGTCTCGATCATTCTCTGGCACATTTCAAGTCTCTGCTTTTCCAATTCCGCGTTTGGGTATGTCATCCACCTCTGTTCTTGTGTTTGGTTGTTCTTTAACCTAGCTTCGTAAGCTCTCATCAGTGCGTCCAATGGTTCGTGTACTTTGTCGACTAGCACTGATCCCCCTGAGCTTAAGCTCGTTGTTTCTTTGATACTCTTTTGTTTCGTTCTTTCCGGGCTCATCTCTCGTTTCCCGTTTTGACTCTCAAGTTTTTCTAATCTATCTTTAGTTCGCTTTAGTTCCTCAGCTAGAATAGCGTCTTCACGTTCTTTTCTCAACTTCATGCGTGCTTTTCTAGCTTTCCATGTGTTTTTCTGACTCCGCGGTCCTTGACTAACCATTTCAGTCGCTAACTTTCCATTCTCAGGTTCTCTAGTGGTTTTCTTAGCTTGAGCTCTAGTAACAACTTGCGTTGGTATCAGAGTTTCATTTTCAGACCCACTGCTGGTAGGAATAGTTTCTAGCATATTCAATGTCGTCTTTTGCACTTTGTTTGGATTCTTTGAACAATCCTCAATGAAGTGAGTAACCCCACACTCAGTGCAATAAGCGTTAATTCTAATGATTTCCGTATGTGGACAAACATTCATCAGATGGTCACCTCCACACTTGTAACAGGGTCCTAGTGCTGGTCTTGGTCCCATTTGATTCGTCCTTTGTGGATAGGATGGTCTTTGTCCTGTTAACCCTCCATGAGCTATGAACATCAATGTTCTTGCGTCCAAATTGTATCTCTCTTCATCAGAAGCACTTGTAACTGTTGGTATTCCAACATTCCCAATCATGCCCCATGGTTCTGGTTGTTTGGTTCTTCTGGTGGGTAATACACAGTTGGAGACATGTGTGCACCAGATTCTTCATAATAGGCTTGAACAGGCACTAAGGCTTGTTCTTCCTGATTCTCTAAGGTTGGTGCATATCTAATGCCCACTGGTCTTGCTCCTGGTAAAGGTGGTTGTTGTCCCAATACCGGTTGCGGTCTTTCTATCCCCATAGGTCCTGGTACATTTCCCGTTGGGTATCGAGGTACTGGATGTACTTGAGGTGGTGCTAATTGAGCAGGAGGTGCATACTGACGCTCCCTTACATACCCTTTGTTGTAATAGCACTCCTCTGTTGGATGGTTTGTCCATTTTTGTTCAATAGCACACCATTTCAGTGTTTTTGGCAATGGTTTTTGGTATGGTGCCATCCTTTTTAGAGCATCTTCTATCATTTGCTCTACATTTGGCATGGTTGTTGTTTGAACATTCTTTTTAGTGGTAGTCTCGCTCGCTACGGAGGAAGAGCTACTGGATGCAAAATCTGTATCCGCTGACACCTCTCCATAAACCGTACAGTTATCCACTAAGTACAATGCTTCTCTCGTTACTTGCTCGAAACTTGTACAAGCTTTCAAGTGCAAGTCCTTCTTGAGAGTGTCGTTCTCAGTCCCTCAATAAAGAGAACAGATAGTCTGTCATCTTGTGGTCGTTCACGTACTGGACATCTCTCAATGTATTGTTTGAAGCGAAGTGAAGCTTCCTTCACTTTTTCGTGTTCTCTCTGTTTAAAAGCATATATTTGTGAGACCGTATTGTGCTTAATCCCTCGTTTTGAGAATTCCTCAGCAAACTCTCTTAGCAAATGGTCAATGTCATGGAATCCCCCTATGTTCAGTGGTTGAAACCATGTCAATGCCGTACCTTCTAGAGTAAGACCAAATCCCTCGTATTGTGTATGGAAATCTGTTATCTGCTCAGCTCTTAAGACTTGCTTAAAGAGTGACACATGTGCATACGGATCTCCTGAACCACCATACTTCTTTGGCATACACTTGGCTACTTGAGATGGTCTCATACGTCTATGGTCTGCTACCAATCTCATTGCTCCTGTGTCCCGGCTAAAGCTTTCTCTAGCATCATGGACTTCATGGGTTACCCTTGTCGGTTCCCCTGCCCTGAATCTACTACTAGGAGGTAAATGTGATGGTTCCGCTTCGAACCTTGGACCTGGAGTGGTATATGTGGGGATTGGAACTGCACTACCTCGATTCGTATCCATTGACTCTCTGGAATGTAATGATCCCATTGGTCCGGGCTTCGAGTACTGAGGTTGACTGAAAGAGTCAGCAGCCTGAGTTCTTTGTCCTCCTGTCGTCATTGGGTTTTGCCCTCCATTTGTTGGTGCTGGTCTTTGTGAGCTAGAAGTAACATAATACTGATGTAGTGGTCCCCCAAAGTATGTATATCCTTCTAATTCTTTCTTGCCCATTGTTGAGTATTGCCTCCCATACTTGTCGTAAGCGGCAATTTTCACTTCCGATCCCTCTGTGTAGGTAAAGACATAAAGTCTTTTTTGGTCTGTCAACTCTCCGGTGTAGGGTTCTTCACATCTATAATAGAGATCTTGCTCCCCATTATTATATTTGTATAGCCCCACATAGATGTTATCAGTGTTGATCCTTGTAGTTTCATTCTCTCTTCTTAACCTCGCATCAGGGAAGTTCATTATTGGTGCTTTCTCCTCGAGTTCTTCATCTACTTTGGCTTTGGTGCCCATCAATCCCCACTTGTCCACAATGTTAGGGTTTAGGACTACCAAGTACATGGTACCCTCGTCATCTAGATATCTATCTCCGCTATAGCTCACAGGCACTAAGTCCTTGAACTCACTAGGTCTATCTTCTATCTTCACACAATAGCGGTCCATTCCATCTTGTAGATCTTGGCACCTTGCTCATTGTCGTACTGATATTTTATGAACAATAGCTTCATTGTGGCGGAAGGGCTTGATGATCCTGCTGCCATATTTTCTCTGTTGTTCAGGTTCAAGTGTTCCAAGTGTTCGGTGAAAATCTCGTAAGATCTCTCCGAAGAAGTATCAGAAACACTTCCTTCAAAGATCGGCTCTAATGGTTGCACCCAACTTTGGTTTACACTTCCCTCGGTTGATATGACACTTGCTTGTTCCCCTTGTTTTTGTTGGTTATTCTGGAGATTCCTGCCCGATCTCAAATTCATCAATTCCCCTAAAGGACTTTAACTTTTCCGTCTCGGCAATTTGTTTTCCCAAGTTTTTGTGGTCAGAATTGATCCAAACTGATTGATACTTGGTCAATTGTTTAATCTTGTCAGTTGGACAACTTCTCTTTCATCAAGTGAGAATTTTGTTGCAGTTATGCTGAAAAAGACATTATACGCGTATGATGTCTTTTTTCACAGATTTAGACTATTTTGGTTATGCTCACTCTCAGTAGCCCCCTTATGCTCTTTCCACTCACAAAATTCAGTTTGAACTCTGTTTGAGCAAGTTATGGCTAATTCAGGTTTTTGACTTGTTTTTTGGGTCAATTGTGATCCAAATGGGATGAAACTTGAAATATAACCTCTAGACAGCTATTACAATGGATCTGTGTTGGCAAAGTATCAAAATATGTCCAAAATTAGGTAAAAGACATCATACGCGTATGATGTCTTTTTCATCAATTTGGGTCAAAACTTGATATTTATGCTTCCTACAGTGCTTGTAACAATCTTGTCAGGTCAGATATAAAAAATAAGCAGTGGATGTGCCAAAAGACATTATACGCGTATGATGTCTTTTTTCCCAGATTTTGACTATTTTGGTTTTAAGCCTTCTCCAATGTTTATAATTGAGTTTCAAGTGTTTTTGTCAGGTTTGAATGTAAAAATAAGATCTGAATCCAAAATTTCCTATTCTTTGCGTTTCTTGGACTCCGACTTGTCTTTTTGGGTTTCTTTGAGTGTTAATGCTCTTGTTTTGAGTTGAAATTAGGGTATAACTCCCCTTTTGAACACTCTGGTAAAGTCAAAATTTCTGTTTTGGTCTCTGTTTGGTCATTTAAACATCATACGCGTATGATGTCTAAAGTTGCAGATTTCCAGTTTTTTGGCACAGAATCCTTCCTAAAGCTTCCTCTAGTGCTCAGCAACTCCCAGATACACAGAAAATTTCTCTGACTTTTGTTTATTGCAAGTTTCACTACTAACTCGACGGTTTAGTGATCTAACATGCAATCAACCATATCAAGAAAATACTCCAATGATTACTAGCTCCAAATCAGGATCAAATGAAGTCCTACCTAAGCTATTCCTAATCATAAAATGGGTTTGGTAATTGTGATTTTAAAGAGATCCACTGTCACTCACGGACTAGCAAATTCTTCTTCTATCAACAACTACTCAACACCAACAAAACAACAACAAATCTAAGCTAAACTAAAAATACTGTCAACACGGAAGACCCAGGAATACCCCACTTCCTAGTATCTCTCGAGATCTTCGGAGTCCACCACTCCTAGATCTTTTCTAACTAAAGTATACAAAGTAGTTTATACGACTCACCTTATAGGATTAGTCTAAGGTCACCTACTTAGGGCTCTCGTCCCCGGCAGCGGCGCCAAATGTTAAGGCGGTTATGCCGCTAGCGGAAGCTAAATAGCGAGAACTCAACCAACAACAGAATTTGTCAGACGAGGACGAAGCTTGACCCGCAGGCGCATGGAAACAACTAGGTGGGTGTCAAATCACCTACTCGACCTTCTAATGACAATCACTACTAAGGAAATCAAATCTAAGTTCTAAAATACGCAAGTGACTGAAATCCGTACTACGAACGAATGCTATACGAAACAGGATCTAGAATCATTGAATCGATCTCAAACTCAAGGGGAAGTCTATACACTAGGTAAGAACAACACCCTAAAGACTTGAACTGCAAAATCAACCTATAACCACTCCGTGCAGTAAACGCGTATGAAGACAGGCCGAAAAATACAGGTGATCGAAACTTGACCCCGATGGTACTAATGTGTAGCTCTACTCGTTGTGGTTCTATAGATATGCTGCACGCTCTATTCCGACACACGAGTTGGAAGAAAACTCACACCGAAGCTCGTAGGAACTTACCACACATAGAAGCCGATAGCGCGCACTCTTGGTATCAGTGTGTAGCTCTCGCCGTTGCTAACACAATGGCGGTGTCGCTTCTCCAATGGCGGCTCCGTAGCTCACGTAGCAAGTAGATAAGACTCTCTCTCTCTCTCTCTCTCTCTCTCTCTCTCTCTCTCTCTCTCTCTCTCTCTCTCAGACACAGTCACGGCGCTCAAAAAAACTCCCTTTGATTAATAATCTGAATCCCTTAGGTTACAAAACTTTGGCTTATATACCTCAGCCTTGGAGGTGAGAACATCTCTAACTAATTACATCAGCAAGTGAAATTACTTCGGGATTACAAGTTGGAAACTCAATGGAGTTCCGTTACTTAATGATTAGCTCAATTCAAAATCAATGTCGGAAAGACATTTATTATAATCAATGGTTACAAAAATGATGAGTGTGAGCAAAAATGTGGGTGTGATCCTCCGCTGGCTCAACAAGAGCCTAGAATGACTAGTAATTTTTGGAAGGGCCTCTTTGAGAATTTAGGTACAAGACTAAACTTCTCTTCGGCCTATCATCCCCAAACGGATGGCCAAAGTGGAATAGCTAACCTTGCAATTCTTGGTCTACTAAAAGCTTATGTCATAGAAGTAGATCAAAAGTCCCAACGGGAGAAGTACTTACCCTTAGTGGAGTATGCTTACAATAACATTGTACATACTTCCAGGGGGAAAGCACCTTTTGAGGTGATAGAGGGAAGATAAAAAAGTCCCTTGCTACTCAAGGTACATGGGAAGATCTTCGCTACAGATGAATATAGCCGATACCTACAAGAATCTTTTCAAAAGATTAAGGATGATATATCCATCTCTCAGCAAAGGCAAAAGGCTGTTGCTGATAAGCACAGAAGAGCCCTAGCCTTTAAACAAAATGATTGGGTCTTGCTTAAGTTTCCCAAGGATAGGTTAAGGTACACAACAAGCAAGAATCCTACGGGACACCAAAAGTACTATGCTAAATTAGCAAAAAGGTACTATGGTCCCTTTTAGATTCTTAGGCCAATCAATGAGATGGCCTATCAACTCAAGTTGCCCAGCCATTGGCTCATACACAATGCTTTCCACGTGAGCCTACTAAAGCCTTACAAAGGCGATCCACCTCAAGAAGCAATTATTGAAGACCCACTGGAGATCAAGGACCAAGAAGAGGTGTTGTAGCACGAGTCCATTCTCCAACACAAAGACAAGGTATTACGAGGTGGTAAGACTATCCGACGATATTTTATCAAGTTTAAAAATGATCCTTTGAAGATGCTAGATGGATGCAAGGCATACAACTAAAGGATAACCTAAACCTTGTCAATGCTTACAATTATTCCCTAGAGTAAGCATTGACAAGGTTTAGGTTAAACGAACAAAGTTTTTATCTTATAAGACTTTCTTTTTCTTTATTGTGCACAAATGTTAATAAGTATGCATGCTTAGGATCATGTTGGTGGAGACGATGTCTCCCGAAAACCAAGTAGAGTTTGTCACTTTACTATGGAAGATTGATACAGACTAATGTGTAGACATGCTTACAGTTGGACTAGTCATCCATTCTAGAACGATGTCGTAGGGTAAAATAGGGATCCTCTACCCGCTAGCAAACGGACTAATGATTAGGCTTTATCTTCTCTACCTCATAGTCGAGGACGACTATGATCTCAAGAGAGAGTTAATGTCATAAAAACTAGGAAAAATTACCAAAATACCCCTCTAATTTGTGGAAATTCCCAAAATACCCTTCAAATTTCAAAAATTCCCAATATACCCCTCATATTTTGTCAAAAATTCAAAAAATGCCCTTCAAATTTTCCAAAATTCCCAAAATACCCCTGATTGTGAGCGTAAATTTATCCAAAAATTAAAAAAATTGTAGCTTTTCATAAGAAGATTGATTGTCTATGAATACAAGATACTAAAACTAGAATTTGAGCTGGTTATGTACGCCTTGGAGATGAATTGCTTCATTATCTTTAGACATAATTGTCTTTTTCTGGGAGGTAATTTGTGACAAATTACATTCTAAGCACTAAAAAACGGATATCGATTGTCAAAAAAGAATAAAGATTAGAAAATCGTGAACAATCCAGCTACAAGACTATTTTGGGAATTTTTAAAATTTGAGGGGTATTTTGGGAATTTCCACAAATTAGAGGGGTATTTTGGTAATTTTCCCTAAAAACTAATATCTAATTCTCCAAATGATGTTAAACTGATCATTTAATATGGGGAAGTACCAAGGGAGTAAAAGCTAGAATATTGGCAAGGCTGCTAGACCGGTCTCTGCAAGGATCCAAAGGAGAGAAAATAGGGATCCAAAGGGGGGCAGTCTGCAAAAGAGCAATGTGCATCACTAGAGCTTAATAATCCTAAGATTCAAGTCCATTAAGACTTCCATAGGCTAAGGTTCCAAAACTTTAATTGAAAAGTCCAAATGGTTAAAGCTGGGAAAATTGGATGGTGGAGGGAAGACTCAAAAATCTACCCACGTCCCTATCAAGGAGGGGGTGAGCCCTAATAGTAGGGGATGAGAGAGAAACACACACACACACACACACACACACACACACACACACTCCAAAGCTCCCCCTTCACAAAGGGAATACTGGACACATGTCAGGCTCCTAGGTTAGTTGCCCCCAATCTCCCCTCAAATCCTATTGGATGGCCATAGAGGTGAAGCAATGAGAATTAGTCTAGAGTAAAATTATTCTAATCAATTTAAAAATTCTTGATAAAAAAACCAATAGAAATTAAGCTCCCTAGAAGACTATTGGACAGTCTACCAAGGGGTCCAATGAACATCGAATAGCCCAATGGCTTGCCTGATTCTTATTGGCCAAAGGACTAAGAGGTCCAATGAGAGTTTAATTGAATTATTTAATTACCTAAAGCTCTCACAAAAGGGGAACACAAGGCTATCAATTATGCTTCTAATTTGTGATTGGCTAAGCGTTACAGGAGCCAATGGGAGGCCAGCATGAGCAATTAGCAAGAGGGGTCGACCAAGAAGAGAGAGAGAGAGGGCTGCATTTTAGTTCAACACATTGCTACACACACACACGCACACACACACACACACACACACACTGTGGTACTTAATATAGTTTATGGCTTATATTTTTTTAACTTCACCTCCTCACCATGGGACTACGCCCATATCTAGTACCTGCAAGGTTTTTACTTAGTGGTTTACTACCCTACTACTAATACTTTCCGTGAAGGTGCATGGGCTTTCTCTCTGCAACCATGGGCGGCCTCACTGCCGCACAATGGAGTTGGTACAACTCATGGCGATTCTGCTCATGACTACGATATGATGACTACGATCTGGCGGGCCGCCTCCGTCCCTCCTCTATATGAAGAGGTGAGGGCGCTTCTCTGGCCCTCACTTAGCTTTGTTTGGTTGTTGCCTTGCCTAGAAAAATCTACGTTGTGTTTTGACATTGAAGCATGAAGCTCACTACTACTGGCACAGAGGTCTGCTTCCTTAGCCATGTGTTTTTTGTCGCAGGTTTTTTATAAAAAATGAAAAGGGGAGCATTGGTTTGAAATAACTACTAAGCATGTTGCTCTTGCTCTAATACCTGGTTGTGTGTGATACTCCTTGATGGGAAGCATATATGCTAATCATGCTATGTCATGGTGACTGTAGTAAGTTGCGGGCATTGAAAATGATAAAGGTGTTTACTGGTTGCTTAATGCATGAGGTTTTCTGGCCTTTTTTTAATGAGGTCTCTTTTTTGCCGCTCTACTGAACCTGACTCTATTTTGTTGAGGGGTACTAAGAATACCATGATGGCCTAATAGGCGTCAGCATACTACATGGATTAACAAAAACTGTTGCTGTTTTTGCTACTGGTCGTAAAAACTGTCTTTTTCTGATAGCTGGGTATGTTTTCCAACTAATGGGCCGCTTGATTAAATTCTATCATCAACTAGGATTGAGTATGTGACTACTCTACTGTAACAATGGGTTGTCCTCTTGGGATTGCCACTACGTTACCTTGCTTGACTAAAAATTCTCGGAGGAAATCTGATACAGAAAAGGGCCTACCGAATACCTGTTGGTTCATAGATTTTGTTAACTTGCTTGGCATATTTAACTACTTAAGTGGTCGGAATTTTTTATCTTACTTTGCTCTAGCTCTTGGAATATTTTTAGCTCGGTTGCTCCATCCGGTTATTTTTTACCTAATGGACGTGGTTAAGCTATTCACTACATTGTCTAAATCATACATAGACTGGTGGCTAGCCGTGATTGTTCTCTATCCAGCTACGCTGTAGTTTGTTTCTGTAAAAAATGTTGGGTTGCTTTTACCATGGCCGCACTAAGGACTATACTGAATTCAGTTTGGATATATATATACTTAGGTTAATGATGCCCATCTCATAAACTATAAGTACCAAGGTAAGTATAGACATGGTATATTACATGACATATGGGGTATAATTTTTCAATGAATGAGAAAAGATGGTGATATGGTTATGGTTTTTTTTAGAAGAACTCCATCTCCTTCTCCAAGCATTGAGAAGTAAAGGCCTACACCAACAACTCTTGGCTATGGAATGCAAATCCAACCAAGAGCCAAGCTTCAATGGCATGCTTATCTCCTCTACCATGCTAATTACTAAGCTAAGCTATGCTATTAGAGTGATTATGTGAGGAGAATACTTCTTTCTCGTAAGATACATCTTCTTCCTCTCAATCTATCCTCATTCCCTTCTAGCTCTCACCATTTTTGAAGGTGTGTGAGGTCTTGGGACTGATGCTAGGGACACTAGGTGTGTTTTTCAAGGGGTCCCGGCTCCATGTAAATCCGGTCCTCAATTGTTGTCAATTGTTTTATTTCTCTCTCTTTTCAAGTATTGTCAATGCCAAATTAGCTAGGTGTAAATTGCTATGTTTCTTTCTCAAATTAAGTACTCTCTCTATGCGCATTAGGAACTTGTTCTTAATGAAATGCTCACTATGTTATCAATTTCCGCTACAAACAAGTTACTAGTGCATTAAATGTTACAACAACCCTCCACAATCACAATGAGAGAGAGAGAGAGAGAGAGAGAGAGAGAGAGAGAGAGAGAGAGAGAGAGAGAGAGATTTCCTAGCACTGACGACGTATGCGCTTGGAGAGAGCAAGAGTGGCCCACTGTGAATAACAAGTTGGATCTCCGGTTGAGAGAGAGAGAGAGAGAGAGAGAGAGAGAGAGAGAGAGAGAGAGAGAGAGACCCCTGGTGCGAGTTGCAATTGAGAGAGAATCTACCAAACATTCCTCCTAATTCCCCTTTTTGGCATGCTAAAGGCCTTTGTACTCATACGATGAAGGTAGTGCAATTTTGATTGATTGACATGTGTCCCTCAAGGGGCCTTAAAAATCTTAAAGAGAAAGAATTCATGCCTTTTAAATGCTATTTTTGCAAAGCTGCATTCACTTCTCTGGCATATCAAAAAGTGTCTTTTAAAAAAAAAAACCATAAATGCGAAAAAATTATATTAAGAAAGATGAGGAATTACATCAAGCCAGCCTCGAGATAACAAAAAACAACAAAACATCCAGCAGGGCAAAGTTCCTCACATTTAGAAGCGGCGCTTTAGAGAACAAATGATTAAGACGACTGCATTCATAAGAGTTTGATAAATATTTTACTTTATAAAGAGTTCTTTCATTTAAGGACTTCATAAAGATTAATTTCTTTAAATTATTTTATTATATCCTATGCTTATTAAATCTATATTTTTTTAATGAAAACATTAAAAGATTCTTTCGTTTTAGTCTGTCAATGTGACTCTTTATTTTGTTGTTGTTATTGGCACTTCCTTTCGACAAAAAGGGAGGGTAAATGCCGAGGGAGTTTTAGTCAGTGTACAACGGAGCACCATTCAAATTTTGTAAGGTATGTTTTATTTTTCTTCTCTTTAACATGTAGTTTCTCTTCTTCTTCTCTCTCTCTCTCTCTCTCTCTCTCTCTCTCTCTCTCTCTCCAATTAGAGTGAAAGGTAGTGCCATGTCATAGGGGCTCTAGTTTCAAAGAGAGAGAAGAAGAAGAAGAAGAAGAGAATTTTAACTAGTAGGAAACTATCCCAAGAGACCTTAAAGATTTATCCGACGAGGACTCGTGTTGAACTCAAGACCTGTTGTTATTCAAGAGGGAAATGGCATAACCAATCCTCAAATGTGCGTGCACTTCGTGTTGAAATGTTGCTCCTCACCAACAGTTTGTCGCCTGCCATCACATCTTCTTTGTATTTGGGGTGCTGGCAGGTGAGTAAGGCAAGGAGGGTCGGGGCGTCTCAGGCAGCTTGGAGAGGATTAGGTGAACGGAGGAAGCTTCTGGAGGTGAGTTGCAGCAGCAGCTGTGGAGATGGCGAGCTTGGGGAACAACAGGAAAACCAAATTGAGTGGAGCGTTGAAGGCCAGGTTGATAAAATTCTGGGCGACCAGGCCCTCATGCAAGACCTCAATGCTGCAGTGGAGCGCGTCGCCAATGCTCGTCGGGAACTTGAGGCTTTGGAGGAGCAGGAGAGACAGGCGTCAATTACCCATAATATAGACACTGCCAATTCTCTGGTATGCCAAACATATGCACGCACAAGCATACACACTCACCCACATGTCAAACAGCACATGCCTACATGTCAAGCGGCTTGTTTTAACTTCCCTGTACTCATTGTGAAGGGTGTGGCAATGCGAAACTAGGTAGCCGCATGCCAGAGAGACATCTTTGCTGCCGAGATGGATCTGAAGAATGCGGAGGTCGCCCTCGTCAGGGCCCGTGCAGGCATGGTAAGCATTTTGGGTGAGGAAATCTTTGATAAAGATTTGGAGCGGTTGGAGTCTGCAAAGGCGGCAGGAGTGTGCGGCATGGTAGGCGTCCTCGCAGGTCTGCCCTTCTTCTCTCTGGCAAGGGATCTGAATGCTATGGAGATGGTTGCGAGTGCTGCATTCATTCTTGTCAGCTGTGCTGTGTTTGGGCTTACATATCGGTATGCGGTTAGAAGAGACCTTAGCAACACACAGCTGAGAGCTGGCTGTATTGCAGCATTCTCTCTTGTCCGATGTATGTGCACTGTCCTCTATTTGAAGCCATGCTTTGTAGGTATCTCTTCAAGAATTTAACAGTACTGATCGTATTCCTGGCATTCGTACCTTTTTTATGTGATGATGCAGGTCTTGCTCAAGTTGATGCTGTCAGGTTGTTTGCTGGCTTACCACAGCAAGATGTAGCCCAGCAGCTTCTTCAGGGCTGCCTGTTTACGGGAGAGAGCATTGCCATTTTCGCCTTTGCAGCAGTTGGTTTGGAGTACTGCTTCCAACAGGAAATTGTCAGTCCCTTTCCTTTGAAGCAGCCATAGTCCAAGCTCAGTTTTTATTTTCATATGAGCTCTAGACAGGGAACGAGTTTGGAAATGGATTATTGCACTTAGGGCGCTGAGGGTCCATGCACAGCGATTGCTATGTCAGTATTACATGCACTTTATTAAAAGATTGTGTCGCCTTCCACACTTACTGCACTTGTCTGTGACTTTCAGACAAGACTCTTATCATACACAAAAGAGCTGAGAGTTATGGTGCAGCTCACATTTAGTTACTTGTGAGGAATGGGTGATCTTCAAGGGTGGTTGTTTGCGACGTACAAGCTGCCGAGAGCATAGTCTGTTGTTCTTTTCCATTGTAATATGTTCGACAGAGAGGCTGGCCAATTGTAATATGTTTCACCTTACGCTTTATAACATGGTCTACCTTTCTGTGCAATGGAATCATTTTGATATATTATTTGCTACCTTTTGCCGGTCTCTGTGTCGGCCAGCATTGGAGAAAGAGAGCATTCTGAGGCATCCTGTTTTGGTTTGGGTAGGATAGAGCAAGGGTATTTCAAGTTGCGGATCAGAGTTTCTATTTTCAGTGGGTATGTCAGCATCAGACGAAAACTGAATGGCATGTTCTTGTGGGTGAGGTCTAGTGAGGGTATCCCGAGTTACCTCTTTGAGGGCTTTTACTTGAGAACCATGGAGAGATGTGGAACAAGTTAGTTTACTAAGTGAGCCCATCAGCTCTTCGGTGTTTTTTTAAATGTATGGTGTATAGTCTGGTTGCGCAGTAGTGCGAAAGACTGTTTTGTCTTGCTTGGGGTTCCTGCAGGTTTGGGTTATAGTTATGTATTCTTTAGATTTTTTGCTAGGGTATTCAAACCTTGTTGAGCATAATAATATATTCAGAGAGGCTCTTGCAAACCTTTGTTCTAGAATGTTTCAGGAGACTGATGAATATGAGAAGTGCCTGATAATTGATGGGGTTTTACAGTTGGTTAATTTCATTGCCCTGCCCTTCAAGCGCATAGAGCAGGCTGAGATGCTCACTCCATCTTTTGCCCTTGTGGTACCCCAATGTTGGACCTTCTGAGGTCTGGAGGATTGATTTTCGGGGATATGATCGGTGTTCAAGATTGCAAGCCTATTGCCATGGAGACAGGATTGAAGCACAGTCTTCATGATACAAGAGACTAGCAAGCTGTTGGTTGCCTGATTTATGCATGCATTACAAGGCTAGATGTTCAGTATTTGTTTCTACAATCTCACAAATAGGAAGAGGGATCGGTTCTTTTCCTGTTTCTGGAAATCGGCTCAGGTAGCCTTGTCTCTTGTTTTTGGTGATTGCTGGTGATGCTTTGAAGCATTGTCTCTTCTCTCACATCTGCAACGAGTTTGCTCGGAGGAGAAAGCGCTGTTGCTGTAGTTCTGAACTGTTGGGGGCAGGGCTTGCCAAAAGCCTTTCTCCTTACCGAAGAAAAAAAGGGCACAGTTAAACCGGGTTTTAGGTCAAAATTTAAAACGTTTGCCAGTATTTACACTAAAACTTGTAAAATTTCGCCCGTTTTCTTCAAGGATCTAGCCGGGATTGGCAATTTAAAAATAAACTGAACCCTGGTATTTTGCGAACACTGGTTTGGTGGTGGTGTGTGGGGAGGGGCTGGGTGGGGGGGGGGGTTGGTGTGCATAGCTTTTTGTATGATGCACTTTTATGAGTGCCTCACATGGCTTATTCATTTGTCTGGAAAAATTCTGGCTCTTACAACTTAAAAAATTTACAGTTGAGCTTGTGTCATTCTCAGTATATACAAAATATTGTGCCTCCTTTCTGGTGGCTTTTCATGGATCTTTCAATAGGCTACATCCTGAATGTGTTGATCAATGCAAGACCACCGTTGATGGTCAAACTTTGGTGGTGAATCTTGGTGGGCATGCAAGAGAATGCTTCTGTTGATTGCTAGTTATATAGACATTAAAGGGATCTTAGAGAAGCTCCTTTCCATAACATAGCACCTTGAGCATATGAATGCATAGCAGAGCTATACAAATATAATTGAGAGCCAAGTGGGTTAAATTCATAGAATATGTTTCAAAGGCAAGGCCATTTTTGTCTAGAACTCTCTAATTAACTAAAGCCATGATGCTGAAAGACCAACATGAGCTTAATGGAGGTGTGTTGTGGTTGGAGCTACTGAAACGAAAAGCACATGCTCAACGAGGTTTCGAGCAAGGTTTGTTGGAGCATATTAGTTTCTATCATAGACTTGTATGATTATCTTGATGGTGCATGTTGATGCAATGGTACAGTAAGATCTTGAGTCAAGCCTATCATCCTAGAGCATAACTCTATGTTGAATTTCTACTATTTACAATATGTATGCACTCTTCCTCATGCACAAATTCTTGGTGAAGCTCCTTTCCTCTGGTGACATCTCTTGAAGAGCTTGACCACAAGATATTCTCAAACGGGGAAATGCCAAAGTTTTATTAGATAATTCTTAGAATTGGAGAATGATGGTATGCAATGATGAATGTCTCTCGCATGTCAAAAGCACGTGGTTGATTCCCAACCATTGACAATTGAATGCAAACTTTAGCGAGCTGTAGCAGAGAGCTAACCTCCCCATGCTATGAGGTGCCGTAGTGAGGATGGTGTATATCCTCCATACCCATAGAATTATTGGATTCTCCTATATGACAAAATTAAGCCATCTAATTGAGGGTTTGCTTTTATATGTTGGATTTGTGATTTCTTGAGCTGAATTCAAATGTCATAAAATCTAATATCTAACCACCCCAAATGATTTTCTCATATTAAACTGATCATTTAATGTGGGAGAATAAACGGGAATAAGGGTTAGGATATAGACATGTGCTTATAGATCTATCTAAACACGGGGCCAATGTAAAGGGGCCCAAACGAGAGATGATATGTCAAAGAGCAAGTTAACTAATGGAGCTTAAAGACCTTAGGGTTAGCTTCATTAAAGACCTCCGTAGGTTAGTGTAAAAGTCCTTTGACCTTAGGTAAGCTAGGGCTGAGCTTGAGGTGGGAACCCGGCCCAAGATTAAGGTGCTTGAGGTGCTTGTCGTGCTTCATGACTAAGGTGCTTGTCGTGCTTGCCGACTAGGGAGCTTGAGGTGCTTGTGGGAACACCACCCAAGCTTGAGGTGCTTTGTCATGCTTACTGACTAAGGTGCTTGAGGGTAAGGAGGTGTGCAAAGTCAACTATCAATCCCTACAAGGAGGGGGCGAGCCCTACAAGAGGGGGGATGAGAGAGAGCACACATACACTCACACAAGGCATGCTTAGTACAAAGAAAGCAAAAGGGACACTTGTCAAGTTCCTCCTCATGTTACCATCATGGTGTGTCTAAAGCCTATTGGTTGGCCTCCCAAGGGGTCCAATGATAAATTAGTTAATTTAATTAATTGTTTTAGCATTTATCAAGTCCTCTCTCTCAAAGGGGAAAGGGGGACACTTGCCCGAAGACTAGTACGCCTGCTTGGTATGACTCTTGCTTGTGATTGGCTAAGCCTGAGGGTCCAATGAGCTTCAAGCATGAGCTACAAGGAGGGGTCGACCAAAGCAAGTAGGGGGCATGCTTGAGGGGTATACTCTCTCTCTCTCACACACACACACAGACACACTCTCATTGTGTGAAGTGCAAAGTGCAAGAGCTCCCTCTCCTTCTCCAAGCAAGAAGAGAGGTTAAATAGTCACTAACACACTCAAAATAGTAGATTTAGCCTACTAACACGTATCACAAATCACCGTAGAATCAACAATGAATATACTTGAATGAAATAGCAAAGGACAAGTAACACAATGCAGGTTTTGAAATTGAAATGTGATTACTAGAGCTCTGGTTCTGATGATTACAAATTGCAAGAGAGTAGTCGCTCTCAGTAGTACACTTCAAACTCAAAACTTGGTAATGATAATGTGTCCTTTTTACACTTTCTAAAATAGACTTTATACCTAGGGCTCTTTTGGCCATTAATCGACTTTACAAGATTTGGACTCCATTACAAAATTTACAACTTAGCTTCTTAGAGATTTCCCATCTATCAGAGGCTATTGAATAATTACAAGGCTTTTTGGAAATCTAATGAAGATACATCAAAATTTTGGCTCATGGGAGAAAGGGTCAACTCGAAGGGCGCCCGTTTGGCTTGACTTCCAATACTAGGGATCTATTTTATGGTTTTTTTGGCAAGAAGGTCATGTATTTAGTAGTTCCTAGCTTTTTAAGTAGCCCCCCCGCTTCCCCTAGCACCCCTTGTTTCTATTTCAGACTCTGGTAGGTCCAAGATATCTCCCCTAGCACCTGTCTAGCTTGATTTTTCAAATCTGCTATGTTCAATTTAATTTACTACTTCAACTAGAAATATTTGGTCTATGTGATAAAATATGTGGTAGGCTATGTGAAAAGCCCATGTGTTTTAATGATTGTCAAAGGGTTTTCAATTTTTTATTTTATTAAAGTGACCGTGAAAACCTCCGACAAGGATTTGGGGGTCAATGTCTATCCGAATTCGACTCAAAAACATACAAGCCAAAGTAAAAATGTTCTTAAGATTCTAAAATTACCAATTACTACTAATTTTAGTGAACTCTTTACTAGTTTGAAGATTCAAGACTCTTTAATTAGCTTTATACACCTTCTTTTAATTGCAAAAAAATTGGGAATCTTACACCAAGAAGGTTACACTTGGTGTTTTCGAGTATTAAAACCTTCAACTATAAAAAAAACTTCAACATTTAATGTCATCAATATCTTGATCCAAGCAAAGAATGTGTCAACATATAAATTTTTTCACACCCACCATGCCAACACATTCAATCATGCCAACATCCATGCAAAAAATGAACGTCAAGTAGTAACCATTGTGAAAAATTGTGCTCAATTGGCATGCAAATGTCATTCCATTTGCCCTTTTGGTGCTTTAAATGCATGCTAAATGGAAGTGAAAATATTTTACATGACAAAGATGAACCAATGGGTAAGTTGCTATGGGATAAGGTTTGACCCATCGTCGCTAAGCTACTTGAGAGGAGGAGTTTTTTTCATGACAAAATCCAGTAAGGGAAAGTCTAGCTAAGATCCAATGACTAGGAGCTAGAGACTAGAGAAACGATAGAGACCTTAAGGAACCTCTCATGAGGGGAGAGCAGATCTTTTTCTATTTTTGGAATATTTGAAAATTGAAAAAAATTGCCAATAGTCTACTCACAAACCTATCAAAATCATCATGGTCTCCAGCCTTGTAGAACAAAGGTTATTCACACTCTACATTGATTTTGCATTATACTATGGAGACTACTAGGTAATAAAAAAACGTAGTTTTTGGCATTGCTCAAGGCTCTTGAAGCATGTAAATTCATATTCACCATCCTCTTCATCATGCAAGGAAAAAAAGTATCACTATGATCTTCTATTCCTTATGACTCAAAGTATGAAATTTCATAATTTGTGATGGATGATTGAAAGAAATCTTTGCGCATGTTTAATTTGCAACACAAATTGTGATTCCAAGTTTAGAAGAGTTGTTGAAGCTTTTGCACTTGCATGGACGGGCATATTATGTGTGTCCTAGAGTCGATCACAAATTCAAAATTTATTCAGTAATCAAATAGTTTTATGCTTAACCTCATGATGTGTTTGAGTTTTGTAGGTGCTCCACATCTAAGTTATGGTGTGTTTTTTGTGATTTCGTTTATTTTCTATATTACTCTATGAGCTCTGAAGATTTCATATCTATTCCACATCCCTTATCATATTTTCTACTATGTGCTATGGGATTGGAGAAGGTGAGAGTCAAACCTTGGAGATGCCTTGCACGAGGGTTTACCTGGTGGAGTTACCATTAGTTACCCGATTTGGTGCGAATGTACAACCAATTAGAATCGAGTGATGCAGAGACCTGTACATAGGACCTTCTAATCCCATTTTGGGGACTCTTAACACTTAATTCTTGACTCGAAGCTTTGCATTTCATAGAGCTTAGGAGCACTCAGTGCCGAGCCTTATAATAGTTGTACTTTCAAATCACTCTTTCCATAACCCTTGTATCTGTATTTGAATAAATATATTTCCACTTTTCTCACTCCTCCATATGGGTGATAGCATGAAAAGGTGGTGCAAAAAGTAGTGTCCTTGATACTTCTTTGTGAGGCATTTATGGATGGTGCTTTAGCATACTTTTGAAGATGTTCTTGTAAGACTACGCTTTATGTTTTTTTTTTTTTAAATGTTGGCTCCAACCACTTTAAGATTTCTTGAAATTTTTGTTCATCTACCTTTCATGTGTGTTGTTGTAGTTGAGTCTCTCTCTCTCTCTCTCTCTCTCTCTCTCTCTCTCTCTCTCTCTCTCTCTCTACTTGCATGTTGTTCAACAATCTACCCTCATCTCTCCTTCTCTTGAAGCAAGCAAGCATGGCTTGCACATCCATCTGTCTCAATGACGTCTATGTCCTGGCTTGATGTGAATGCACTCAAAAGCTACAACCAGCGTGCTCCAACCTTCAAAAGGGCAAGGTTCTTGTCTACTCTACCCCACGTTGGTGTAGCATGACATTGAACAACAAAAACCTTCTCACCACACTCAAGGTGGATGGCTACCCATGGATGCAAGCATCAGCAGGTTGGGAGAGAAAATTCAGCAGCAACATTTTTATGTGGGTGAGAGCACCTTGGAAGAGGGGCTTGTGCTACACCAATGCAGCATTGGCAAATCCTTCAGCTTGGATTGGAGCCCACGTCCATGGAAGCAACAATTGGACACCAACAACATCCTCCAAATGATTGCCACATTATCGGGTAGCCAATAATTGTAAACAATGGTTTTGGTTACCATCAGCAAGCTCCAAATCCAATGGGGTGGTCTCACTCATCTCACGATCATGTCCAGGACAATCCAAGAAATGATGGATGTCCCCCTCAACCATGATTTGCCAGGAAGCCACATATAGGATGCGATAGTATTGGGCCATGATGAAATGAGAGAGTGTCAAAGAAAAAGAGAACAAGATGCATCATGCTTATGAGTACAATTTGCAAAACAATGGTGCTTTGCTGGCAAGAAGTTATAAAAGGCATGAATTGCAAAGCTAAAAAAGGCACCTTTTGATTGCTTCTAGAGAAACTAGCTTTTCAACAACTGCACTGTGGATTAGAGAAGTCTATACCCTCCAACATACAAGGCACAATCACCAAAGTCAAAGAATCCTTGTCTGAGGAGGTGCTGAAGCTAAAAAGAGCTTTATGCATGATGTTGGTGAATAGCGAAGGGGATCCATCAAGGTCTATAAGCAATTTGGAGATGGTGAGGTTCACAAGGTTGCATTGAAAAAATTTTGCAGCTACTAATTCAAGATTACAGCAGGTTGAAGCAGAAGCATTTCCATTGCAATTATGCCGACGTCAACAACCTCAAAGTAATTGCATCACGTAATAGATAAGAGGCATTGTGTTTTCTTTTTGGCAGACGGAGACGCGAGTGTCCCCAAACAAAAAGGATGTGTATCAAAGGCATTTGGGGTGAAAATCTTACATAAAGCATCCAATACATTTGCTTGACGAGTCCCAGGTATGCTTTAAAAGTTCTTGAATTATTTTGTTCTCTTGCATGCTCTAGTATAGGTACCATGCGTATAGGTAGTAATTGCATTTAGGTAGTATTACATCATGTATAATGTTGTCTGTGAAGCCCTAGAGGCATGTACACTCCAAAAGAAAATCTTTTTGTACTCTTGGAGCACCAATATAAACTCAAATATATTTTACTATCACCATAGCAAGCACCATAGGTATAGTGTATACAAACTCTTCAACCACCAATATATACTCATGGATCTCCTAAAATACTTAGAACCATGAAGAATACCTTCACCTTGGGTAGAAGCTAGCATGAGGTCAAACAAGTACTTCAAGTATACATAAAGGCAAAAAAAAGTGCATTAAGCCAAAGTGCATAGACTAGGTACTTCAACACTACCAATTTTGCTACATGTACCTTGTAGAAATATATTACATTGAAAATTACCTAGAGTACCTACATGTAGATGCTAGTAATACTACCATGTCAAAGGGGTTGGTGCTCAAAAGCACCAATATAGACTCATAAGTTATATTAGGGTCCTCTTCGACAACGAATGCACATTTAATGGTAGTTTAAAACCACCTTTGTAAACTCATAGGTCCTTTACAACTATGAAAGTACATACCAATAGGCGCTCTTGGGCTACTTGGAAGCTTCCAAAGTACCTTGAGATTAGGTAGAAGATAGCATGCGACTACCAGCATGTACTTTTGGAATACAAACTCTAGGTATATAGGTACTTTAAATGTACTCTCTGTGGTACTTATTAAATTATCAATTTCAAGGACTTAGGTACTTTGCAAAAACTAGTACTTCATAAAGTACCATTTACAATGGCTTAGGTACTTTAGTACCTAGCAAAAGTACCATGTTAGGTAGAATGTTCAAGTTGCAATGAATTTAACCTTCTCTTCACAGCCTCAAAGTTTTAATGAGATTTTCTTTTCATTGAACAGGTGGAAATCTATAGGAGATTCCAAATGCAATATTCACACATCAAGATCTCTCTCATATGTTTTGAGAGATTGAAGCCTTGCTTTGTTCGCAAGTTGAAGCATAGGTACACTTGTTGTTGCATTGCTCACATAGAGACGATATACCTCAAGGATGCATTCAACCAGATGAGACAAAGCAAGACAGTGCACAGTGAAGGGTGTGGCTGCACGTGTCAAGTATGCTTCATAGAAGAGGATATAGGAAAGTGTGGAGCTATTGCATACATGCAATAGCATCGACAAATTGGTTGAGATGGTATTATGTCCGAAGCTAGATGAGTCTACATTTCATAAGCTCTCTTGCTTAAAGGGAGAATGTGATCAATGTGGATCACAACGGTTAGTGCTCTGTCCAAAAGAAGAATCTAAAAATTAATTCTAGATTTTAGTAAAGGTGTTTGAAGACATTGCATCAGCCCATCAAGAAGGCAAGAAGCACAATGATCTATTGGTCAAGGAGGGATGTGCAGATTTTACATCCTTCCTTAAAAAGCATCTAACCACCTACATCAGACACAATTTCATTGCCAGGTGGCAATCTCAGCAATTCAAAGATTGCATTCAAAGGTTTCCTAGAGACGTGGTAGTCTTTGTTGTAGACTTTACTAGGAATTACTCTTTCAAAGAGAAAAATGAAATCTAATCAATGCATTGGTACTATTCACAAGTCACAATCTTGGTGCACATCACCTATGTTCGAGATGAGGCTGACATGGTGTTGAAGTATATACATGTTTACATCTCTAATGACAAAGAGCATGACACATTGTTTGTGCAGCATTGCATACAGTTGCATACTGTGTGGCTACAAGAGAAAGGATTCAACTCCTTGAAGCGGCACTGGGTCTGGTCAGACGGGTGTGCTGCTCAATTCAAGGCATCCATGCCATTTTTCTTTGTGTCAAGGTATTCTATCTTCTCTGATCTGTTGAAATGATATCCGGTTTCTTATTTTCTCCTAGCCTTTGAGACGTGTCATTGATCTAGGTACTACTCTTTGAATGGCATTGAGATGCTATGGAGTTTCTTTGCATCGGTCCATGGCAAAGGAGAGCATGACTGGGCTGGTGCAATTGTCAAAAAGTCTTTGGCACATGAGAAATTGAAACCTGATGCATGGCACATGAAGTGTGCCAAGGATGTGGTTAGCTTCTTGAAACATAAATTTCATGTTGAAAACACCCGGTTAGATGTGACTCGGATTTTTTGGGACATCAAAGTGGCATATGTGACAAGGGAGAGGAAATGGAATTGCAAGCGAGTGGAAGGGTCACGCTCTTTGCATTGTGTGAATGGACACGCTAGGATTGATAAGTGTGCACTTCGCTACAGAGCTCTCTAATTTTTTTGTTAGTTTTGTATGTCACAATATTGGAGGTGATGCCTTAACATCACACGTGTCGAAAAATGAAAGTTTATTGCCATCGAACCCTTGAACAGCAGTGACAAAAAAAGTGATCGGTCAAGTGACGATGAAGGATCAGATTTGCCTATGTATGGTGGACATCATGATGCCATTATTGATGCTCTGCATGTAGGTGACAACTTTATCACACAAATACGAATGAAGACGGAGAAAACTTCTACCTCTTGAGGTGCTCAAACTCTAAGAGATTCTTGGGACAACTGCATTTTTCCAAATTCCTATTTGGTTGAGGGCTACTACTATGAGCTAGTCAATGGTACCAAGGATGTTCATTACATACCTCCTGACCAGCCAAAATTGTTATTGGCATCACACTTGGTTCTATCCATCAAGATACCTTTGGAGCCCTTGCATGGAGAGCCACATAAGTTCACATTATCTCCAGAGGTTTACAATAATGTGTACAACAACATGCCAATGGTATTGTAGGTCTTTGTATCTTTGAGGCTAATAACCATTGTTTTGCTGCAATTTTTGTTTGTTATACCCGAGTCCTCCCAAAACACCTAATCACAAATGTAGCCTCTTGGTTCTCTTTTCTCTTTCTACAGTCCATGTGTGGTGTGTTTCTCTCTCCCATCACCACTTCTCACATGATATCAGAGTGCTGACAACAAACTGTCTATCTCCCATTTATTGTACCAACATGTGTACTTCAAAGTAATTTAAAACTTACTACAATTCAGGTTTCAAGCATCTAATTGCTTGTTCAGGTCCTTAAAGGGGGTATCCAGGTAGTCTCAAAGTACCATGACAAGTTTTTAGTGCATGTTCTATAATGTAGAAGTGTGCAGATTAGGTACTTAAAATAACATGCATGGAACATATTTGTAAATTAGTTACTTTAAGTACCATTGTTAGTCTCCTACATTCTTCACTTGTATTTGTCTGCAGATAGGGTACCCTAAACTACCATTGTGGGTGTTTTGAAAGTTCCCTTTTAAAATACCTGCCTACACATCAGGTACACCAAGTACCTTGGTTGGTACCTGTATTGTTACTTTCTAGTGCTAGAATGCTAAAACACATGATTGTAATGACAAGAGGCCTCTAATGACTACACAACATGGCTTCAAAAACACTTAACTTACATGTTTGGCACCATCCATAGCCACAACCAAACACACACACTACCCACAACATTAATTGAGTCCAAAGCACAAAAATTAGAGTCCAAAGCATGTTAAACTGACATAATGGAATAACTATAAATTCAACTTTCGTGTTGCTGATAAGTTACATGTTAATCACTCAGTATAGAGGCATTCAAAATGTTATCCAAAAACCCATCGCTCATGGGAAGTAGGCATATACATGGGTTAGTAGAGAGCATTAAGTTGTAATGACAAAACATAGTAGTACAATGGTTCTCTACAAAGCTTGGCTTCCTAAAATTACATGAGCTTTTTAAGGATGAGATACTAGGGCTAAAATTTCATTGGCATCAAATGTGGCCTCATCAAGTATTCTCCATAAATTGGTCGTCTTTCCACCTCGCTTGAGTGCATCTTTAACATAGTTGTCCTCCAATGTAGGCTTCATATTGAAGGTGAAAGCTTCGGCTTACCAATCCGTAGCATCATGCCACTTGGCAATAACCTCTTGCAAATCCTTGGACAAGAATTCAATACTCCGATCCTCAAGGCCAGGTACAATGATGTAGGAACCAAGAAAATCATAATGAAATTTATAAAGAATGTTGTCAATCAATAGCACATTTCTCATACCGTATCGCAGAACCAGCTTTAGAAAATTTCACAGATTCTTGAAAAAGATTGGTTTTCCACCTACCATTTTGAATGTGTCTACATCACATAATTGTTGTCCAGCCTGTCCGTTGAAGCAGTCACAAAGCCCCCCAAAAGCCGCCTTGACTAGCATTGCTGAACTCCAGATGTAAATATTTGCCCAACCCACAACCCAAGATAAGAACTATTTTGCATCCTTGGGAACAAAGAGGTACTTGAAGAACAACAATTCCCGCTCTGTGGGCATGCACAAATCATACATACAACAAAAATACCTTAAAGCCTCAATCAAACCTATCATCCTTTTTGTTGATGAGGTCGAACCCAACAGTTTCAAGATCAGGTGGCTCAGCATCCGGGTTATCAAGATCTTCAATCCATGAAGTACAGAGGACACCGTTAAGATCAAACACTAATGCTGGTCGTGAGGGGATATCAAATGGCAGCGATGTGATGGTTTTTGGAATATAGGACAGTGGATATTTGATAATTATTATTTCTTCGACATGCAATTTGAGAGTCCCCTTTTCTTTTGGTATCTCTATAAAAGACATGGGTTTTACATGCTTCAAGGAGTAGACTAAGCACTTTTTAATCAAAACAAGAGTGACGATTGCAATAAATTGAGAGATAGAGAAATGGAGGCCAACATAAAATTCTCATTTCTATTCAAAAAGCAAGAATCAAAGATTTTGTCATTACAAGAGAGTGCAGACATGAAGTGTCTTCAATGTCACGATTTTTTGCAAACACGAGGCTTTGGGGGGTGGGAAATAATACTGGAATGCTAGAGGGGAGTACTTTTTCTGGGGGACTTCTTTGCAGGAGGCGGTGACTTTGGAACTTCCTCGCTCATCGACTTTCCATCTCCACCTAAAACCAAAACCCAAGCGACTTACACATTGATGAGCATGAACATGAGCTATAGAGATAAAACTATCAATGAGGTTAACCCTACAAACTTCCTCTACATGCTGAGATGATTTTCATGAACATGAGTAAAAGAGGTCTCACCATCATTCTCTTCCTCATCCTTGTTACTTTGCTGCTTTGAGCGGCTCACCTCTGATGCTCGCATATTTTTGGATTGTCCAGTTGCACCATAAAGAGACACATCAATAAAAATCATTCAATGCCTATAGGGAGCCAAGTCCTAGATAGACAAAACAACTTACCATTAGCATGTTGCTTTCACTTCCTTGACTTCTTCACCATATCACTAAGGAAGACAGGGGAATTTGGATCTGCATCACCATGAACCATGCATTTCTCTGCTTCCACCCCCTCTTGTGCTATAGAATCTATCATCTTAACATCAACATCTTCCATTGGTTCAGTTTCCTTTGGTTCTGGTTTTACTGTCTGTTGAGAGGGTTCCACCTCAGCAGCTGGGGTTTTGTCAATTGCCACATGCGAGCCTTCCTTGCAAGCCAGAGTTTTGTCACTTGCCAAGGATGAACCTTCCCTGCCACCTGGAGTTTACTGATCATCAAGTTGCATGTCTGTGTCTATGGTGTGGGCTTCCGGAATTCGATCAACATTCAGGTTTGTCACCTCAGCTGGTAATGTTGCCACATATGGCATATGACTGGAACATGCAACTACACCACAGAAGTTGTAGCTTGTGTAATCAAAAAAAAAAATTTACATTCTTAACAAACTCTATTAATCTTGATAGACATGGAGAATACAAAACCAACCATTATGCACATGTATCAACTTTGCCAATTCCGGAATACTCTGCTTACAGGAAGGGTTGGCACATTCTTTCTCTGACCCAGCCCATCTAGCAAAACACAAAGCATGGTATGCATTTCCACACGCTAGTTTATACACACACGCTACTTTGGAAGCCACAAAACCTAAACCACATGCATCACATGCTCTTGGAACAATCACTTTGGCCTGTCGGTGACTCCCATGCTCGCCAGCTCGGTTGTAGCAACATTGAGTCACCTCTCTTCACTTGATCTAGCAAGCTCACACAAAATGTGACTTGAGTAGCACATGTAGCTTCTAATCTTTCCAGCTCAATTAGTTCTTTCTGCACCACAATTGACAAGTAAATATTAGTCCATGTCAAAAAAGTACCAAGGATACACTCTAAGTACCTGTGAGAGTACCAAGGACAAGCTCATGTACCAATCATAAGAACTTACCAAGCACATATGAAAGGCACTTTGCAACAAAGGCATATGTACTTTCCCATGGTACAAACACATGCATGGTACTTTGGAAACAGGACATATGTACTTTCAAAGTATCGACCTATGAAAGGTACCTTGAAAGATAAAGGCATATATTTTGTCAATGAATCTATGATAGGTACTATAAACTCTACCAAGTAATACAACAATATGTATAAAGTGCCTATGTGGGTACTCTTGGTTGTACCTTGAATTTGAACTACCATATAAAAAGCTACCATATTACTTAGCCTCACAAAGTACCTTTAATCCTAGTCTAATGGAGGAGTTTGTGATTTCCACCACCATCACTAAGATTTGTGAACCACTGGTCACTAAACTTGCATTGATACTTACCAAAAGTACCATGATCTACTCAATCATAGTCAAATGTTGGATTTTGAGAGTTCTACCTATTTGCTACCATTTATAAGCACTCTATGAAGCACCAACAATGCCTCATTGATAACTACAAAAAGTACCATGGTGTATATAATCAAAATCACATGGTGGAATCTAAGAGTTATGCCTCGTTTTTACCATCCCTAGGCTTTGTGAAGCACCCATATGGATCCATTGGTACTTATATAAAGTACCATGACATATTTAATCCTTGTTAAATGGTGGAGTTTGTGTACTTCTATCTACTTGTGCCTTGTTAAGTACCAAAAAAACTCCATTGGGACTTGTGGAAAGTACCATGCAAAACATAATTAGAGTCAGGTGTTGAATCTTGAGAGTTGTACTTGTCAGGTAATATCCCAAAACTCTATGAACCACTTAGAAAGTTCACATGGTACTTACATTGCACTTAAAAACCTAAATGAAAGGTTTAGTTTTACATTGCATACCTCTATACGATCAACGTCATCTCTAATCTTTGAGTTGCTTGCATCAGCCCCTAGAGCTGTCAATGCACTTGACAATGATCTTTGCATCAATTACCATCAGCTAAGAATCAGATGCACCACATAATCCTCCCTCCATGCTGTCTTTCAGTGTTTGAAGCTCAGTCAATTTCCCTGGAAGCACTACTGCAGCTGAAGATGTTCCCTCTATCTTCCATATGCTCTGACTTTTCTCTTGTAGTTGCACTTGGTCTGCATTTAGTGTGCTTTTCACACTCTCTAGTGTACTCTTTCTTGCAACCAACATCTGCTCCACTTTTGCCACGATTTGGAGATTAAAAGAGTTGCAGTTCAAAAATGAGTGAGGGCTCAAACTGTAGGAAATAGAAGTTATCCCCCCATGGTCAATGAGAGCCTTTGGAATGGATTGTGTGGTCCAAGTCACATGATGACCATTCTCATCGCAGTCAGTCCATTCTTGAGCTTTTTGTCCATCCCGTCCGGGAGCTTCTTGCAGTGATCTATGACCTGTTCCCCAAAAGCAGCCCATGCAACCTTCCACTGACCCGTTGGACTTTGCATGGGAGTTGGGCATCTCTCATATACAAACAAGGTTGAAAACTTGTGTGTGATTTCTTGGCTGGTTGGTATGGCTTGATATACTTTGTGAAACAATAACCTACATTATTCTGTATATTTAGGCTGCACCATATGCAAGAAGATCCTGGCACCCTTCTCCCTTTTCTTTGTGAAGACTGCCAGCCAATCCTCATCAGACAAATGTTGGTACATCTTGCCTTTCTTCCAAACTTAGACCGTACTCTTCGTGTAGGTCATGTCGAGTAAAGAAGAATCTGGTCTGCTTGGGATATTGAGCCTTTGGAGATGCTACTATTGAGCACAAAAATTCAGAGGGAAGGGGATTAGTCAAAACACTTCCTCCGCCATGTAAAACTATGCATTCAATGTAATAAACTAATGAGATGTGGACATGGGAAAAACAGTGGAAATCCTTTAACATCTAATTTTTTAACCAAAAAGTACTAATTTTTAACCAAAAAGGAAATGGGTGATTATACCATTGCTCTTATCAGAGGCAAGAAAGGTGTCCTTTGAGAAAAAACTTGCACCACTCTTGGGCCGTTTGCTACTGCTGGAATGCAAGATGGTGGATGACACCTCAATCGGTGATTTGTTTGGTAAGGTGCACTTTCGTGGTGGTGTCTTCATTTCTCGTATCCCAATAAAAAAACTATCAAATCTCAACCAACAATGAATGCAACACCCTTAGCTGAGAGAGAGAGAGAGAGAGAGAGAGAGAGAGAGAGAGAGAGAGAGAGAGAGAGAGAGAGAGAGAGAGAGAGAGAGAGCTCACTACCTTGAGGAAGAAATGGTTGTCAGCAATATCGTGGCACTAGTGTCACATCACAACAGAAAGTGAGCTTCTAAAGATTTGCAAGCAGGATCAATCCATGCAACGCGACCTTGGCGCGTGCCGGCACTGAGCAGATTACCTTTTGCTGCATGCTTGCATTTCAAAAATTGATGAAATCTTGAAGTGATGTTTCCAAATCTTGGTACCTTCTAATTGACTTAGACTAGACCCTCACACAATATGAAAGTACCAAAGTGATCCACCAATTTTGGCCCAAAACCTGACCACCTTTTCATGCTTTCACCCATATCTATAATCTAAAGTCTTTTAGTTTAATTTAGTTCCTTTTGTTCATCTAGCGTGATGTCAATTCAGTTGAAGTCCTCATCAATTCAGTTGAGGACTTCAATTCAGTTGAAGTCCTCATCAATTATCTAAAGTCTGAATTTCTTATCTAGTCATCTGAGAACGTGAACCAATAGAGTACTCCAAGTCTAACTTTGGAATTACTGTCAAAGCAATCCAACTCATTACATTTTGGTAATCACATGATGAGCTAAAGCTCTTGATAGGAACCAATCTCCCATTTAGAGCTCAAAGTTAATCACTCACAATGCTTGTACAATGCTCAACACGAGGACAGAGAGCTGCCACATCATTTATCAAAAATCAAGATCACATCAGTACAATGGCAAAGGAGTCAAAATAAGAATACAATGATAAGCAGAGCACTCTCAGGGCAAAGAAATTGAAGGAAATCCAGGTATCGGAGGGGGTGACAAAAGATGAACGTTTGAACACTCAGTGTATGCCAGAAGACAACATTCAAAAAGAGATGAAAGATGCTCTGAATCGATTGGTCCTCATCATTTAGCTCAAAAAGGCAAAAGAAAAACATCAATATTGATACCAATGATGTAGGAACAAGCAGCCACCATCAATGATCAGATTCTTAGACAAAGCCTAGTGGGGGACAAGAAGTTGACACACTCACAGAGACTGAGGCAACAACATAGGCAAACACTGACAATACGACGAGCACAAACATTGGGAGATAAAATTGGATCACAATGATAAAACCAAATGATGTTGGGAAAGGGAGAAAAATCAATAAGTGAAATCCAAGCATGAGAGAGGTCCAATGATAGCACATGATGTTTCCATGATATCTTCGATAAACACAGAGCCAATCAAATAGGAGAAGGTACCTAAAAACATCAACAATGGAGTAAGTACCATCAATATGGCCAAAGGAGGATGGTACCCAAATTGTTTTGGTCGAGGTAGAGTTGACTTTACCAGGCACAATTTCACATGCTACATGTGTGGAAAGTATGGACACTTTACAGTGAAATGTCCTGCAGACAATCTAAAAGCTGAGGTGGCCAAGGAAAAGGTGGTAGAGCCTGTTCTGGTGTGCGTGAATCAAAGAGATACATATGAGCCAACCAATCAACTGAAGCAAATCAAAAAGGCTTAGAAGCGGGAGAAGCAAAGAGCTCTTTGGAAGGCAAAGGGAAAGGCCAAGGAAGTGGATCAGTGGTAGGAGCAGAGGGTGTTGACAACTCAAATCAGTCAGGATCTAGAGTAGAGAAAACCAGAGAGACCAGAGTACTTAGAGACTAGAACCATCCACCAAAGGCTTTTGCGGATAACTTTAGAAGCTCCAAGAGTGGAGCTCCCAGCTTTTGAATCTGGTAAGAAGAGTGATGAGGAGGCAACAATTGAGAAACTAATAAAAGGGTGTGAGGAGAGCTATAAGAAGGAAGTATGGCAAGTAAAGAGTTTTTTGGTTGAAGATGACAAAAAAGATCTGGGTGTTGAGATAAAAGTGTTGCACCTTCTTCGAGGGCCAGACATCCGTTGTCCGCCCGCCCAATGTACATTTGTTATTCTTCTTATACTTAAACGAATAGGGACCTCCTATCATTCTAGAGTCTACTGACTCCACCCACACACCTTGCACTCCTTCTCCTTATTTCCCTTCCTGTGCACATTGCACCACACACGTGTGACGGCTTCCCACAACGATTGGCAAGGAAGCGACGGAGCTCACCGGGTATGGTTGAGCTTGGAGCTCAAACTTGAGCTTGGCGGTGATAGATTTCATGAAGGAGTTGGATTAGAAGATATTTAAGCGGATATCAAAGCTCGCAGGTCCCGACGCGTGCAGCCCCCTATCAAGGAGAGAGAATCTTGAGATTTCATAAGGGTGTCTGCAAAAATTTGAGTAGATTAGTTCAAGCAGATCTACAACTAGATTCAAAGGGGGATTGCAAGCAAACAAGTTTGGAGAGCTTGTGTGCAGGGGAATTGAACAAGAAGCTCAAGGCATTGGAGCAACGGAGGAAACCGAGGAGTAGGTTGTGTGTGTTTTACCCACACACACTCACACAGTGAGCATTGCAAGGATGAATTGGCAGCTTGACAAAAAGATCAAATCAATCACTTGATAAAAAGGCAAGGAATTGAGCTCAAATCAAACCCATGAGCTGAGCCAATTTTGGATAAGGCCTGTAGCGTTGAAGTAATGGAATCTTTGAGGGCTTGCAATAATAAAATGTCAAATTGGCAGCAAGTGAATTGGGAAATAGAGCAGCACGATTTGGGAGGGCTTTTGAAAATGCAAAATTTATAAAGCTTTGGGTGTGTGTGGTGTGTGTACACACCACACACACACACACACACACACACACACACATTGAAACAGAGCAGTGCTGGTAGAGCCCAAATCGAGCAGAGCCCGGGGAAATGCAACAAAACAAGCAAAGTCTGCAAGGCGACATCGAGCAACAAGAATTAGGTAGGTCTTCAATAGCACTGCAAAGCTAAAGCACCTAATGCAGCTCATAATCAAGTAGTACATGAAGTAGGGGGGGTCAACGAGTGCAGGCACTGTTGAGCACTACAGAAGAGTCCATAGAGAGAGTGTGTGGCCGTGTGCTTACATACACACACACGCACACAATCAATGATAGACAATGAGCAGAGAAAGAATTATTATTATTATTTTAATCTCTGTAAGGGTGCATTCACACACACTCTCACAAAAGAGAGGGAAAGAAAAGGTAGACCGCATTGAAAGTGAGAAAAAGATTGGAAAGTTGGATTTCACAGCCTCGTCAGCTACGATTTTAGAAACATCAGCTCAGAGTGGGCGAGAGCGAGAGATAGAGAGATTGGTAATCTCTCGAGTTTGTGATCATTGACATTGGTTTTAGGCTCCCCGCTTTGGTGAGCCCGGAATTGACTTCTTTTCTCGGCATTCGACGATTGGCATTGGCTTGACGCATCAATTTTGACACCAATTTAGGCGCCTATGGCATCAGTGCCTTTGTCTAGTGGAAAAATTCGGCATCAAGTGATTTTTTCTCTGCTTGGACAACACGAGAGTGAGAGGCTCTCCTCCAGCATAGCTTCATCATCAGCCCCCCCCCCCCCCCCCCCCCCCCCCCCCCCCCCCTCCTTTGATGCTCCATTCCAGAGCGGATTTGCTTTGACAGACATCCCCTGGCATCCCGACCTTGATTTAGAATTTTTGGCTTCGATGATTCTCCAATTTACAGCTTCGGTAGCACACACCAACACATAGCAGCTTTGACGAACCATTTTGGAGAAGTTTTTACAGTGAGCGCGGCTCTCGACGGACGAAAATTTCAACCATCGATAGTTGGTTGGTAATGCTATGTGTTTAGTTTCCGACCAACATATTTTTCAATTGATGGTGTAGTGTGCCAAATTCCAATCCGTTTTGCTCATATGTTGCACTTTCTTGCACTACAGACTATGTATGGCATTTGCATATGGATAGAAGAGAGGACATTCTCAAAACCACAAGGGGTTTTTAGTTTTTTTGAGTGCCCTCTAGTTCCTTTGTGTAGACTCATTCCATATGCTCGTGTACGTGGCCTTAGATTGGATGTTTCTGGATTGAAGGCCGCATTTGCCAGAGAAGGTTACATAAAGGAAAAAGATGCCTTTATAGTTTCACTGCAAACATGTCACAAGGAACATACATTGGTGACATGTAATCATTGTTGTTTCAAAGTAATTTTGTGAATTGACATATTACTTTTGCTTTAGAATGTTTAATGTAGTTTTGGAGTCTCATTTATTTTTGAAAATAGATGATATTGTTGACACATGGGACCCACTATGGAACAACATAAATAAAGAGTATGAAGAGGAATTAGCATTGCAGCCACAACTAGAGTCATTGCCTGGTAGAATGTTCTACATGTGGGAAGGCAATCATAGGACAGTAGCATGGCAAGCTGCAGTTAGAGAAATGTTTTCCAATAGCAGGGAGAAGCATTGCAAGGTCTTGTGTACTATCATCGACCCCAAAAAGGTTTCTAAGATATCATTATTGACGAGCTTGCAACGCATGAATTTGTGAGTGAGACTATCCTCTTATTTGTAGATAAACTTTATTTGATTCAAGGTTGACTAACTTACTAGTATCTTCATGAGTATGAATACCCATGCTTTAGTGTCTTCTCATCTACGAGATAAGTTGGTAAATTGTGCAAACATTTTCTCTTCGGATCATGAGGATTACCTTCGTGCATTGCCGGAGAATGACCAAAAATTGATTGACACTCTGCGCAGCAAGAGAACCACAAAGGGAGAGGAGCCATGGCATCCTCTTACACGAAGATATCTAGCTAGGCTTCTTTTTTATGTAATTGTGTTTGACATTGGATCTCTTTTTTTTATGCTTTATTTGAAGCTTTTTGTTTTGAAAAGTATTAATTTATTTTGAAGGTTCAAATGTCAAAAGAACTACACACTAAGCTAGAGAGAAAGAAATCATTGCTTTCTAAAGAGGACTTGAAACAAGAAGAGACTAAGATCATGAATGATCTTTATTATAAATATTCAGATTGTGTAGGGAAGGTATATAACTATCTCTTGGTGTTTTCTTTGATACATGGTAAGATGAAATTTTAATTGACTAATGTTCTTGTTTGGTAGATTCTTAACATTGTTGATCCAAGGTTAGGGAAGGATTGGTTTGATCTGTGATGAGCCTTCAATGGGGGGAAGATAGTTGGGCCACTCTAGAGAAACTTAACTTGATTTCTCTACATGATGCTTCCATAGAAAATAAAAACTTATGGGTGTCCTTATTAGAGGCAAGCAAGATCACTCGTGTTGCTTATTGCATTGTGAAAGGAGACCAGAAGTTTTGAGGGTGAGCATCTTGATGCAACTGGTTTATGAATGAACTGGTGAATGTTAGTAAGAAGTTTGATTTTTCTTATGCATGCTTGGTATGAAAGGTGGCTAAAACGAGAGGGAGCTTTGCAAAGGATCTTAGATAAATCTAAGAAGCTTCTTGTGGATTGTGTGGATGTGCCTGGAAGGATTGATATTCCTCCCTTGTGCACCATGGATATGTACTACACCGGGATTGTGGTGGAGGGAAGAAATTTTTTATTCCCTCTAGAGGTGGCTTTGGAAAACAAAACGAAGGATGTATAGTTGCAAGCCTTAAAGAGGATTGACTATTACCACATGGCTTCTCAGCGACTAGTTTACAGGTAGATAATGATTTGACTATTTTTGTATCATAATATGTGCTTCAACTAATGTTGCGTATAGATTCTTGTTTGAGTTTAGCAAAAATCTTTGTTGGCTTTTGTGGATACTTTGCTCACCTCTTGCCCATGCATCACATTGTTGCGATACCTATGCTTGCATGTTCTTGGACTCACATTGAGAGCGGTGAGGGATGCATGTATCCACCGACCATGCATCAACTCTTGCAGTAGGAGCTTGAGCATTGCCCTTGGTGGATCAACATGGAGAGAGGCCATGTCCTTTCTAGAGAGAGAGAGAGAATTGCATAATGTGCAATTTAGAGGAGCCGCATCTACGGATCTTCCACCACTTAAAGCCACAGATGTTGCAAGTCCATCTTCTCATCCTCTGCCATCTCGTCCACCTACTCCAACTTGTGAGTTGGAGTCATTCTTACTTTCTTTGTGTTGTAAACTTTGCTAATTTTGGAAAATTTTTATTATTTTGACACTTATTTGTAAATTTACGCAACAAGATTTTTGGATAAGGATCAGAATGCATCTGCTACTGCAGATCATGTTATTGATGATCTATCGTCTATCTTGGGTATAATTTTTTATCTTTTTTGGGAGGCTTGTTGTTGCAGCTCTATTATATTCCTCATATTTATGTAGATAATGTGTTTGTTCCTGTAGAGAGTGGGGGCACACAGAGATTGCGACGTGCCCTACAGTTTGTGTATGCACCATTGCCTCTTCAGCATGTTGTGCAGAATGGTTGCAGTGATACTAGGTGTGTTGCTTTGCTTGATGACTATATTGCGATTGCTGGGGATTTTTATAGTGGTGTGTAGTCTAGATCATGGATACCTATACATGAGAATATGACTAGAGTTAGATCTTCAGAGATTACATATCGGAGGAGTGGTAGATCAGTGTCATGGGCAGCTGACTTTATCTTTGTTGACTTTCCTTTTGGAGGCTTTCTACACTCATCATCACCTCAACCTTCGTGGGATACATGTACAAAGGATCATGTATGATCAGCTATTCATTTGAGACATAGTACCTTGGCGGACTCAAGGTGGCTACTTGTGCTGGTGCCTTGCAGGTAAAAAAATCAGTCATAGATATTGATATTGTCATTAACATGTTTAATTTTAATCATTGATGGCTTTTGCCCTTGTAGGAGACACAATATTTTGGGTCGAGCGATTTTGCGGGGCATCGGAGTTGATTATGCATCGACGTGTAGTGGTTTTACATCATGCACCTTATGGATATGTAGAGTCATATGGCAAGCAACATGAGGTGATCCCTTTATTTATAATTTCATGTTAAGCAAGTGTGCAGTTTTTAAAATTGATTTTCTGTTTCCTTGTAGTGAGACACTTCTATTATGTTCTTGGTCCATAGACACGGACCACCCCCACCACTTTACATTGTAGAGGGTGCTTCTTTGTTTCATGCACTAGGCATGAGCGCTATGGATAGCACTATGCACCACTATTTTCCAGATTCAAGTCGAGTCCTTATGGATTCTGGATTGCCATGGAGAGGGTCTGCAAAGAAGATCCATACTTTTGTGGCATGTTTTATTGAGTTTTTGTGTCATCCTAGGGGGTTATGCCTTAAGTTTGGATGTGGAACGACTCCTATTTTGACATGTTGTTTGGTCTCTGGTTGTGCATGTGCATCTCTGATTTTGACGAAGCACTTGTTTCCACTTTCTTGTAGCCCTTGCTTCAACCAAGGAAGCGAGGGAGAGAGGACACGACCACATCCATAGATGTGGTGGACGACGAAGACCGACCCGTGGGTGGGAACCCTTTTGATGATTTGTGAGATTCCCATTCTCGACTTGCCACAAGACATTCATAGTGTTTTTCTTTTGTTTGGGTTATGTTAGCGGACATTTATGGTTGATTATCTTTTTGTTGTCTTCCAAAACATTGTATGATTCATCGATAAACATTGCTATTACCACTTGTAGGTTTTTTTGCATATGAATTTATGGGCCATGGATGTTTTTTGAATTGTGTGTATTTTGTTTCGTTGAAGTGCATTACTTGAATACATTGAGGTGGAGGCTAGACGCATGACATTGGACCCACTTTACGATGGTCGTCCAAAAGATAGGCCTCGAAGACTGCATCTCTTCATAGATGATGAGTGTGCTTCAAGTTAATAATTTGTATTTAACCAATGGTATAATGTGGTTTAGACTATTGATCCAGAGTGGGGTTTAGTAATGTTTTTTAGCATCTCTTTCTCCCAGTAAGTCCCACATATATTATTGGGTACCTACTCATGTCTATCTCTCATGTATACCAGGATGTCTCCACAATAGAGTGACTTTGTTTTGTGTGTGTGTGTGTGTGTGTGTGTGTGTGTGTGTGTGTGTGTGAGAGAGAGAGAGAGAGAGAGAGAGAGAGAGAGAGAGAGAGAAGCCTCATTGGGTTGGCACACAACCATCTAGTGCAACTACTTTTTAAGTTATCAAGAAAAAGAGTGTAAATTTAATTTCATTCATTTTTTAAACCAGTTTTCTTCTTGAAATCTAGTTTGGCTTTTGACTTTTAAGCTAGAGATAATATCTTAAAGATTTTTTTTGCAAAAAGCTCTAGTACATGGCAGTGGTCCAATATTATGACCCTTGGAGCCTTGGAGGAGAGTCATAGGGAATGTATGTGATGTTTAATTGTCGTAGCTCCATGAAAAATCAAGAAGAGGGAGTGGTAATAAGTGGTGTGGCTACATTTGCTAGTAGAGTAACCTATTGTCAACTCATATGGTAGAGTTTGAACAAAAGTTATTTAATTAAATCAGACACTCGATGTTTGCAACCATAGGTCCATCCCCTAAGCATGGACATAGGGTAGTGTTCAATTGCATTCTTTCTGGTGGGTATTGCTCGATTTTACCATTCGCTCAATAAATTTCACTCAGTGCATCGTAAGACTCGCCTCAAACATAAGATATTGTCTTCAACATCTCTTGAAAACTAAGCAACCAAATGGTAGGTGCTATATAGACAATTGGATAATTTTTTGGAAAATATTCCCACTATTGTAAACATGCATAGTAATGCAAAGTGGTTTTTTTACAACACAATTGGTGGTTCTGTGCATGAAGTTTTGTCTTTTTTTAAAAAAATTGTATTTTCAATAGTTTTATTGAAAATTTTAAAAGTTTTAAGCACTATATGAATTAAAACTCATAACTTTCAGTTCATTTGTCATTTGTGAATTTTAAGGCGCCCTCTTCAACACCTAGGAGCACACACTCATCTCTTGCATGCCATGGCCAACACAGAGCAGCAAACCACAATACACGCTAATGGCACCACCACCCACCATACCACAAAAAAATTGCAACCAGCATCTCATGGAGAATCCATACCTAAAAACTAGAAATCTCCACCGCATTTTTCGACCACTTTTCGGCGCCGTCCGGCCATAATATTCCGACGAAAAGGAATATTCCCCTTAAGTTTCCCCTGAATCTTGGCTGTGAAAATTTTGGTTTTCGATGAGTGATTTTTATTTCCAACGAGTGATTTTCCTTCACGCACGATGGATTCTCCTCATAATGGGGGCCTTACAAATGTGCGTTTTTACCACATAAAATTACAAGGGGTAAATCAGGCTCCATACTTAACAATCTCCCACTTGGAGACTGATCTCCAAACCAAACTTGTGAACTGATTTCCGTCTTGGCTTCTTATCCTTAAATGCCGATTGAAGATGAGCAAAAGCTCAACTTCTCCTTGTTGACCACCTTTGCAAACATGTATGTAGGATTTTCACTAATGCACCTTTCCTAGCTTTAGTTGTCCCTCTTCCAAAAGAGTGCGTATGAAGTGATATCTCACCTCAATGTGCTTTTTCTTTGAATGAAAGGCTGAGTTCTTTGCAAGATGGATAGCGCTTTGGCTATCACTGTACAAGACACAATTGTCTTGTTTGAATCCTGTTGGACGGATACGCTGCGACGGACGTCAGCACAGCGAGAACTCACCTAACATGTAATGTCAGCTAAGGACGAAGCTCGACCCGCAGGCGCATGGAAGCAAGCATAAGGTGTCAACCTACACTTGACCGACTCCTAACCAATTCCTACAGAGGTCTCTACCAATTGTCTAAGTCACAGCCTTCAAGAGTGCAAAAGAGGAAACTTCCTACAACACTTTCTAGAGCCGAACACCCATCAAACAATCTCGAAACACCATAGAACTTGAAGGAGACCCTACTAATACCAATAGGCCGCTCTCCCTAAGGTCTATGAACCAAAATCACGACCCAAAACACTTGGTGCAGAAACACGTAGGATGTCTGGCCGAAATCTGCAGGTCTTCGTTTCCAAAATCTAAAGTGCCTAATGTGTAGTTCTACTCATTGTGAACGCGTGGATATGCTGCAATGCAAAATCGCACAATATATGCTCACCCAAACAACCGATGAAGCTCGTAGAAGGAGCTCACAAGGCCGGACCGTACGCGCGCAATGTTGGTATCGACGCGTAGCTCTAGTCGGGGGCAACACGCTGCACTTCTCAGCACTCGATTCCGACCACCGTAGCACACGTAGCGTCAAGATGAAGCTCACACTCTCTCTCTCTCTCTCTCTCTCTCTCTCTCTCTCTCTCTCTCTCTCTCTCTCGTACACAGTATGCTCACTCACAGACTTCAAACTTGTTTTAAAATGACAAAAGGTTTTTTCATTAAGGTCAAAAAGTGGTATATATACCTTACAACTTCTCAAACCCTAAAGTTCCAAAATCAACCATCTACTCAATCTAACTATCAAAACTGGGATACAATCCAAAAACTTCTGTAAGTCCCAATATTTACAAGGTGAAAGATCGGGTTTTCCTCAATGAATGAATAATTACAAAAATAATAGTCCGCCGAGTAGTTAAATGCCGTGGGGTGTGTCTAGCTTCTAACATCCACCCCCCTCCTTGTTCATGTCGTCCCCGACATGGCCTTGATCAGCTGCTTCATTTTATTGTTTCTCGCATCTTTAGCAGTGATTCGTACCTTGCATGTAGGTTCAACATTGTTGGGCCAAAGATATCTGTATGCATGGTGAAGAACCCCGTATAAAATGGTTCTTCAAAAGCCTGGAGGTGATAGGATGGTAGAAACGTGATTCTTTGGTACAGTGCATGTATCACCTCCTTGGAAGGCTGACCTGACAGATCGTAAGCACATCTGTATGTATCTTGGAAGAAGAATATGTTGTCGGTCACCTGGCCCGGCTTGAAGGTCTCGAACACTGCTAGGATGGTTCTGCAGATTTTTCTCATCATAATGCATGTAAGGTCAGGTGAGCCAGTGAACAACTTTATGGCACCCGTTAGGGTTTTCACCATGTATTGGACACATATTCTCTCACCTGCCTTCACGCTCGGCAACTTTGGGTAATTCAGCCAAGTGGGTTGGCTTCTTTGCAAGATTTCTTGTGCCTTCCACGTCCTAACCCTTGGTAGAGGACGGAAGCTGAGGTTGTCTCTGATGTGTTTAGGTGCCTCTACCAAGTGGATTAGGTATTGTGGGTACTTGGTAAGCCAAGCCTTCCTCCACTTTGGCTGAGACTCCACTATGAGCTTAACTCCTTCTGGCCTCGAGGTGTCTGCATTGTAGAGAGGTATCATTTGCTCTTCTCTGATTCACCTGTTTATTGTTGCTGCTTCATACTTCAACAATGGATATGGGAGAGAGGGCTGAAGCCACTCTCGCCTGAGATTGCTGGCGTCAATCTTCTGAATTGTCATAGCTTTGAAGACCCTCTGCTCCCATTCCAAGGCTTCCTTTGTGCTTTCTCTTAGCTCTGTCTCTATTGCCTTACGCAATTTTTCCTCCTCTTCTTGTGTTAGATCCTGTGGCTCTTGAGAGGATCCTGCTATGCTTTCCTCTTGCATGGGTGTGTCCACAGGATCCGCCACATTTTCAAGGTCGATGCCCTCATTGGCGGCTGGCCCTGAGCTTTCTGCCTCTGCTTGTTGTTGGCCTTTCAACTCCTCAATTTGCCTGAGGAGTGTCTGCTTTTCCGCTTCAGCTTCTCCGCCCATATTCACGAGGAGGTCATTAAGTTCATCGTTTACTCTTTCCGCCTCCTCGAGCTTTATCTTTATGCTCTCCACTTCTTCTTGTAGGGCTTTTTGGCTGTCCTCCATTCTTTTTTGCATTGCGATAGAACCTTCAGCCATCATTAACCTTTGCTTTTTCTCGAGAGTCAGCTCCTTTTGAAGTTCCTGCATTTTCTCTTCATATATTTGACGCTCGGAAATGATTTGAGTCGAGCTAGTAGCTCTAACTCTAGCAGGTGATGCTCGTAGCCTCTGGATGGTTTGATCTTTGACTTTTAATTAGTCCTTGAGCTCAAGGACTTCATCCAGGCTTGCTTCTTGTTCTATCTCTGCCTTTTCCTTGGCATTTCTCATGGCCTCTACTTCTTTTGTTTCTTCTGCCAGCTGTAGTGTCAGATTATCTCGTTCTTTTTCAGCATCTCGCAATGACTTGCTGAGCTGCAGACACTCTTCTTCAGCTGCTTGTATTCTTTTTGCTGCTGCCTCATTTGCTTCTTCCATTGCTTGGCAGTTTTGTAGAGTCGTTGCCAAGCTGGCCTGCAGGTCATCTTTTCTCTCTTTTTTCCTTTGGCTTTGTGCCTGCAGAGAATCCACTTCCTTTTTGATATGTTCTTTAGTGGCTTTGAGAGTCGTCATTTCTTCCTCTGAAGACATGGATTGCGCTCGCAATCCGGCTAGCTTTGTCATCACCACGTCCCAGTCATTGGAGGGCGGGTGCAGGTCTACAGTGTCTGTAGCAATTTCTTTAAGTTCCACTAGCCGGATGCCTTGCATCTGATCTTTATGCCTTGTTCTCGCCAAGTCGAATGCGACTGTGGCGGCTTCTTCCTTTGTATAGCCTGCAGCTAGCAGGTCCAAAAATGCATAATAGGCCTCGTCTAATCTATTTTGCTCAGACTCAGGCTTGGCCTCTTCCTTTGGCTCAGGTTCTTGCCTTTGCTCTTGCTCCTCAGCTTGCCTTTCTTCTTGTTTGTCCTCAGCCTCCTTGTCTTCTAGTGGAGGGCTGCTAGGAGGTGGTGAGGGCGGTGGAGATGGCTGTGGGCTGGGTTTAGGGCTATCTGGTAAAGCTTCCGGTTTGCCCTTTAAGTCCCTGTCTGCTTTCGTTTTTCTTTCCCTTTCTTGGATTTCTTGTTCATCTAGCAATGTCTGCCTTATGTGCTCCACTTCCTCCTCGGTGAAAGGGACATGGGGAATGTTTTCCGTTGCAGCATCAAGAATCTTGAAATTCTTGATATAATCTTCAAAGCGGTCCCTCTGCACTCTTCTGGATGATCCGGACAGAGACTCGAGAGATGGCTTCCAGAGTTCATTTAAATCACCCTTGAGGGCTCTTTCTGCTCAGAAACTCTCCATCAGCCTCTCGAGTCTTGCCGCTTTTTGAGACCTGGTTTCTTTGGTCGGCACTTGAGTAGACTCCTTCTTTCCTCTCTTCTGCTCAGGTTGCTCCTCTTCAACTGGCTCTAACCGTATCTTCAATCTCGTAGCCACCCTTGGTGCTCTTAGTGGCTCATCTTCCTTGTCTTCTTTTACCCTTAGCCAAGCATTCTGAGATGGGGGGTCAGGCCACCTTCCTTTAGCGTGTAGTGTTGCATAAACCACCTTGGTTATCAGTTCTCCTGTCACTATGTAGGTTGGCTTTTTGTTGCCCATCTTTACCAAGCTGTCATGTATGTATGCCACATAGTTGATTATCTTTGGGGTGCCTTTTGTCATTGCCCAAGTAAACGTCGTGGCAATTGCACCTGGCGGCATCCTGTACTTCTGTGGCCTCTTAGTGCACATGTGGAAGTACTGGTTGTACAACTGGCACATAATTGCCACTTTTGGGTTGGCAATGTCTTCAAAGGTGTAATTGGCCTTTTTCTCTTTGTACACCTTGACTTTGTCCCTTCTTTTTGTTACATTGTCTCCTTGATTGGAGAGGTCTAGTGCATGGGCTACAACCCGCTCCGTGATTATGATCTCTGTATCTGGTCTGCCTTGTAAATCTGTCACCTTGGCCACTCCATCCTCTTTGATGCTTGTTACAAACTCCCATACTCTTTTGATGTCCACCCCTGCTCGTATCGCCTCGAAGTAGTTATGGAGGTCAATTTTCTCCAAGTAGCCGGCCATTTTGCTTCGTACAAATTCATTGAGCTCTCTTGGCATCATTGGCAGCTCTATTACATTGCCTTCATTGTCTTTGAACACTCTCTGGTAGATCTTTAGGTCATTGGACTCTAACAGATCCTCTTGTATCCAGGTGCTGGTGGGCTTTAATGTTCCTTCTGGAATGAAAAAGGGTTCCACCTCATCCAGATAATCTTTGATTGTCATTCTTTTCTGCTTTGCCAGTGACTTCGAGGCTGCCATAGATCCTGTTGCACTCAATAATCCAAAGTTAGCATTTTTTCCATATTAGCTGCGAAACTGAGTTTTACTTATCCAAATGACTTGAAAATTGAAATTAAAGCTTAAAAGGAACTTGTGAAGCTATGCATGTGCTCAAAGTGCAAATCTGGCCAAAAATTTCCATTTAGACATCCTACGCGTAGGATGTCTTTTTCATTAGAATTGGTTCATACTTGACATGCAGGTAGTGTAAGGCTCATGGAACATGGCTATAGGCTTGGATTTGGATTTGGATATCAAAAAGTGGATTTTTGGGGCTTATTCAAGCTTTAGGTCACAATTTGGGTAGAATGTCCATCATAGGTAGCAATTGATGTCCAAATGGATTGAAAATTGGTATATGGGCTCATTGCACCATGGTATTGGCTCCCATGATGTCATTCCTTGCACAGAAGGCTAAATTTATGTAGAGACATCCTACGCGTAGGATGTCTTTTTCACCAGAATTACATGAAACTTGTTCTGTGGGTTGTCCTTGGCCTATGGAACATGGCCCTGTTCTTGGATTTGAATTTGGACAAGATTTGATGCTTACATAAGGTTTTGTGAGGTGTTTTTGGGCTCAAAAAGTGTATCTTGAAGGTGTTGGGGGTCAAAAGTGATTAGAATGGCTTCAAACTTGTCATATGGGCTCTTGATGATGAGGTAATTAGATCTAGAATGATAAAACATCCCTTTCATGCCAAAAAGGTCCATTAGACATCCTACGCGTAGGATGTCTATTTCATCCTTTTTCCTCCCTGACCACACAGATTGTTTGTTGATGTGTATGTGAGTGTGTTGTGCAAGTTTCATGAGATTTGGACAAGATTTGGTAGGTCAATGGCCCATTATTGCCTCTATGCCCTAACTTTGCGTTTTTCCATGCATACGAGGTCAAATCTGGTCCAAATGTGATGAAACTTGGTGTATGGCTTGTAAATGTCATTCAGAACATGTGCATGACAAAAATTGTTGAGGTTTGTGCCAAAAAGTGCCCTTGAGACATCCTACGCGTAGGATGTCTCCTGGTGATTTTTTTCAGTGCTAGTGCTCCCAGTGCTTGCCCTTTGCCCCCCTAAGTCCCTTTTGAGCCTAATTTCAACAAAAAAGTCAAATGGATAGAGTATAACTCCATGTGTGGACTTTAGAGCCTCCGAGCCGTTTTCTGACTTTTGGAGTGGTTTTTTACGATGAAATTTTTCGATGTTGGTCTCCATAGCTTCCCAATCCCTTGGGAATCCTTGCCGTATGGTTTTTGTCGACTTTGGCTTCACTGGAGCTCCATTTGGCAATTTGTCGCTCTAGAAGCACCCGTGGTTGCGTTTACATACCTTTAATGATTTGTGGTGGTCTTCCACCATAGGACTTGGTTGTTGATGGTCTAGGAAAGCCGCTCGTGAAGTTTGGTGGCAAACGGACTTGCGGTTTGGCCACAAGTGCATTTTGACGCTTTGTGTGTCTGATGCGGTTTCTGAGGTTTAGTGCCGCTTCGGGTCACTTTTTGGTCATGCGGGTCATATAGACTTGTCGAGCATGTCGAGATGCTCCTACCCATGAATTTTGGTAGCATTTGGTTGCCATTTCGCCAATTTCCCATTTGGTGGCCTCTTGCGGGTTTCTTGGAATTAGGGTTTTTCCCGATGGTTTCCCACTGCCTTTGGCTATCCAGGACTGGTCTCCTAGACTAGGGTAATCTGCCGATGAAGTCTTGTTGCTTTTGGGTTAGCCGTTAGGCCGCCGTCTCTACTTGCAGGTCTCTACCGCTCGCTTTGTGTGTGACCCCTACGCTAGTTTTCGCGACATAACGACAAACATGCGCGATAGCTCAAGGTGGTGAGCCTACCTCTCATGTCTGGAGCTCGTCGGGTAGTCGTGTGTGTCGTAGAAGCTGCTGGAAAGTCGATCCGCTCTAGGTGGCAGAAGCTTTCTCCACAAAGTCAATAGTAAAAATGAGCTAAAAATGGGGTGAAAATTTCTTATAACGGAGGTCCCTGAACCACTTTTCATGAAATTTGACATGTGCTCCTATCTTCTTGCAAGATGCGGTTTAGGCTCAAAAATTTATTGATTTGGATTCCGTTTTCTCTATTTACCAGAAATTTGGCATTTCGGTCAAAACCTGGCCAAAACACGCCTTCCGCTCCAGTCTCATAATTGCACCCCCACTGTACCATAGGTTGTCCTATAGTCACTGATCATCACCATATTTTTTATTTTTCATTACAACTGTTTTTCACCTGCTTTTTGAAGTTTTTCTGTCAAAAATGAGCAAAATTAAAAGAAAAATAGCAAATCAAATCCAAAAAATCCCCAAAAATCATAATAAATCACAAACATCACCGCAACACATTATATACACTCACATGCAATTTTTATGGCCGGATTTCTCCATTTTACCAATATTTTGCCCGAAAAATGGCTATTTCTACTTATATACACACACCTAGGGGCTTGATTTGGCGTTTGGCCCCATATACGTGTAGATTCATGTTGTATAAGGGCATATGTGCTTGGGTTACTCCAAAAAATTTCGCAATCAAACAACAACCCTTAAAATAGTCAAAAATCATGCCCTTTTTTTGTTGTTTCTGTCATTGGTTCCGCATTTGAGAGTGCCTCTAGAATGCCTCCCCCCCTCCTAGCAGGAGTCCTCCCGAACGACAAGGTTTCGCCTCAGAGTATGTGCCGTGCATAGGTTGAAAAAGTTGTGCTAATGCCTGGCCGATTAATGTGGCCCTATTTTATGCATACTCGGTCAATGCATGGAAAAATTAATGTTGTGCAAGAGAAGGGAATAAGCAAAATGCTTATTGGCATTCGCCGTCGAGGTTTCCTGCTTTCTTTGCAAGTAATAGTTGTAACTCTACTGCTGTCTGTTTAATTGTCTTTTTGGCAAAAGGCAATTGCTTTGCCGACGCTGTTGATGGAGTCATAGCTGTGTCTAAGGATAGAATTGGCAGGGATGTAATGGTTATGGACCTTATGGCCTTGACTTTCCATTGGTATTTTGTTGCTGCCTTTTTTTGTAGATGTTTTGGCTCTTGCTTGTTTGCCACTTGTTTGTCTTTCATCAGCATCCACTTATGTCGGTTCTCCTTTTTGATATGCAGTTGTCTGCCTTCCATTGTTTCTTGTACTGCAGGTAGTTGCTTTTGCTTTGGTATCCAAATGTGAGTGACGTTTGGGTTATGGCTAAGCATTTTCTTTCGGATCCACATTCGTTTTATGCCCTTGGTTTGGGGTTGAACCATTTGCTTTGTTGGAATCCGTTTGTTACATTGTTGTTTTTCTGCCATTGCATTTCTATCCTTCTGCATCCATACTTGTTTACCTTGTTTTGGTAGCCTAGATTTTTGCATTGTGGCCGGTGACCTCATCGGTCTGTAATTAGCATGGTTGGCTTTTACCTGATATTTGGCCTCGGTTTTCCTGTTGTTCATTGATGGCATTCGTGTTTTTGGCTCTATTGCCAGTGATTGCATGGCTTGCAGTTGATCATGATGGTATTGCTGAGCAAAATCTATCACTTGTTGTTCATGTTCATGTTGAATTTTGATAGCCTTTGCTTTCCAATCTATCTGCACATTATATGCTTTTTGCCAAGGTTGCCCTAGCATCATTGGGTGTTGTGTGCTTTCATCTGTCACCACATAGAATTTGTGTGGATAAATATATCGATGTAGATGTACATGCAATATAGTCCATCCCAATGTTATCAATGGGTGTGATGTGCTACTTTCCAGCACTTGGGGAGTAGGATGAAGTTGATCTGTGACTGTGAGCTGTTGGTATAATCCGTAAGAGATCAAATTTACTTGAGCACCCAAATCAAGCAAAGCTGTTGATCCCACTTGATTGTTCCCCACTTTGACCGCAATTATTGGCTCCACTGTTTCCTCCTCCAACTCAGTCAGTCGAATGGCATTGATTCGCAATGGTGCTCCGCTTTTTTGTTGTTGTCACAGAAGCCGTCTTTTTGCAATGCGTTCTTGTGCTTCGGCTTGAGCTTCCTCGCGTACTCTCTCTTTTTCCTTCATTCGTTGTTTTCCTTGATGAATTTGTTGGAGCATCTCCTGTGTGAGTGGTAGATGATACCTCCTCAGTCGACATCCACTAATCCAGTTTGGCATTTCTTCACCTGCTAATGTAGAAAGCTTGATTGCTCCACTTTGTGATAGATCACTAATCACAAATGGTCTCAGTCCTCGCTTTTTAAGTTTCTTGGCATGTTGTTTTAAGGTATAAACAAGTACGTAATCACCTGTTTTAAACTCTTTGGTACGCACATGCTTGTCAAAAAATTCCTTTTGTCTTCTCTTTTTAGCATAGATTGACGCGACAGCTCGTAAGCGGAGTTCATCTAGCTTTTCAAGATCATCAATCCTTGAACAAAGCTCATGCCCTGCCCATTCCAATCTTGTTGCTACTTGTAGAGTTGGGATTAAAAACTCTATGGGTAGTATAGCATTTAGGCCAAACACCATGTTTTATGGTGTCGTTCCTATTGATGTTTTGTAAGCTACCCTGTATGCCCATAGTGTTGAGTGTAGCTGCTGATCCCAATCTGTTCTTGATTCTGACACTATTTTGGTGAGAACCGTGCATAGTGTTTTATTTGTGGCCTCAGCTTGCCCATTGGCCTGTGGATGGTATGGTGCTGATTTCCTATATATGACCATGAATTCCTCTAGCAGATATTCAATGACTTCATTGAGAAAATGTGTTCCACGGTCATTGACAATTTCTATTGGTAACCCGTAGCATACAAAAACATTCTTATACAAAAATTGTGCCGTGGTGCGTGCATCAGCTTTTTGTGTTGCTTTGGCTTCGACCCATTTTGTGAGATAGTCCGTGGCCACAATGATATATTGGGTATGGGTGCGATATACAGGGGGTGATATAGGTCCCACAAAATCAATGCCCCACTTTGCAAATGCTCTTGCCCCCATCATTGGCCGTAATGGCATCTCGTCTCTTTTTATTGGTATCTTTGTGCGTTGACATGCATCACAACGCTTTACAAACTCTTCGGTATCCATGTGCAATGTAGGCCACCAAATTCCTGCGGTTAAGACAATTTTTGCCGTCTTATCGCCCGAAAAATGGCCTCCACTTATTCCGCTATGTGCATGTTCTAGAATCAGCAGGTATTTGCTTTCACTTGCACAGATTCTAAGTTGATTGTCCTTCCCCCGCTTATAGAGTTGATTCCCAATTAACTAAAAGTCACGAGCTTCCAGCTGTATAGCTTTTTCCCGTGCTCTTGTGATGTTCTCAGGGAACTTCCTGGTGGTTAAGAAGTCAATGATATATTGACTCCATGCCGGTACTATGTTTACTTGAAACAAAGTTGCGTGGTCCACTGGTCGTTTGGCACTAGATACTGTACAACTGGTAACATAGGAATGTGTGTCCGTATACATAGTTGGCCAATAAACCCCTAACTGTTTCAGTCTCTGGTGTGTTTTCACTGTTGAACAATGAAATTCACAACCCTGGACATGTGCCTCTTCAAGGTAGCACTCGAATTCTTCCGGATTTATACATAATCGTAGGATTAAGTCCGATCCAAGATGATACAGCCGTCCTGCTATCAGCTGGAAGTTTTTTGTTTGTCGAATTGTTTGCTGTTTGGATCTGCATTCCGTATTATCAAACTCACTTCTGGAGGAAAGAATGCTAACAATTTCCTGAGACCATTTGGGTACCATTTCAATGTTGAAAATATAAGCATCTGGTATGTCATCATCTACTCCTTCAGGAGCTTCCCCGTTGTGTATCCTTGAAAGATGATCTGCTCACAGATAGGTTTTACCCTTTTTGACCACCACTGTGAAGTCAAATTCTAGCAATATAATAAACCAGTGTACGATTCTCCCTGTATTGCAAGGTTTATTTACTAGGTACAAAAGAGCTTGATGATCCGTGCAGAACACAAATTTGTTTGCAAGCAAATAATGCCGAAATTTTTTTACAGCATAAATCATTGTTAACCCTTCCCTCTCGGTGGTTGTGTAGTTCTTTTCTGCACTGTTTAACTATCGGCTCGCATAGCAAACCGGAAAATCCATTGTTCCGTCTCCAGGTAGAGCTAGAATACTTCCAATGGCATATGCTGAAGCATCAATGTGCACATGGAATATCTTTTCCCAATCTGGTGCCTTTAGTACAGGTGCTAATATAAGATTTTCCTTCAGCTTTTGGAATGAAGTTTCACACTCCTCGGTCCACTCGAAATTGACTAGCAAACGATACAGAGGTTGTGCGATAACCGCATACATGTATATGAACCTTCGATAATAACCGCAGTGCCCCATGAAGGATTGCACTTGTTTCACATTAGTAGGCCTGGGCAGGTCTACAATGACCTTGACATTGTCTAGGTCTCTGGTTATGCCATTTCTTGAGACAATGTGTCCTAAGATTCGTCCTTGCTTAACCATAAATACACACTTTTCCGGGTTAAGGCAGATTCGATATGTCCTACACTTTTCAAAGACCTTTTGCAAATGGTCCATATGATCCTCTCGCAGAAGAGAGTGCACACACAGGTCATCCATGTAAATTTCTAAGAATATTCTTAAGTATTCCTTGAATGCGTGAGTCATTAACCTCTAGAAAGTGGTTGGTGCATTAGTTAAGCCAAATGGCATAACTCGATACGCATAAATTCCCCATTCTGTGGCAAACGCTATTTTGTGTTGATCTTCTCTTGCTATTGCCAGTTGGTTGTATCCTGAAAACCCATCCAGAAAGGAATAAGCCCGTTTCCTGGCCACTCGCTCAAGGACATGTTCTGTGATTGGCAAGGGATAATTATCCCTTATGGTTGCTGCATTCACCTTCTTGAGGTTTACACACACTCGCAGTTTTCCATTCTTTTTGGAAACTACCACAATGGGTGACACCCAATCTGTATGTTCGATTTCATAGATGAATTTAGGTTCCATCAGTTTATCAATCTCCTCTTTGATTCGTTTGGCAAATGTGTCATTATATGTATAAGGATGTTGTTTGCTAGGTTTTGGATCCGATTTCAATGGAATTGTATGTTGGCATATCAATGGATCAACTCCTTTGAGGTCTTTATAGGACCAAGCGAACACATCTTTATACTTCTTGAGAAGTTGTGTTAGCTGCACTACCTCCTCAGGCTCTAAATCGTTAGCTATATAGACCGGCTGAGGCTTTTCACCTGGTTCTGCGAGGTCTATCTTTTTTGCATTTTCAGGCCCATCGTAAGATTCTTGGTTGGTTCTCTCCCTGATTGGTGGTGTCATGATGATTTTTCTGTCTTGGATAGTAAACTTCCGATAGTGTGATGGTACGTTCATGTTCCCCTTTTCTGACTCCCCTTTACCATCACTATCTTCTTCAGTAGTCCATATCTCTCTCATAGACCATTTCAGTTCTTGGTATTTCTGTTTACGCTCCAGTTTGGTCCACTCTTGGTCTTTTTTTGTTTCTCTTTTTGATTTTTCAGATTCTTGTGATTTTGTTTCGGTTTTAGCTTTTCGTACCTGTTTTGCTTCCTCTCGCGTTCTTTCTTTTCGATTTTTTGAGAATTTTCCTGATATTTGATCTTTCACACAATCCTCTGCTTTTACAAGCATCAAATAGTGAGTTTTACCTTTTATCCTGGGCATCAGGTTCTCTCTCGCTTTGTTTCCTGCTCTTTTCCTCCTATGGCGTTCTTGGCGTCTAGGGTGTTGATTAGCAAAATCATAAAACTTGATATTCTCGGTTTCATTCCCACGCTCACTTGAGGTGTCTGAACACTCATTATCTGCATCATCATTTACTTCCAAATGTTCAGAGGAGTTGTAAAACTCTTCTTGTTCCGGAGGTTCTACCGTCTCTTTTTCTGGTACAACGCTTACCATGTAATAGGGTAGCACATCATAGCCCTCCTTATCGCAAAATTTTGTTGTTGGACTGTCGGTAATGGTACAGACATCCAATGTTGCCAGTATGTGTTCCCATTCTAGAGGTTCCAAGGCATCTTCAGGGAAAGGTTCCGGAATATACTCCTTGTCCTCAATTGCTCTTTCTAAGACGCATTCCTCTTTTCTTAAGCTTCCACAATGTGAAGCTCCGCACATCCATAGCTCTTTTGGTTGCCCTAACCATGCTGGTAGTTCCGATCCTACTACTGTAGTCGAATCAAACTCTTCCACTGGTGTTTGGTTTACATCTTTGTAACTATGGTCTTTAAGGTGTATTTTAGTTGTCGTCTCGCCATGTCTGAGGTATATGTGGTCATAACCCCAATCTTGGACCATCTTCAGTTGTCGCATGAATGGTCATCCCAAGATGATCTCATAATTGTTCTTTTTGTCGAAATCGACTATTGCAAATGTATGCTCATACTCGACTCCGCACGAAGTGACAATTACTTTTTCTAAGAGTCCTAGAGGCTTTTCCATGAACCCATCTGCCAATTGCAGTTTCATTCTGGTAGCCCTCAAAGCTGGTTTTCCCCATTTTTTCCAGATTTCTTTGGTGGCGATAGCAACCCCCGCTCCACTATCAAGAATAGCCTTGGAAACTACTCCTTGGAATTCTACCGTTAGCGTAATGTTTCCGTCTTCTCCCTCGCAATATTCTCCAACCTTATTCAATGGTATTGGCCTAGTGTTTAGATTAGGCATGTCCAACGCCCTGATCCCTTCTTGTAGCTTCAAGGTGGGGTCTTTCACTCCAAATTTTTCTAGGCATTTTCCCACTGTGGTCCACATGTTTGGCCTTAACCTTAGGAGTTCTGCTAACGTGATTGTGCATGCCATCGGGGTGGATAACAACTCAATCAATCCTTGTGAATCCATCACCTTGTTAGAAGGAAGTCTTTGAGATTGGATTGCTCTCACTTCCGACTTAGCTTCGTACTCTCCCAGGTAAGAGGATAAAGTTCTCAATAAGTCTGGTTGGCTGTGCCCCGAACTAATAGATCCTTGGTCTCCCCCTTGTGAATGTATCTCAAAGTCCATCTCCGATCTTGCCTCAAATTCTTCAATAGGAGGTAAGATCACATTCTTTTCTTTTCTCGTGCTATTCATGGGGTTACTCATCCTATTAGCCTCGTTGGCCTCACGGATTTGCTTCCACAGATCATCTAGACCGTTACCGTTCTTACCCATTTTTGCCAATATTTTAGGCTGGAACCCGTCACTTGCCCCATCAGTGGTATTTGGCACTATGATAGGCTCTCCTCTGGACTCATATTCATTAGTGAGTCTTTCCTTTGTTTCCTCATGTTTCTCTAATGTTGGTCGGATAAGGGTTGGAGCTGGTGCTTCATGACAATTTGCAGGTTTACCCAACGGTTCTTCCATCAATGATTGAGCCGTCTCAATCATCTTTTTACACATATCCAACCTCTGTTTTTCTATTTATGCATATGGATAAGTCATCCACCTTTGCTCCTGGGTTTGGTTCTTTTTAAGTCGAGCTTCATAAGATTTTAGCAGCGCATCTAACTGCTCATTTACCTTGTCTGCCAATACAGATCCTCCTGATCCTGCACTTTTGGGCACTGCTATTTCCCTGGGTGCTATGGTTGCTGTGGTGTGTGAGCTTAAGCTAGCTAGATCCTCTAACCGCTCCAATCTGTTCTTTGTATGTTTCAACTCCTCGAATAGGGCTTTGCTCTCGTTCTTTCCTGGCTTTCCTACGCGCCTTTCTAGCTTTCCAAGTGCTTCTCTGATTTTTTGTTTCTGAACTTTAGGCATCGGTTTTTGTTTCTTCAACTATGGGTTCGTTCGTCCTTCTTTGGGCTTGGGCTCATGTTACCACCTGAATAGGTATGATTGTTTCATTTTCCGATCCTCCACTGGATGTACTGTTTCTAACATGTTCAAGGTGGTTTTTGCTCCTTTGCTCGGGTTTTTAGGGCAATCGGGAATCAAATGAGTAATTCCACATTCTGGGCAATACGCATTGAATCTAATGATTTCATCATGAGGACAGTCTCTCAGCCAATGGTCTCCTCCACACTTGTAAAACAGGGTCCCTTGGGTTGTTGAGGTGCTCCTTGAGCCCCTCTTTGTTGGTAAGCATGTCTCTGTCCGCCCATGCCTCCATTGGCTATGAACATCAGTGTTCGCTCATCTAAGCTATATCTTCCTTCTCCTACAGCCTGTGCAGCAGTTGGTGGTCCTTGATTCCCTATCATGCTCCATGGTTCTGGTGTCGAGGGTTCTTCCGGTGGATAATAGACAGGGTTTGCCGCATATCCATTGGGATCTTCATAATAAGCATGCATAGGCACCAAAGCCTTTTCTTCTCATTTAGTTACTGTTGGTGTGTATCTAATACCAACTGGTTGTAATCCTGGTAGGGGTGGTTGTTTCCCCAACACCGGTTGTGGTCTTTCTACACCTACAGGTCCTGGTAAGTTGCCTGCTTGATATCTGGGCATCGTTGGAACTTGAGGGGAAGCTACTGGAGCTTGGGGAGCGTAAGGTCTCTCCCTCACATATCCCTTGTTATAATAACATTCCTCGGTCCCATGGTTTGTCCATTTTTATTCAATAGCACACCACTTGGGCTGTTTAGCCTGGGGTTTGGCGTACAAGTTGATATTTTTTAGCACTTCATCTACGAGCTGCTCCTGGTTTACCGCTATTTCTCCTTTCAGTGCTGTTTTAGAAGACTTGCTTCCACTTTGCTGTGAAGATGAATCGTCATCAAGGTCCTTGAACTCCCCTTCTTTGTAGACTGCACAATTTTCCACAAGGTATAGAGCCTCCTTGGTCAACTCATTCAACGTCGTGCTCCTCTTCATATGTAAATCTTTCTGGAGATCTGCATTCCTTAGTCCTTGGATGAATATCAGCATAAGTCTGGACTGAGTTGGCAGTTCTTCCATAGGACATAACTTAACATATCTTTTTAGTCTTAGGGCTGCCTTCCGTACAGATTCTCTATCTTTTTGTTTGAATTTATGGATTTGTGAGACAGTATTATGAGCTATTCCCCTTTGAGAGAATTCCTCAATAAACTCGTCAAACACTTCCTCCATCGACTCAAAGTCTCTATGCTCCACAGAGTCAAACCAAGTTGCAGCATCATCCTCTAGGGTTAGTCCAAACCCTGCGAATTGGGTTGGAAAATCTAACACCTCTTCGGCTCTAATTACACGCATAAAGGCTGCTACATGATCTCTTGGGTCTCTGTTTCCTGTGTATTTCTTGTTTACCCATTTTTGCACTTGAGAAGGTCTAATGCTTCGATGGTCTATAAATCTCATCATTGGATCGCCCCGTCCAAGTCGATACATCTCCTCAGGCCTTCTGTAATAGGCTGGTTCCTCTCCCAATGGTGCTCCTAAGCCATAATTTCTAACGGTTCTCGCTGGAGGTGGTGCTTCTCTTCGAACTCGTCTATGGGTGGTCCTCCAAGCTCTGTCGACCCTTGTGTCTTTGGCTTACTCTCTGCTTGATACCTTGAATAGTGTGGTGGTTCTTGCAAATCCCTGAGCCCTCATGTGGCTTGATAACCATCTCTGTTTCGGTCTGGTTCCATTGTTGCACTCTGTCAAAGCCATGCCTGCAATGATGGCTGGTTTGCTGATTGGTCTTGGTTGTTGAATGCTTGCGGTCGGGTGGAGTGTGAGGTAGTGTCATACTCGTTGGAAAAAGGATTCGTTGACTTGCTTGGGGTGTGGGCTGCTCTTGGCACTTCCTCAGGGGCATATGCTGATGCTCCTGGACCTGTTGCTCTTTCTACTTCCTCTGGGAGAATACGTTGGTATTCTCGCCCGTATAGATCAACAAAAACTATGCCCTTCCCCGTAGCAGTTTCATAAGAGAATAAGTAAAGAACCTTGTCTTTGCTTAGTTCATTTACGTATGGTTCTTTGCTACGAAAGTAAGAGACAATACCCTCACTCTCATGCTTGTAGATTCCCACATTCTCGTTATAAGTTGGAACCCTGGTTGTTTTCTTATCATACATAAAAATAGCTCCGGGCCGATCAATGTTTGGTGGCGGTTCTTGAGTTTCTGAAACCATTTTCCCTTTCGCCACGTTATTTCCATATCTGTTGTAATCTTCAGGGTTACTAATTATTAAATAGTGGTTCCCCTTTTCGTCTCGGAATCTATCTCCATCATCATACACTCGGATTATCTCTAATCTTTGAGCTGGACTCTCTTCGATACAAATGCACTTGCAGCCTCGATAGTCAGAATAGACTAGGGCTCCTCTCGAGTTTGTTCCCTCTAAGAAGATCATCGTGAGCCTGGAATCATTCAAAGGATTTTGGGAGGTGCTTCCTCCTCGCATAGGTCCATCATAGGTGAAACCTCCTGGCTGTTGACTACCCTTCATGAAGAAAGATTTGTCTGACAAAGTGTCAGTATCACTACCTTCCTCTATAATCGGTGCTAGCAGATCTAGCCTTGCCTGAGTTACACTCTCCTCGGTGGACACTAAGCTACCTTGGTCACCTACCACTTTCTGGTCTCTAACAATGTATCTTCCTGATCTTAAATTCATCAAACTTATCAACGCAATTTATCACAATTTCAACCACTCACCTGGCAATGGGTCAGTCTCTGCACAACTTCTTGCTTTGTTGCTGAATATACCTGTACACAAGCGTTTTAATTTTGGCAATTGAATCAAAGCATTTATCTGCTAGAGGTTATCTTAGTAATGATTGGTATAACTGGAGAGTTAATCTCAACCACTACTGTATTTTATACACTGCTGATGTTCTGGATTAGGTTTGCTAATCTGAAATAGTACTTCCCTCAGATGTTGGTCAATTTACGCGAAAAAGTATGAATTCAATCTTTGCTTAGTCAAATGGGCAAACAAGGTCCAAATTCACTTCTGAAAGAAGTTCTGGAACCCTTAAGCCAAATGGAATCTCACTGTCTATGCCAGGTCAAATTTTCTTTGCAGTATGCCCCAATAGACATCCTACGCGTAGGATGTCTCCTGTTGTGTTTTGCTTGGATTTTTGCACTGTTGTTTCCTCTTGTTGTGTTGAGCTTACAACTGATTTTACTTTTTGATTTGGACTCCTATTAGCTGGTCAATGAGTCAGAAATCTGTTCCGACGGCCTGTTGATGGTATTGATCAGTCTAATCAACTCCAAATTGGACCAAAACTGACTAGGAGGCTTGCCTTAGGCTATATAACACCTTACTATGCTCAAAGTCAAAGTCTGGCTTCATTTTCTTACATTAGACATCCTACGCGTAGGATGTCTTTTTCATCAGAATGGCTTCAAACTCAAAGCCCAGGCTCCCCTTGAGTTTCTGATCACTTGGGTATACTCAGAATTTAGTTTGGAGTCCCAAATCACTCAGAAGACATACTACGCGTAGGATGTCTATTTGGCCTGTTTGACCCCAGATTTGTCCCACAGCTTCCCCTTGATGTCAGTAACCCAGTGGTGTGCTTAGATTTTGATTTGGATGTCAAAAGTCCCAAATTTCAACTGTTTTTGCTTTTTTCAGTCAAAAGTGCTAAAGTCCGCTTTGAACCCAATTTTCTTATCCAAATGAGGTGAAACCCCTTTCAGTCACTCATTATATCATGCAAGACATGCCCATGCAGCCATCTTATGGTTTTGGTCTCAAAATAATGTTTTGGCACTATTTGGGTATGATGTCGAGCAATTTCAGTCTACCTGGCCTTATCCTGTCAAGATATGGCCAAATTTCCACTTTCCAGTTGAAATTAGGGTAAAACCTACCTCCTGAACACACTGGTCAACTCAAAATCCCAAAATTCCTCCCAAATTAGCCTGCAGAGATGTCTCCTAACTTAAAATTAAAGTTTTTTTTTAATGACAGGAATGCTCCTGATGCTCTGTAGGTCTATCAGAAACACTCACAGTAATTTTTGGACTTTAATTAGGCTTTGAACCACACTTTTGCGTCTTTTACAAACTTGTAATGATTCTACCAAGAAAGTGTACATGCATGAAATGCTCTAGATCCTGAATCATGATGTCTTACTTACTCTACTCCTACCTATCATGTGAAATGGTGAAATTGGTGTTTTTGGTTGCTTTTTGACCTCTCCGGACTCTCAAGCTCTCCTCTCACCACTTCTACCACTCCGACTCCTACTCTAGAACTCGACTACTACCTAAAACTACCTAAGTCTACCTCCTCTACCTAAGTCGAAGGATCTAGGCCAGACACACGCTTCTTAGACACCCTCTAAGACCTAGAGAGTCCTCCACCCTCTGATCCTATCTAAATGTAAAGCAAGACTCTTGGCAAGCCAAAAATCCCAATCCTCAAGGATTAGTCTCGGTCACCTACCTAAGGTTTTCGTCCCCGGCAGCGGCACCAATGTTGGACGGATACGCCGCGACGGACGTCAGCACAGCGAGAACTCACCTAACATGTAATGTTAGCTAAGGACGAAGCTCGACCCGCAGGCGCGTGGAAGCAAGCATAAGGTGTCAACCTACACTCGACCGACTCCTAACCAATTCCTACAGAGGTCTCTACCAATTGTCTAAGTCACAGCCTTCAAGAGTGCAAAAGAGGAAACTTCCTACAACACTTTCTAGAGCCGAACACCCATCAAACAATCTCGAAACACCATAGAACTTGAAGGAGACCCTACTAATACCAATAGGCCGCTCTCCCTAAGGTTTATGAACCAAAATCACGACCCAAAACACCCGGTGCAGAAACACGTAGGATGTCTGGCTGAAATCTGCAGGTCTTCGTTTCCGAAATCTATAGTGCCTAATGTGTAGTTCTACTCATTGTGAACGTGTGGATATACTGCAATGCAAAATCGGACAACATATGCTCACCCAAACAACCGATGAAGCTCGTAGAAGGAGCTCACAAGGCCGGACCGTACGCGCGCAATGTTGGTATCAGCGCGTAGCTCTAGTCAGGGGCAACACACTGCAATTCTCCGCACTCCATTCCGACCACCGTAGCACACGTAGCGTCAAGATGAAGCTCACACTCTCTCTCTCATACACAGTACGCTCACTCACAAACTTCAAACTTGTTTTAAAATGACAAAAGGTATTTTCATTAAGATCAAAAAGTGGTATATATACCTTACAACTTCTCAAACCCTAAAGTTCCAAAATCAACCATCTACTCAATCTAACTATCAAAACTGGGATACAATCCGGAAACTTCTATAAGTCCCAATATTTACAAGGTGAAAGATCGGGTTTTCCTCAATGAATGAATAATTACAAAAATAATAGTCCGCCGAGTAGTTAGATGCCGTGGGGTGTGTCCAGCTTCTAACAAATCCAAGCTCTTCTAAGAATCTCTGAAGCCAGAGAATTTCTTTGCTTGCCTCTGTCATTGCTACATACTCTGCTTCCGTTGTAGAAGTGAGACCGCTTTCTGCAGCTTTGAAGCCCATCTTACTTTTGTGCCTCCAACCATGAAGACATAGCCAATAGTGCTCCTTCGAGTATCTTTGTCACCTGCCATATCTGCATCAGCAAACCCTTCTAGAAAAATATCAGTTCCTCCAAAATACAAAGAATTTGTTGTTGTCCCTTTTAGATACCTAAGTATCCACTTCACAGCTTGCCAGTGTTCTTTACCTGGGTTGTCCATGAACCTACTCACAACTCCCACTGCATGTGCAATATCTAGCCTTATCTAGACCATAGCATACATTAGAGAACCTACCGCTGCAGCATATGGAACTTTAGGCATATAGGCTATCTCCTCTTGTGTATTTGGACACATATCCTTCGTTAATTTAAAGTGACCAGCCAAAGGTGTAGAAACTGGTTTTGCATTTTTAATTGCAAACCTTTCTAGTACCTTCTTGACTCGAGATAGCTTTATTGTCTTTTTCGTCCTGTCCCTTGATATTTTCATACCAAGTATCCTCTTTGCAGCACCTAAATCTTTCATTGAAAAAGATTTAGATAGGTCCTCTTTTAGGTATTTGATGTTCTACATGTTAGCACTTGCAATCAGCATGTCATCAACATACAACATTAGGATGATGAACTTCCCATCTCCCAAATTCTTTGTATAGACGCAATGATCTAAGTTGCATCTTCTGAATCCATGATCTAACATCCATCGATCGAATTTCAAGTACCATTGTCTTGATGTTTTCTTTAATCCATACAAGCTTTTCTTTAATCTGCAAACCATTTTCTCCTTACCTTTTACTTCATACCCCTTTGGTTGAAGCATGTAGATTTCCTCCTCTAAGTCACCGTGAGGGAATGCCGTATTTACATCCATTTGCTTGAGATTTAAGTCATGAGAAGCCACAAGGCTTAAGACAAGCCTAATTGAGTTCCTTTTTACAACGGGAGAAAATATTTCATTGAAGTCAATACCTTTCTTTTAAGAAAACCCTTTTACCACAAGCCTAGACTTGTACCTTTTCTTCCCACCATCTTCTTCCTTCAGCTTGTACACCCATTTGTTTTGAAGTGCCCGCTTATCTTTAGGCAACTCAACCAACTCCCTTGTTTGGTTGTGATGTAGTGAGTCCATCTCCACTTGCATGCTTTTCATCCATTCTTCTTTGGATTCATGTTGCATAGCTTCTTCGTATGATTCCGGCTCTCAAGAATCTGAGATCAAGAGATGGTTGAAGGAAGGAACAAACCTTTCTGGAGGTCTACTTGCTCTTGTAGATCTTCGGGGAATAGGTTGAGGCTCTTCATTTGGTTGACGTTGTTGCACATTGTCACCGTTTGCAGTCCTTGAGTCTTCACCGTCCTCAAGCTCCATGTGCTCATCACCTGTTTCTTTTTTTTGTTTTCTTTCCAAGTAATCTTTGTACATATTTTGTTTGTTAAAAATTACATCCCTACTCCTTAAGATTTTACCATCTTCAGGATTCCATAGGCGATACCCAAAGTCACCTTCTCCATAGCGAATGAAGAAACACTTTTTGGACTTTGCATCTAGCTTTGATCTTAGGTTTCTATCTATGTGCATGAAAGCCTCACACCCAAACACTTTGAGAAATGCATAATTCACCGATTTACCTGTCCATGCCTCTTCTGGAACTCCCCCATCCAATGCCGTTGAGGGTGACCGGTTGATTAAGTACACATACATACTTACAGCTTATACCCAAAGCTCAAGCGATAGTCCTGCATGTAGCCGCATGCTTCGTGTTCACTCCATGATTGTCATGTTCATCCTTTCTAAAATCCCATTTTGTTGAGGTGTTTGGATGCCGATGGTTTCTCGTAGAAGTCATCAAGTGACTTCATCAAGTCCTCCACGGTCTTCATCTCCGAAACGTTGAAGGCCACTGTTGACGCCAAGCTTAACTGGATTGTTCCCAGTGCCTTTCGATCAAGGACAATCCATGCTTCATCTGCCATCGTTGCAGGATTCTTTGCAAGACCGCCTAGTGGCAAATAGAGGTCCTTCTGGTAGAGATAGTCTTCAATCTGCATCTTCCAATGTTGGTAGTTTTTGCCGTTGAACTTCTCAATCTTGAGCTTCCCTTCCTCCGCCATAACTCCCACTCAATCCAAGGAATCCTTTCCTTGAGATAATTTAGCAACGAGCAAACCTTGCTCTGATACCAGTTGTTAGGAAATATGACGTAACTAAATAGATATTTGAGTAGATTACTTATTGAAGAGAGATAGATTTCACACACACAAGATTATAGAGTAGAGAGAGAGAGAGAGAGAGTACACACGATATACGTGGTTCACCCAATGTGGGCTACGTCCACGGAAAATCAGCCACTCAATGGCTTTAGTACTTCAAAAGAAGAAGTATTTTACAAAGGGATTATACCCTTAATAGAGCTCCCGCCTTGCTTCACTCTCACCACCTCACACTCACCTTGTTGTATCAACTTCACACTATGAAATGTGTGAAAAAATGGCCTCCTTTTATAAGCCAAAAGGGCTGCCCTCTCTCATGAGAGGCAGCCATGTGTAGCCACCCTTGTGTAGATAAGTCCAAATCGGACCCTCCAATCCACCCATGTGTGGCCGCCCTTGAGAAGACAAGTCCACTTTTGAATTTGTCCACCGGCCATCGAATTCGGCTACCGCCGGCTATTGACTTCTGAATCATGGCCATCGGCAATTCGTTTTCTGACCACTTTTCGGCCTCCATCCGGCCATAATATTCGGCGAAAAGGAACATTCCAGCGAAGGAAAACAATTTTGGCCCCACAGTTGTCCCTAAATTTTGGCAGTGAAAATTTTGGATTTCGGCGAGTGATTTTCCTTCACGCACGATGGCTTCTCCTCATAATGGGGGCCTTACAAATGTGCGTTTTTACCACAGAAAATTACAAGGGGTAAATCAAGCTCCATACTTAACAATTCTTACCTACCAATGCACCTAAAGAAGCTTAATGGTCTTACAAAACAATTCTTTAGTGCTTGAGAAGAGAGTGTGAGTAAAAAACTTTGAGATCTATGGAAAAGAAGGAGAAGGGAAGCTTCGAGAAAAGTATTCTTCTACTGAGAGAAGATCTAGAAGTAGCCTATGCTTTAAATTTACAACTTTAGGGAGAGGTGTAAATTGAGGTTCCCGGAGCAATGGAGAGCTTCAATAGGTGGTGGCCGCCATTAAGGAGAAATGTAGCAAGTTTGAGGAGGGAAAGGAGGTTTCAAACCTCTCCTACAAGAGGCATTTAGGAGGAAAAAGTGATTTTGAAGAAGGACATATAGGTTGCAAGCTAGAATGTAAAGAGGATTGAGATGGTAGAGTAGAGAGAAGGAGGAAATGACTAGCACGTTTTTTGGGGGAACCTCTTTAAAAGAGAGGGGGGAGAAATTGGTAGCCACTAGAGAGAGAAAAAAATTAGTTTTACCCTAAATTTTTAGAAAAAGAATCAAATTTTTTTTTATGTGAGATTTTCTCAATATATTACTAAAGACTTGTTCTCTACTACCTCTAAGCCTACAAGTTGACCACTCACTTTTAAGCCTTACCAAACCCACCATTTCAATCTACATGGCATCCACCCATTTGCCTATTACATAATCCCATTTTTAATCCCGTTGCAGATAAAGAGGCCCTCCTAGACGCTGTTCCCTTTCTAATGCATAAACACATCCACATTTTAGAAGAGTCAAAACAAAAACTTCACAAAGTGAAAGAGTTCTATGCTAAGCAAGCCAACAAAAAGAAACAATCTGTAGAATTCAAAGAGGATAGATTTTTTCTCATTTTGTTTTGCTACGTATTGAACAGAGACATCTTATAAGTGTAGAGACCAAACCCAAAATTCAAGCTAGCACCAAGGTAGTATGGCCCTTTTAAAGTTTTACAGTGGATTACTGCCAATTATTTTGGATTAGCTATTCTCTACTCTTGGAAAATTCACAACACATTTCACATTATTCTTCCTTGACCTTTTCAAGGCCCTTTTCCTACAGGGCCTTTTCCTACACTTCCTACCATTGATAACCCACCACTTTCAAATGAAGACTTTGAAATCCTTGTTCATGAAGCTATCATAAACCATCAAGACACTTTCACCTATAGTGGCACGTTGCATCATTACGTAAGTATAAGAATCATGGCCTTATGTAAGTATAAGAATCATGGCTAGAGAGGTTTTTCTGCTCTAATCCTCATATCTTGGAAGCATATTAAAATCCTACAAATTGCAAGATTTTACTAGAGATTTTTCCTTTGAAATATCTAATGTGGTAATATATACCCGAGGTTTGCCATTTGAAACTTCATCAAATAGCAATTAAATGCTAAGATCCGCCTTTCGGCTGATAGTCTATGGTATCTATACATGAGGTTTTCCCTTGACAACTACTCAATGCATCAATTAAGCAACATTTGACTAAGGTTTGCCCTATGAAAAATGTGGCAATTGATTAATGTCACATTGTTATGTGTTTACCCTCACGCACATTTATATCACCTAAGACGGACGCCGTATTATTTATTTGGTAGAGTCAGGTATCGGGCTTGTCGGTCCAATAGGAAAAGGGTAAGAGTGATTACCGATGAGAGGCGCACTCTAACTAGAACATTCAAGGGATTAGTTGGCCAAGCATGGGCGCCCAAGTGTAAATGGGGCGAGCTCATATAAAAGTCAACTAAACCTAAAATTAACTCATTCTCTCAATTGTGCAATTGAAGAGTTCTCTTGCTCCATCTCCATCTTCTTCTTCTTCATCTCCTTGTGTGTGTGTGTATGCGTGAGAGAGAGAGAGAGAGAGCCTGTGTGTGTGTGTGTGTGTGTGTGTGTGTGTGTGTGTGTGTGTGTGTGTGTGTGTGTGTGTGTGTGTGTGTGTGTGTGCGCGATCGAGCATTGCGACGGCGGCACAACGGCGGTGAGGCGGTTGAGCACGGCGTAGCGGCGTCTCCTTCTTCTTCGCGGCGAGGAATCCTCCACGACAGCAAGCGTAGAGCGGTGAGTGACACACCATCGCCATCTTTGAGCTTACTAGTTTAGGCTAGTTGCATGCTTGGAGCCATTTGTGGCTCGCACACAATGTATCGACAAGTTCCTTGCATTGACACGTGCGATAGACGCGCACATTTTTGGCGCCGCTGTCGGGGAATGCCATACACTAAGCTTGAATGGCACTCTCTGCTTCTTTTGTGGTGCAATTTCAATTGTAGGAAAAGTAGAGAAGGAAGGTGTGTGTGGTGAGAAGAAGGATTTTGTTTTTGCTAATGTGTATTTCTTTGTTAATGAAGTTTTGAAAGGTACTATGTTTTCTCTATGATAAGGTGTTAGTATTAAGGTTGTTAGTTCTGTGTAATGCAAAGTACAGTAAGTAGGAAGTAGATCTGTTAGAGCTAATGAAGTGTGTTAGTGTGTAACAGTAGGTGTATTAGTTGTAAGTAGGTAGGTAGAGTGTGTGTGTGCTCGCGTGCAGGCTGCGGCGACCTTATCTCACAAAAACAAAGAAAAAATAATAATAATAATAAAGGTAGGACCGGGATTGGGAATATCTCCCAGACCCAAGCCCAAACCCAAGCCCAAGCTCACGCTCAGGCTCAGGCCTTAGTCACCCTTTAAAATTACGTATTTTAGCTTCATACGTAGCTAAAAATCAACTTTTTTGAGGACCAACGGAGCTTCAGGTGACCGAACGTTGTGCTGTAAAGCACACCGCGACCCTCTGAGTGATACGCTCATTTTGAGCTATCACACACTTTAATCAAAAAACCAATCATTAAAAGATATTAAAAACATAAAAAAACGAGTGAAAACGGACGCCTAAAAAAGTAAGCGATTAACCTTCGAGGTTATTCGTCGACGGTTGTAGGGTGCCAAAGGCACATGCATCTGCACTCTTTTCGTGTGCTAGAGACAGAGCAACTAGAGAGAATTTCGACTTATGCAAGTTCTCAATATCCACCTACCTTAGGTTCCGGGCCCTCGGCGAGGACCCAAGGTAGTACAAACCAAGACCCGAACATAGCGGCTAGTGACTCTTCCTCTGACTACAACGTCATGAAGGGTTCCCCAATGCCTAATCCCGATAGCTCAAGCCAAGACATGCATGCCATGGGCCCGCGGTCCAGGCCGAGCGTGCTTAGTCGCTTGAAGGAAACCTTTAGTAAAGCCACTCGCTCCGAACATGGAGCTAATGATGTAAATGAGGGGGTGGGGAAGTAAACTCTCCATTAATGACCAACGTAGACCCTATGCCCTTAGAGAATGTGCACGTGAATACTTCAGTCACTGCACCTCTTTACTCTTCAGAGCTATTCCCCTCCGAGGTCATATTACCCGATGGTAGAAGCCTTGCCGAAGTGCAAGAGGTTGAGCGATATATCATTGCGGCTAGGGAAAAGGAAGTCGAGAGCTTACGCAAGGCGGATCAATGAAGAGAGTTAAAATCAAAAGCCCTTATGTCAATATCCTTGCTAAGAGAGAAATTGAGTGCTCCTGACTTAGCAACCGCTAAGAGCCAACCCCTAGAAAGCAACATTGCATCTAGCTCAAAGGACACCCCTAGCACCTCAAGCTTAGATGGAGCGTTCCTAAATGAGAACTGGGAGTACGAACTACAAACGGAAACTCTAACCGACCTATACACAGGTCACACCTATCACATGGGTTGGTTAGATGTCCTACAATCCACAATGGGTGCTACTAGTATGGAGGATCAACAACAAAGAGTTTGTGAGGTCATCCATAGGGTCATTGAGTTAGAGAGACAGAACAAGGGGATCAACATGCCTTCAACGGGTCTCATGAGATTCTTGGATACAGGAGAGGATAAACAATCGACCTTATTGCAAATGGAGACTCCCTCGGTAAGTCTGATGGATCCTCCATATGTTGTTTCGCCAGGGGTCTCAGTGAAATCCGAGCCCACAAGTGATAGCTTTACCTTTCCAAGTCTAGCTCATCTTTCCCTTGATGACACCATGGCTACCATGCCTACCCCAATGATGGGCATGCCGAGAAACACGCCATGGACCTCATTTGTTAGTAAAGTGCCGCTACATGGTAGCTCAATGCCTGCAACAGTACCTACAAGTGTGTACCAATCGTATACACCCATGGGTCCTCGTACTCATGTAGCCCCTACTCCTCCCATTGTTTCACTACCTATGCTCCACAACCACAACACCCATGCTCTTATTTCCATGGACGATACCGGCTAGCATTAGCATGTCACATCCGATGCCTGCTATGCCTTGGGCCACCCATATGAACCTTGGGCCACCACCCACCACATGGCACAACATCCTACCAAACGTGGAACCCAAGGACTTCCTATGCGCCAAGCCCAATGCCAATACCTACTCCACATGTGGTCTCTGGAGCACCTTCACCCACAGTGCCTGCTCACTTAGGTGACTTGGCAACATTTGCTCAAGCTATTGGTCGATCTATTGCTGAGAATATGCGTAACACGCCTGATTGAGAGCCTAGAAGTAAGGCAGTACAAATAGCCAAGCTCACACAAAAATTTAGTGGAGACGGGGATGTGAGAAAGCATAGCAAAGTGTTTGAACAAATATGTGATTCTCTAGGAGAACACAATGACCTGCATAAGAGTAATGCTTTAAGCCTAACCCTAAGTGGGAAGGCAGGGGATTGGTATAAAACCCTAAGGGTGGAAGAAAAAACGATTTACCCTGCTCTTAGGAGACTATTCTTGAAAGAATACATACGAGAGGGAGTGATTTGGGGTGTAGCCTCTCAGCTCCAGAAAGCCCAAAGAGAGGAAGGAGAGTCGGTGAGAGACTTTATTAGTCGCTTAAAGCATTTGAATTCTTGTTGTTATCCAAATGAACGCTTCAACAATAACCAATTGCTTGATAGATTCATTAGGGGATTACGACATGAGGATATCTACAATGGCCTAGTCATTAGAGTTATCACCACTTGGGAAGCAGTCACCACCAATGCGATCCAATTGGAGGATAATTTAATCTGTTGAGCCTATTGCTAAGGAGACAAAGATATCTGAGATGACTTTAGCAGATCTCACCAAGGCTATTCAAGAGAGTCTTAGAGACAATCGTGCTCCGCAAAACAATCATATTTATCCAAGAAGGGAGCAACAATGGTGCTCAGTATGCTATGGACCGCATAGTACCAGTGAATGCCCTACTTTTAGAGTAAAATTGCAATGTCTGTGGAAGGTATGGTCATCAAGCTAAGGATTGCATAGTATTTAAGCGTGCGATGGCCAATAGACCAACGTTAGCAGGGACAGACACACCTCGAGTGCCTGCATTGATGCCAGCCCCACCTCTTGAACAAACAGCACAACACATGGTCCCTAGGGCCCAAATTGTTGTTCAAACAACACCCTTACCACCTCCAGTGCTAGGACTTCAACCACCACATTCAAGAATCACTTTTGTGAATCAAGTGGGTTGTGAGTCATCTATTTCTTGTTTGGAGGGCTGTGAGGAAGATATGGACCCTAATATTGCCTATGGGATGGATGTGCTTGAAGAAAGTCCACAATACTACATGGAGGACTATTGGGGACAAGTCAAACCTTTATATCAAATAGCGAGTCTTACCAAGTGGCGAGCGGATATTTTCAAGCAAGGAAAAAACCGAGCGACTTGCTCCCAAACCCAGAGCAAAAGAATTTAGGTTTTTGCACCCTCCAACACCACAAGTACCACAACGTGGGTACGCTATAGAGATGCAACAAAAAAAATTGTTTGTTTCAAAAATAATTGCATCTTTGATATTGAGTTATTTGTCTTATGTACTTCAATATACTGGACACTATGGATGTGCGCACATCCTATGCATAGGTGGACTAAAAGAAATTACTCCTCCTTGGCAAGTAGGGGGGCCCCAATCTTGTTTAATGTTTTATTAATGGGAATCAAGAAGATCCGCTCGCAAGCAGGTGACGACCGTCGAGAGGCACTAGGGCACGATGTGTCCACGGGCAGGAAAGTTGGCCGCTACTGATGCAAGTTGAATTCTTTTCTAATGTGTGGCTCGAGGTCTGAAGCAGTAGTAACCGTCGGTTAGGTTGGTTACACTAGTCACCTCATGGGTGAGATTGGTGCTACTGTACGTGTTCGAATCCGTTAGTCATTCTTTTGAAAGATGAGTTCCAACACTGGCTATAAAACGTAAGGATGGGAACGAGGAGGAATCTCCTGAATGTATGAATATAATAAAGAGGCTGCAAGTAGGGGCTACCAGCTGGGACACTGAGTGGATAATAATCCACTATCTTGGGTTCCCAAAACCCAATCTCTCTCTCTCTCTCTCTCTCTCTCTCTCTCTCTCTCTCTCTCTCTCTCTCTCTCTCTCTCTCAAATGATTCCTTGAAGAGTACCTCAACTGCATGCTCAAAGAGCAAGGTTTTTGTTGATGAAAGCAATGATCGTTGTTTTATATAGCTCCATTTGAAAATGTTTCGTGAAGTTCTTGAATGTAGTGGAGAGGATGAAAAGAAGTAGAGAGAGAGAGAGAGAGAGAGAGAGAGAGAGAGAGAGAGAGAGAGAGAGAGAGAGAGAGAGAGAGAGAGAGAGACGACAAAGTAGCATGTGGAGTGATGATGCTCCAAAAGATATATTGATGTGAATTTTCAAAAATATTGATATTAGTTTTGATGTATAGTGATAGTGTTGGGGCATACTAGAGCTGCGGGAAGATACTGCCTTCACATAATTGCTATTGAACCAAGCCCAATGGCTTCAAAAAATAAATAAAGGGATGAGTAAACCTTTAAGGACGTATAACTAGGCATAGAATGTGGCGATGGATGAGAAAGTGCATGCGAGTAAGGTTTGCAATGGGCTTGCTGCATGGGACATGGTGAGCTTGAAGATCGCTAGCACGGCTCAGAGGTGATGCTCAACAGAGAGGCGACAGATCTGTAGAGGTAGAGCTCAAAGCATGTCCAAGAGGTAGAGTTAGCCAAGGAGTGCATGCAATAGCACTATTGTGCTTAGACAAGGAGAAGCAATGGCAAAGACCGAGAGTCAGCCCCACTGCAGGAAGATCCAGACGATTCGAGTCCCTCTCTCAGGGGAATACTGTCCAAATGTCCTGAATGATTTAAATTGAAGTTCCACTTGCCGGGATGCACCTCTAATGGGGTTTTCAAGCTGAGACTAGAAGGGGGCAAGGAGCATGAGGGACTCGAGAGAATGGCAAGGCTAGCGGGACAACAAGGGAACTATAGACATGGAAGGATGGTTGTCCGGAAGGACATAGCAAACAGGAATAACTCTATGAAGTCGTCCAGACGAGCAAAGTAGCAGTGAGTCTGCAAGGTGTTTGGGAAGATCAAAGAAGAGCTCTCTCTCTCTCTCTCTCTCTCTCTCTCTCTCTCTCTCTCTCTCTCTCTCTCTCTCTCTCTCTCTCTCTCTCTCTCTCTCTCTCTCTCTCTCTCTCTCTCTCTCTCTCTCTCTCTCTCTCTCTCTCTCTCTCTCTCTGACTAAATGTCTTCATATCGCATAACAAATGTAGTTTCTCCAGACAGATGCTTGCATGACATAGGCAAGAGCTACTTTCCACGCATTCACATTTATACAACCAGCATGTCCTTTTCTAAGCCTTCATCTTAGCTCTGGCCCAGAAACTATGTAGCTCATTGTCACATCCCGCCAGTAAAGGAGCATATACAGCAGCATTTTTATCAGAATGTACAACATCACATGAAAAATTGAGCAATTGCATATAAAAATAATCCCCATTGAAATATTCTAACAAAGAATCTTCGCATATTACCAAATTGTAGCTTGCAGGCCCAAAAGACCACATCAATCTATTCAAAACCGTCTGACAATTAAGGCACTTGTCTCCAAATATCTCTGCACACAATAGGTCAAGCATGAGTTCTCACTTGAGCTGAATTTGCTGCCAGGTGTCCCAACACACTTGTCCCAACATGTACTTGTCACTTTGCTGACAAATTCATTCATCATTGCTCGGTTCTTTTCACGGTCAAGGAGCTTCTGCAATTCAACTCTGTCGCGATCGAAATCCATTGTCTCTCTCTCTCTCTCTCTCTCTCTCTCTCTCTCTCTCTCTCTCTCTCTCTCTCTCTCTCTCTCTCTCTCTCTCTCTCCAGGCGTTGATGGCTAGAGAGAGGCAAAGAAGCCTGAGGGATTTTGAACACCTTCGAAGAGCATGAATGAAATTTTCTTTTGTCTCTAGCTGTTCGCGCCGGCGCGGATGGCTGGATAGAGATTTTATTTTCAAGGTATTTAGAAAAAATATGTCCAGATTTCTTTTCAAGGTGTTCGAAAAAAATGTCTCTAGCTATACGCGCCGGCGTGAATGGCTAGAGACAGTTTTTTTTCCACTCCTGTCTTTGAGCACATCCGTGCACGGCAGTTGGACCCCCGCCCACTCAACTCCAGCGAACCCCAGCACCTAACGCTGCCTGAGGTAGCAAAGCATTCGCACACTATTTTTCGCCCCGTTATGTGCATAGGGTTGACCCGCCTGTACCCGGGAATTTCAGCATGCTACAAAATTTCACCCGACTTTCGCAAAATTTCCCACCACGCTGGGATGGCCCCACACGTTGAAATCAATGTGCCGCCGGCTAACCATGCCATGGAGTGCCAACTTTGCCGTTTTTGGCAGAGTGGAGCAATGCTCAGCTGCGTTCAACTCAGCCTTTTAACTATGCCGTGTGCGGATCTGCCACACCCCCGTTAGGCTGGGGTCAACCCCCACCCCATGCGAAACTACTCTTTTAAGCTTTTAAAATTTTCTAGAGACTCTTGACATACCTTGTACGCAGAAAAATCTTGGTAGGAGTAGCAGAAACATCAGAGGGTGCTACAGGAGCCTCCTTAAAGCTTCTGCTAGATGGAAGAAGGCTACGAACGAACAGCAACCAGTTCTTGCCTCAAGAGCGGAGGCAAGGTTACAAACGAACCTTCTCACCACACTCAAACTGTCCAAATAATCCAAATGCACCGAAGATCACGCCATTAAACTTGATTTAGGTTACCAAGGAGCCATCACAAAGTACACCTGTGGTACCAGTAAACATACTCACACAATTGATGCTCCAAAAACAGAATTATATTCTTGAGGAAAGAGACACGGCATCAATTTCCCAATCTCAAAAAAAGAAGAAAACACGAAGGAAGAGATCGCAAAAAGCAGTGAAGTCGGACCCCAGTTCAAAGACCAACATAGGGACTGGTGACGACCCCGTATATATGAACGACGCTAAAGAGGATTCTGATTCGGGTGAAACCAGGAGACCAAAACGACCACTAAGATAGAAACCAACAAGGAAGATCTTCATGAGCCACAATGGCCACGATCCAAGAAGAAGATAGGAACTTATCCAAACCCTACAAAGGAGATTGAGCGAGTCAAGCAATTAAGGAGTTTGGTAGAAGATACCCAAAGGGATCTAGAACCAGCACCTAGGCAAATCCATATTACAGACACCGTGTTCCCTACGCAACAACAACCTCACCAAGTCCATAGACCCTTAGCCATACCTAGTGTCATCCAAGAAGAAAGTGACTTAAATTCATGGGAAAGTGGGCGTACTCACTTCTTGATGGAAAGAATGTTTGCAGAGGGACTACCTGATCCTGTCGAAGAAATGGAGATCCCATCTTCCCCACGTCAAGGGACTGAAGTCTGAAAGGTTCCATTAAACATTGCCAAATTGATGGATTTCATGTCTTCAGAAGTTAGAACCACCATCATGTCCAAACTATATAAAGACCCTGAGCTAGTCTCAGCTCTTCGAGCCTTCCTCAATGGAGAACTAAAGTTTGGGCTACCACAATTTTCACAGATGGATGGAGCTGGGGAGATGCCAATAGAGGAGGAACACTTAGATCTACAACCCAACCTAGATGAGAACCTTGTTATAGAAATACCTGTTAACAAGTTGGGACAATACTTTGAGGGTGATGAATCCAATGCGACCATACCAATCACTACTAAGGGATTAACTGTGAAGGGAATCCTTGATGGTGGCGCTGGGGTTAGCATTGTGACTAAAAATTTCTGGGAAACTATGGGTAGACCTCACCTTGCGACCACAACCATAGTAGTGAAGATGGCCAATGGGTCTATTGTTAAACCTATTGGGATGCTAGAAGACCTCAAGATCAAGGTCTTTGGACATAAAATAAGAGTTACCTTCATTGTTATGGATTTCTCCAAGCACACTATGGCATCAGAGATGATCTTAGGACGGCCTTTCATGAGGGAAGCAAAAATGGTGCATGACTGGTCTAAAAACCATGTCTACCTGCACTTCCAAGATTCTATCATTCGAGTGGATCTTGTAATTGGTTGAGCACATCCTCTAGGAAACAGGTTTATAATTGATCATAGATCTGACACCACAGTTCACTTGGCCCCATTGCAATATTGTTACACGTGTAAAGCGGACACTGATGTTGGGGAAGATTCTCCTTATATGGATGTACTACCTAGGATGACTGAGTCGGACAATGTGGATTCGGTCCACCTAGCAGCAACCATAGACACTCGGGGAAACAGGGAGATGACCTAGGTAACACCTGAGGGGGATGAAATGCCAGTACCCTTAAATATGCTACAAGCAATGCATTTAGCTTCTGACAAGACTCATCCTAATATAACAAAGAAAACATAGAAGTGGGTCCCTAAAGCTTCTTTAGTGACCATAGCTAGTGCTAAAAAATAGAATCCTTGTAAGAAACGTCCCACTCGCCCCAAAAAATGTAAGGAAACGTGGCGGTGGATTCCTAAATGACTATTGGAAGCCCAAGGCTACTATCAAGGAAATGATCAAATCTGGGTGCCAAAACGTAGATTGTGTTCTTACTTGTTACCTAACCCATGTGCGCCCAATCTTGTAGCCCCAAAACGAATTGATGATCGTGGAAAGAAAAAAATCACAGAATGCTACACACTCGCTCCAGAGCTAGTTTGGGTACCGAAGAAAGAACAATTTGTTCCACCTAGCTCAGGAAGGGGGGAGTCCCATGAAGCTTCTAGCTCCTCATGTAATGCATCCATAGAGGTAAAAGCTTCTCCACGGCCTCCACCTACAATAGTGGACCTCCATGAAGCTACAAAGGAATCCACACCTCCCAGTTAAAGTTCGATCCTGGGAGAGTACCTTACCACCCTTGCAACTCGATGAGGCACCTAAGGTAATAGAAAACTACTGGCAAAAATCCTCACCTATTACCAACTGGAAAAATTGGTTTCAAAGGGTGACGAGCACATTTCAAACGGTATGATCTACCCAAGGAAGGGGGGAGTGTTTGCTAACAGTCATCATTCACTCACTCCCCTCTCAACCTTCCTCCCTGACTTCTCAATCTTCCAATCTTAGGGAATGTGTATATAAAGCCTTATACTCACAAAAAACAAAAATAATAAAGAGCAAGAGCAATTAGCAAACGAGTATGCACAACAAAAGTCAAAACAATGACCCAGACCTACACATTCACATACGGTACACTGAAACAGAAACCTATGTCATAAAACACCTTTGATCCTCTCACTCGAGTGATGGAGGGTAGGTAGGATTAGTACGATAGGAGTGTTTCTGTTTTAGAGTTTAGTGATTAGCAAAGTTCTTTCTTCCTACTGATGTGCCTCCTAAAGGTATTCTTTGTGTTTCCTTGTGTGTACAGGAACGTGTTGCTGTGGTTAGGATTTGGACCTTCATGGAATCTTTCTCTCATCCACTTTTCAAATCAAGCGCGATCATCAACACAAACAGGTGTTTCTTGTCCATTAGCATTGTCCCTTATCTTTTTGCATCCATGTTTGTCTGCTTTAATTGTGATTGGTAGCATAATATTCAACACATTTACTTAGTATCAAACATTAAATTCAGTGTAATTTTTTGTCATAATCACTTGTCTAGATTTAAAAATCAAGCAGTTTGACTAAGCTAGTTTGACCAAGCTAGGTGTTAGAGATCTTCTCTTAATACCATGGGGAATGCCTTCCTAATTATCAATGGTTACTTAGGTTCTTAATCAGATTGAGGTAGCATTGTGTGAAATGTACTAGGGATTTCTAGTGGGCTTAGTCCCTATTGACCTTTAGCTTAAGTATTATAAAGGGAGTTTATTAGTGTGATGAGCCTGGGGAAGGTAACATTATTATATGACCTCCCAAAGTTACAAAATTAAAATGCTGAAAACGAACAAACAAAAAATCAAAGTGCCACAATGTAAAATCTTAAGCTGGAAGAGAAACCTCAGCTTGATTTGGTACTCCACTCACATGTATCGTCTATGGTACTAGAGCCCTAGAGGTTCCCAGTGTGGGCGCTTTTCCTTGAAAAGCAAAAAACCCAAGGCATACAAAATATGCACACACATCAAAATTGAATCACTGTGAAAAGACTTTGGGGGGTCAAAGAAAAGGTAATCAGTCAGGCGACGATTTCATGAGAAATTCCTTTTATCGTAGCTTAACTACAAGGTCTTCTAGGTAAAGCCTCTAGTCAGCCCTCGGACATGAAATACTTGGCTCTCGCAATTAAACAACTTAATTGACCAGAGAAAATTGAGAAGCTTACCCATGGTATTAATAGTCGATCTTTAGTGCCTTTCAACCGATTAAATTAGCGACCCTAGACTTGTTTAATTGTTTACCTTTACAATTGTTTATGTGTTTGATTATATTGCAATTTAATGTTCGTTGCTGACAAATGGTTTAAAATTCTGTTACCAATAAAATTGTCTGCCTACAACTGCATATGCTTTTTAATTGTATATGAGAATACAATTACTGTGCCAATATTGTTTGATTTTGCAGTGACTGAAGAAGGCTAAGGACATTCATCTCAAATGCTCTTCCACCTCGACAAACGAGCTTCAACTCAATAGCTTACGAGGACGAAATCTACATTAGGAAGGGGGGCATGTTAACCCTCATGCACATTCCTATCACCTAAGACAAACGTCGTATTATTTATTTGGTAGAGTTAGGTACCGGGGTTGTCGGTCCAATAGGAAAAGGTTAAGAGTGATCGCCAATGAGAGTCGCACTCTAACTGGAACATTCAAGGGATTAGTTGGCTAAGCATGGGCGCCCAAGTGTGAATGGGGCGAGCTCATATAAAAGTCAACTAAACCTAAAATTGACTCATTCTCTCATTTGTGCAATTGAAGAGTGCTCTTGCTCCATCTCTATCTTCTTCTTCTTCATCTCCTTGTGTGTGTGTATGCGAGAGAGAGAGAGAGAGAGAGAGAGAGAGAGAGAGAGAGAGAGAGAGAGAGAGTGCGATCGAGCATTGCGACGGCGGTACAACAGCGGTGAGGCGGTTGAGCGTGGTGTAGCGGCGTCTCCTTCTTCTTCGCGGCGAGGAATCCTCCACGACAGCAAACGTAGAGCGGTGAGTGACACATCATCGCCATCTTTGAGCTTACTAGTTTAGGCTAGTTGCGTGCTTGGAGCCATTTGTGGCTCGCACATAGTGTATTGGCAAGTTCCTTGCATTGACATATGCAACAGACGCGCACATTATCATGATCTTGCTTGTCTTTATTGATAGTGCCCACTCAAAGACCTCTTTCAGTTCTACTTTCTCTTACCTTCTTTGTGCACTCTTTTTAGGATATTATTATGAGCAGTGAATAATTTCTCTTGAGTACTTTACTTGAGGGGGTCACTATGTATAAATTGTGTGACAGTCACATAATTATTAAGTGACCCCCCCCCCCCCCCCCCCCCCTCCCTAGAGGTACTTTAATTGATTCATATTCTATTGTGCTGGGATCCATCTCTTTCCCACACATATTTTGATGGACTTACACTCCTTTCTTATATGAGGATAGTTTTTGACAATCTTAGGCATTTAGACCATGCCTTATTATTTTATAAATACAAATATTCATTTCATTCTCATAAACAATTGAAATAGTGTATTTTGTGATGGTGCAAATAGGCATTCACTTCAATTACTGTTTTTGAAAAAAAAAAGTTACTTTCTCTATTTTTGAAGAAAACACACAAGATCAAGCACTTCAAAAACTGCATCGCGTGCGTGACTTTTCTAGTAGTAGTCATGCTCCAAAGACTTCATGAGCAAGACAAGCGATGGTTCAAAAGTTAGACTTTTGATCCTTTGATTGATCTCTACTTATATCAATCTTCATCCATACTCTTTCATCTCTTCTAGATTTCTTATTTATCTACATTATCATAAAAATTCTTCTTGTAACCTGAATCAATCCATCATAATAGGAGGTGGAGGGCAATGATCAATTGATTGCTTAGCAAAGATGGTTGGTACCGAGTCTTGAGTCAAGTTGCAATCTTTGTTTTGTGTTATTTTAGTTGTTTCTTTCATGTTTGATTCTTACGTTTATTGTAAAATAATTAATTTGTTGATGTTATTGTGATCAATGAAGTCTGAATCTTGTTGAAATTGTTTGGAAAACACTAAGAAACTAATAGTCCAAGTTTAAACAATGATGATCTCACCTCTAATAACCCGAGCCTTGCACTACCACTACGATATAAGCATCAATAAAAGAACACATTCATAAACAAGGATAAAAAAATAAGTACATTGTGTTACACTTGTGGTGTGTCATGACAAATATCACACTCAAACAATGGAATTTCTATCTTTACTTTGTTAAGGATATCTCAGATTCAAATCTCTCTCACATCGTGCATCCACATGTCTCAAGTTTTGAAACGGGAAAAATTGCACATCAATAGTGCAACCATAGCGCCGTTAATTAAGAGTGTTCAGTGTTATAGGTTAGGTAGCTTGTGTTTGGACTGTAGCTCTCTCTCTCTCTCTCTCTCTCTCTCTCTCTCTCTCTGAGTTGCACTTGACAACTATCATGCCACTCTCGAATTCCTCTTAGTTGGAGGTTCTCTCTCTTAGTTGCAGTTGTTTGAGATTTTGTCCGGAATGCCATCACTTGGAACATGTTGATTGCAGGGTATGCCCAATATTTCTATGGAAAGGAAGCTCTGTTTTGATGCCTTTCCTTCTCTCCACATGAAATTACCTATGCCTTAAAGTCATATAGCCCTACGCAAGATGCAGACTTGGGTGAGAGAATTTATGTTGAGATTGCTAGTCAGAGGCTATTGCAGGATATGCCCAACATGATTGTGGCAAGGTAGAACTAGGTTGTTTTAATTAGATTCAAAGAGAAGGCCTTTCTCCAAATCCAGTCACCTATTCTTGCACCTTGAATGCCTATAGCCTTATGCATGGCCTTCACATGGGCAAGAGAATCTGTGATATGATTGCTAGTCAAGGGCTAGTGGAGGAACATGTTGTGCTTGGCAATGCTTTGCTCAATAAATATGCCGATTGTGGTGCCCTTATTAAATCATAAAAAGTACTTGATGAGCTTTCTGTCCAAAATGTCATCTCTTGGAACATGTTCATTATAAGATATGCCCAACATGGCTGTGGCGATCTCTATCCTATTTTCATTGGATGTGAAGGGAAGGCCTCTTTCTCGATGCAATCATTTCTGCATGCACCTTGAAGGCCTGTGGCCTTACGCCAGATGTTGACATGGGTCAGATAATTCACGATGATATTCTAGTCATGGGATGTTGGAGATGTCCAATGATTTGGTTGATATGTCCTTTATCCAAATGCAAGCACCTATGCTTGCACCTTGAAAGCATGTGGCCTTATGCACAAGACCTTCACATGGCTAAGATAATTCACGTTGAGGTTGCTAGTCAAGGGATGTTGGAGAAAAATTCTATGCTTGGCAATGCTTTGGTCAATATCTGTGCCAAATATGGTGCCAATACAAAAGTACAAAAAATAATGATGAGATTTCTATGAAAAATGTCATCACTTGGAGTGTGTTGATTGCAAGATGTGGTAAGAAAGATCTGGGTTATTCTAATTATATGTGAAGTGAGGGTTTTTTCTTGCCATAAGAAGTCTCTTGGAGTGCTTATATTAAAACAAGATATGCTTAGCAAGAGCTGGCCGATGAGGAAGCATTGAACTGTTTTTAATGGTAGCAATACGATGACACCTCCACAATTGCAAAATAATAGCCAGGCATAGCAACACGTACTATGAACAAAACCAAGTGACCTGCACTTTAGGGAAAAGTAAGTGTTGCCAGCACAACTCTATACAATGTCACCGAGGTTGATGAGGATCCTCTAAGCGTCGCTAGTTTTGTGTCAACACAATGACAGCAAATCCACTATCAAATCACTGAAGAAGGATATGCATGAGGAGTCAAAATGATAATTTTTTTCTTTCGTGGCGCTTGGCTAAAAGTGAATGCCTTAGTTAGGGTTCTATTCAGTTAGGGTAAGCAGGAACTCATGGAGGTGGGCGACCAAAGGGTTTTTTGTATCTATTGACCGAACTATACCCCAAGTGGTAGTCCTTTGTAACTGCGCTTCTTCTTTAATATAAATGTGCTCTCGCCCTTTATGGCAAAAAAAGTGAATGCCTAGAAGAAAGATTTTTTTTATTTTTTATTTTTAACCAAAAAAGAAGAAAGATTTGTACCAAGTAAGTAGGATAAACATTGACTCCACAATACTGGGTTACTTAAAGAAGATGTGGATACATTGGTGAGTGTTGATACCAAATGCAGTATGCTCACGAAAGCACAAGTAAGTTCTCAATGGGCTTCTTGTCCCAAATGTCATGACCGATATGCCCAATAGAGTTGTGGCAAGGAAGCACACGGGATGTGAAGGGAAGGCTTGTTTCTTGATGCAAAATGACGTGATTGGTGGCTTTGGTCGATTCTCCTTGGATTCTTATCACTTGGAATGTGTTGACTATAGGATATGCCCAACATGGCTGTGGGAAGGAAGTTGTAGGCTATTTTAACGAGATGCAATGGGAAGGCCTTTCTCCTCACGCAATTACCTATGGTTGCACCATAAAGGCATGTGGCCTACCGCAAGACCTTCACATGGGTGAGAGAATTCACAATGAGATTGCTAGTTGAGGGCTATTAAAGAAGCATAGTGTGCTTGGCATTGCTTTGGTTGATATGCATGTCAAATGGAGTGCCCTTACAGAAGCACATAGAGTTCTTGATGAGATTTTTGTCCCAAATGCTGTCTATTGGAACCCGGTCATTGTTGAATGTGCACAGCATGGCTATAGCAATGAAGCATTGTGTTGTCTTCACCGAATTCAAAGAGAAGACTCCTCTCTAGACTCCATCACCAATGCATTGGTTGTGGTAGATGATAATTGAACGCAGAATTAGAGCGGTATGTAAAAGCCTCTGAATTCTTTACTCAAAATTGACATCACAAATGAAACCAATGCACTGAAAATTTTATGCTATCGTGGGATTGGCACGTTCCCACATATTATAATAATTGGGGGGGGGGGGCAGTGCAAACTTCTCCATGCAAAAAACTTGCATGTTTTTTTTTTCAAACAAAAAAAGGAAACAACATTTAATGAAAAATCACATTGCAATTTTTTGGATCATCAATTTAAATAAATTCTAACCCTTTTGTGGTTCTTTTACGAGGTATACATTTCAAAATTGGGACATCATGATCGCAATCTCCTAGATGGTACCAACCAAAAACCAAAAACAAGGTAACAAGTGCTCTCTTTCTCTCTCTCTCTCTCTCTCTCTCTCTCTCTCTCTAAGTTGTTTTTTCTAACTCATTTGGCTTGAACTATAATTTGACACACATGTAGCTAATGAAGCACCCTAGTTTTCAAATAAAAGGTTACAAACAATACACACTATACTTCATGGGTATCGATAGGATAACGCCTCTAGAAGAAGCGACACCCACCCACTCGCTTTGAAAAAGAAAGGAGCCTACGAATATATCATCACAAGCCCTATTCATCACAACACCGACCCCATTGCAAGCAAGCTAGCAATTATAGTATGTTTTGCAAAACAAAGTAGTCAAAGAGAAGCACCCACTTTTAACTCTGTGTGTGTGTGCACGCGCATGCTCATGTCAAGGCTACATATCCTCTTCTTGACAGCACCTGAAGCTCATAATTATCCTCGTCAATGGTAACATATCAAGCACTTTCTATAAGAGTTTCTAATTCAAGATTGGCCCAGCGGTGTAAGCTGGGCTTACATATGTAACCTCAGAGAGGTGGCACTTGGGAGGGCAGTGAGGGGTGATATCTTCTCACTAAATCCATTCTACGGGTGCCATAGTAATGGAGACGTTAGGATGCTATAATAATTTCTAACACTACTGCTAAACTCTACTCTTCGTTTGGGGAGAATTTGGGTAGGCTATTCACATGGAACTAGAGATCTCGGATACCCACAGGACTAATAGGACTAATTGACAACTCGTAGATTAATCTAGGATCTGACGGTGGTCTATTTAGGACCGTTGATTCCATCAGACACCAAGAGTGTGAGGAGGCTTGGTGTCCCATTTTGGTTCTGCAATGCATAATGTAAATGGAGGTCGCTCCATTTATATGTAGTTATGCATTGGTGCTCCAATGCATAACTATAACCACATATAAATGGAGGTAGGTCATGGTTTGAAAGTGTGGGCATGACGTATGCAGCAGGCATTGGGCAGCTGTAGGAAGACGATTCCCTCAACCATCAGCAGCTACATCAAAAGTGGGCAACCGCGACAAGCTCTTGCTCTATATCAGAAGCTGAAGGAGGATGGGCATACACCTACAGATGGGCATACCATAACAGGCCTTCTGCAGGCTTGCGCAATCTTGAAAGATTCCGAAAAGGGCCTCGCATTTCATGAAGCAGCCTCTAGAGCAGGCCTTCTCGCTAGCGATCATGCTGTGGGCGGAGCAGTGGTGTACATGTATGCACAATGCGGCTCTCTCAGCAGAGCACAGCAAGCTTTCGACAGTCTTCCCTTTCGAAATGCTATAACTTGGAATGCATTGATGACTGGGTATGTTGAGCATGGCCATTATAATCAGGTCTTAGATTATGCTGCATATATGCAGCTTGAGGGCATTTCTCTAGACTATGTCACTTACCTTTGCGTTTTGAAAGCTTCTGGGTCCCTTGGAGCCACAGACAAAGTTTGCGAATTGCACTCAGAGATTTCGAGAAGGGGTCTGCTGGAGAAATACCCTTCTCTCGGAAGCACACTGCTTGATGTGTATGCCAAGTGTGGTTTGCTCACTAGAGCACAAGAAGTGTTCGACAAATTGCGGATGCGAGATATAGTCTTGTGGACTACATTGATCTCAGGCTATGTTGAAAATGGGCATGCTGCTCCGGCAATGAAGTGTTTGGAGGAGATGCAACTTGAGGGTGTCGCGCTTGATGCGGTCGCGTTTGTTTGCATCTCGAAAGCATGTGGCATGCTAGAAGCAAGAGATAAGGGTCGAGAGATGCACTCAGAAATTGCCAGGATGGGTTTGCTGAAGAAGAACTTTGTTGTTGGTAGTACCTTAGTCGACATGTACGTGAAATGCGGCTTGTTAGCCTATGCTCGCGAAGTTTTTGACAAGCTACCGGTCCGGAATGTCATCACTTGGACCACATTGATTGCTGGATATGCTGAAGGCGGGAATGGAGAGGAAGCACTAAATTGCTATGATCAAATGCAATCTGAGGGCTTATCACCAAATCCTGTCACAATAGTTTGTGGCTTGAAGGCTTGTGGCACCATTGGGGCTGCAAGCAAAGGTCAAGCCATACATGCTGAAATTGAGAGAAGAAGGCTACTAAAAACGGATATCCTTGTTGCCAACACTTTGATACATATGTACGCACGATGTGGCTTACTTGCAACTGCTCAAGAAGTATTTGATAGGCTCCTCGCTCCGGACATCGTGTCATGGAATGCCTTGATTACAGGATATGTTGAGTCTGGATATTTTAAGGAAGCTGTCAAAGTCTATGAGCAGATGCAATCCAAGGCTGTTCCACCAAATGCTATCACCTATCTGTCTGTTTTGAAAGCTTGTGGTTGCGTAGGTGCCACAGAAAAAGGCATAGAGATACATAAGGAGATTGCTCAGAAAGGCTTTCTAGAAAGTGACCTTCTTGTTGGAAACACATTGGTCGAAATGTATGCTAAATGTGGTTCCCCTGCCCTGGCACAACAAGTTTTCAGAAAACTTCCAGCCAAAGATGTCATTTCCTGGAATGCACTTTTGGCGGGCCATGCCCAGGTTGGAGAGAGCGCAAGTGTCTTTCAAATGTTTGACGAAATGCTAGGTGCAGGTTTTACTCCGGACCCCATTACCTTCATGTCAGTTCTCAATGCATGTAGCCGTACAGGTCTCTATGATAAGAGCAACATGTACTTCGAATCCATGAGTAAAGAATACGGGCTTGCACCCCACTTGGAACATCATACCTGCATGATTGACCTTTTCACTAAAGTCGGACGGCTAAACGAGGCCATGTCATTAGTCAAGAAGATGCCTTTTTCCCCGGACTTTTCAACATGGCATACTGTTTTGGATGCCTGCAAGGACTGGGGAAACATGGAGCTTGGAATGCAAGCCTTTGAACACGCAATGCACTTCAACAATCCTGAGGTTGTAATAGATTAGTAATGCTCAGCAGCAATGCAAGCATTGAACGAAAAGCCAGAAAAGTTGGGAGATTTTATTTCTACTGCCCGAGTGCCCACACAATAGAGGGTCAATACATAGTCACATGGAACAGGAATCAGAACAGAACTGGCAAGGCCATCGAAGAAAGAAATGGCTTGCTCTTTTCAATCAAACGGATTAGAAACGGCTCTTTATAGTTATAATATGTATGTAACCCTCAAAACTACATGAAGAAATGGCATATACACGAAACGGGTGACTTTGGAAATGCAGGTTCAGATCGGGTAGACTCCGAAATGGAGTTTTCTTGTGACTATGGGTCAATGCTCGAAATTGACAGGTTATCTGTAGCAGGATAGGTGCCCTCAATCCTACCTTGTGGGCCTAAACAATTTGAGTGCATTTTCTGGCAAAGGAAATTCTAGTACATTTGCTGGCAGAAGAATTGGACAGGTGCATGTTTGATTGACATTCAGGAGACATGATTTGGCTGGGAGTTTGGGTATCTCAGGCAAGAAGAGCCATCAAGGTGATGCAGAGTGCATTTTCATTGGTCCACTATTAAAGCTTGCAGGGAATTGAATGATGATAGTTGCTGCCTTCTGAGAAAAGATTAGGAAGAGATGCGCAAGGATTTGTGGATTGAGAACTAAGTTGGAGGTAATTTTTTTTTTTGGGTAGAGAACATGGTATTTAGGCAATGTGCCCAATCTTGACAAAAGAGTGGGGGGGTGATACATGGGAACAATCGAGGGCATTCAAGCAGCATTGGATATGGACTCATGGTGCTCTCTCTACTTGTAACGCTCTCATTATGAAGAGAAGCCATGTGTAAACTCAGATCGTAGGATCATGATGTCTTAGGTATATAATTTTAGTCATAAAACCATTGATGATTTACAGGTGACCAATTGTGAAGCAAACCTGCAAGTTAGGTAATGCAACCAATGAGAGTAGCAGCACATTGCATACTTTGTTGAGTTTTGATTTGGAGGCTTTAGCAACACTTTCGTTGTCTCGCAAGTTTTCTATTAACTAGACTTCTTAAGCCCATAGTTTTTCCATACGGCAAACACATACGAGCATGAAAGTACAATTTAAGTATGTTTCATAGCAATAATCCCAAACATACAAGACCTTGTTTTAAAGCCATGAAAATAAAGTATCAACAGTAGTCAAAAACAAAAGAGGCATACACGATATCACAAAAAGCTTTAAAATATGTACTCAAAAAATGCAGTTGACATATTATACAAATTTTTAAGCCCAATTTGATTAACTCCACGCGATGAATGGGTTTAAGTATGTCCAAAGTTTACATATGTTATACCTAACATAATTGTGTACGAGTATGAAAAGATGATTTGTCCCAATCTGTGATAGATGCACTCTAAACTCAAGCATGAGGTCAGATAAATCTACTATAATCTCTGAGACTCTTGGCAACACCAAATAGATCCATCTCTTATCTCCATCTATAAGTATTGCTGAAAGAAATGCTCCAATCCAAAGGGCTTTGTGCTAGGAACTCGTCCTAACGCTCGTTTGCTTGATCTGATGTCTCGAACTGAGCTTTGAAAAAGCCTCTCGTCCATTGGAGAGATATCCACAATCGTGAGACTCGCCGAACAAGGAAGTCTTCAGATAGTCTCAAAGACATACAATGAACATCTTCACACCAACCACCTTATCAAGTAAAGAACAAGCCTCCAATGAGGTCCTGAATCATGTATCATATGAATAGTGTTCGAAGGAAATCTGATAAATCATGTATCATATGAATAGTGCTCAAAGGAAATCTGATAAATCATGTACCATATGAATAGTGCTCAAAGGAAATGGATTAATTGGGCTCATATGCCTAAAAACTATCACCTAGTGAACACCAATGTCTTCTTAGCAGAAGACCTTTATAATCACATATACACTTAGCTTCCTTAGTGTATGTTTGTTTGTAATGCTTAATCTCTAGCTTGTTGCTCAAGATTTTTATTTTATTTTTTGCAATGTGTGTGTAGGAAGTTAAATCCTTTGGAGATTATAGCTTAGTGGTGGTCAAGAGGAAGTATCCCTATGCTTAGGAAGGTGCTACAATTCCTAGCTCAAGTGTAAGTTGGTGCTTGCAACACACTACTCATACTTGCTATTAAGGGGATTGATTGGACTAAGATGGGTGAGTAGGGATCAGAGAAATGGAATGCGTGAAGTACATTGGAAGGGAGCTTGGCTTCTTAACCTCTTGTCATGTAGGAGACAGTATTTGCCATAGCTAGTTGAAGTCATCAACCACGAAATTGACAATAATAGGAATTGAAGTGATAATCAAAATTGTGCTATCCTACATTGGCAAAAACTTCCCATTTTTTTGGTGATGTCGTTGAGAAATTGTCTATAGAGTAGGAGGTTTGGGACAAGTGTTCCTCTCAACACCTCTTATTACTATGATTACTTAACAATGTTTTGTAAATGGCTCCCTGTCATTAAATTACTTGGCCAAGAAAAAAACAAGTAAAAAACTTTTGAATACTAATGGTACATAGCATTGAGGATAGTGGTTTTAGAATTGCTTTTGAACTTTTCTGACTCCTAGAGTCCCAATGAGTTTTAGTTATGGAATAAGGTGTGTGACATAACCACATGTGAAGGTAACGAAGCAATCCTTAGACTTAAGCGTACTCACATGTGGCAGTCTATTGATGAGTTGTTTAGTTTGTTTGAAAAGGAAAAACTAATCTCTAATGAGCTCTCCACTTTGAAGTTTGCAATCAACAGTTTCATAGCTCAAATGGTTGATCTGGCAAAGACGCACATAACACATTACATGGTGGACAAAAAATTTAGTTTCTATAGTCTAATTGATTGTGGGTTTGAACTAAAGTCGTCTATATTTATGTATAGCACATACTTTTTGCACACGGTGTATTTTTTCTTGACATGTAGCCAAGAAATGGAGCACTCACAATATTAAGCAAAAAGAATCTACTTCAAAAACACATGTCATGGAGGTGGGAGAAAAAGGAGCAATACTCTACGTGAGATGTTCAACTAGTTCTATAGACTTTTAGTGGGACGATAGAAAAATTAGATTAGAGTCGAAAGCAGTTAAAAATACAAAATAACAAAAGTGAGTAACATGAGGCGATCACAATCATATCATACCTTAGGTGCAAAATATCCCATCTCCATCGATGGTTAAAAACTAAGCAACGAACCGACAGGTGTTGAGTAAAAAACTGATAAATTTTTGTCAAATTTATCATCTCTATTGTAAACATGTATGGTAATAAATGATTCTTTCATAGCACAATCAATAGTTCAATATGCAAAGTTATTCTTTTTTGAGTTTTTTTTTAATTTCATTAAGTTTTTTAGTTTAAATTTTTAATAAGTACTTTATAAGTCAAAACTCATAACTTGAAGTTCATTTCTCATTCCACGTTCTAGGCGATTCTCTTGAGTACGCACAAGCATGCACTCATATCTTACATGCAACCTTTTTGTCGATGATCCACCGTCCGTTAAATCATGCCATCCATATGCCTTTGCCACAGAATCCCCCCCCCCCCCCCCCCCCCCCCCCCCCCCCCCCCCCCCCCCCCCCCCCCCCCCCCCCCCCCGCCTTTCTTCTCTATAAAGGGAAAAAAGAGCAAAAGAAGAAACAAAGGCCATCAAAGAAGAATATCGAGGCCCTCTTCTTAATGCAAAGATACCGCTATTTGTCTCACATCTTGTTGCTTAAACAACTGATCACACTATACCGTGCAAGTTTGGCCCTTGCATCAACCAAAAGATTCAAAAAGTCATATCAGGTGATCCTAAATCTGAAGCATGAGAGGCCAAGCGAAACAAGAGAATTGAGGAGAAGCGGAGAAAGAGGAGGTAGAGAAAGAAGCACAATAGAAGCAAGAGGAGGAGAGAAGGCAAAGGGAGGAGGAGGAGTGGAAAAGGGCAGAGGCTGAGAGATCCCACCTCAGTTGCCAATTTCCAAGCAAGGGCAGAAGCTGAGAAGAAGGTGGAAGAATACAAGGCTCAAATCGCCCAACAACGTGCAATTGGGAGCTCGAACCCTTCAAAGTTTCCACAACGTGCCAACAAATGTGCAAAAATGAAGAAAGGAATTTGATGCCTAAAGAGAAACATGCACAAGACGAGAGGAGGAAAAAGTACAACAATGACCCTCTTCAATTGGCTCAGTAGCCAGCTCCAACATCGCCAGTATAACAACACAAAAGAAACAAAGATAGAGACCGGGAACAATGCTCTTAGAGAGATTAGAAAATATCAGAGCATTGAACCCATCATCCTTAAATCGACCTTCTCTGGAGTGGCCATAAAAATAATGGATGACTATAGTGATTCGGTTATACAAATACAACACACTACCCTAACAGCCCTACATGACACTTCTGAAGATAATCTAGTATCGTTGTTTCAAAATGGCGTATCTTGTACGCTGCATGCTACGAGAGCTACTCTAAAACAGTGATTTAGCCCTAGCCATTAACTTAAGAAACAAGGGTTTCCTCTTTAGAAATAAGAATCTCCCCTTGTTACCACTCTTTTGATAGTTGGAATCTTTTCATATTGTATCAATGATTTGACTTCTTCATTTGTGCAATTGCACGATTGTTTGTTTGAAATTCTAAAGTATTTGTAATTATGTATTTCAAATTGTTTAATTTAAATGATGAAGTATGGTGTGCGTTATTTCTAGCCACACATGTCCGCAATGGTTTCCGAAGAAACTACCGACTGCGAGGTCGTAGTTTGGGTGCCGATGATCCCCCGTACACTATGTCTGGCCCCCCTTTGTGGCCCCTTTTGACAAAAAAATTACATGACGGTCTCCTATCGACACTCAAACTGTGACTCAATAATTGGAAGTTTCTCTGGAATCCATTGTGGACACACGTGGCCAGAATTGATGTTTTACAAAGAGAATGCACAATATATATATATATATATATATATAGTACAAAATGGAATGCAAAAGATAATTCAAAAGACCAATTTTATTTCTATTGTGTTTGATTTTATATCATGAAATTTTTGTCTTTCTACATTTTACATTAGTTGTCATGGGATGAATGGCACGCCTCATGCCAAGGGTTTTTACAATATCTTTAGGGTTTGTCACCCCTTGACCTAAGCTTAGGAGATCTTTATCCTCAATAGAGCTGGCTTTTTTAAGAGAACGAGTGCCATAGATGCTTCTATCTGCTCATGAACTTCTTTGACATTTTGATTTTCCTCATCCATAACGGTTACACATTTCTTTTTGCTAGCCTTTTCTTTTTATATTCCCTTGTCCATGCCCTCAAGAAAAGCTAGAACCATGCCCTAAGCTATGAATTGGGTGCCTATACACCCCATGCCCAAGTCCATGAGGTCATCCTCATCCTTTATCTTGTAGTCTCCTTCAGTGAGCCCTTTGACAAACCTCAAAAGACAAAAGTGAAAGTTCTTGTTGGCACAGTAAAGGTGTTTGAGGAAATCCATCGACATACACACCGTGTCACATCCCTTAAACACAATTGCATATTCGGCCATATGCTCCTCCATGTAGTCAAGAAAGTTTTGGAAGGCCTTTGCATGCAAGTTGGCTATAGCGTGAATGTCAATAGAGCCCTCAAACAATGTCACAAGGTTATGTGCTTGATCTGCAAGGACAACTTTTTTGAGCCGTGCTAGGAGTGGACTCACACAATGTTGCCATGTTTACGAGGAAGATGTGAAGAGAGCTTAGAGCTAGAGCTTTGTGAAAGTGAGAAATGAGCTATAAAATTTACAAAGTGACTTATTTACCCAAAGTCACTTTAAAAATGTTAAAGAATACCTAAAACATAACTAAAGAGTATAAATTAAAAAAATTCTCAAGAAAAAACAATACAAAACACCATTTGAACTAGTTAACATTTGCAACGAATCAAGTTGAACATTATCACTCCTAAACTTGTGAGAAAATGAAACGCTTCAAATTTATTTGAAAATAAACAAATGTGCACAGAGATTACAAAACATCGTATTCACTACTAAGAGTGAGATTCGTATCACTTATAATCTTTTACAATAATACATCGCCGAAACACAATGCCCTAAAAAATAAAGGCTTTTTCTTTTTTGGAAGCAATAAATTTGTCATTGACAACAAAGAGGTACAACTTGGGTAATGTATATTTTAGGATAAGATACTCATAAAGATGGTCGAGGTTATAGTCATTATTCAGAGATGTCGTGCACCGCATCATCGTGGAAATATTTGAAGGTCTACAATTTTGCAAGCAGTAATATCAGAGTCAAGTGCCTCCCATACTCCTAATGTTTACCTCAACCTTATGTAGGGAAAGACCCTTGGCAATATTTGCTTTGCAATACAGTATCTAAACACCAACTTTTGTCCAATTACATATCACTTAATGTTATCTCCCTGGTGGTTGACCACCTTGGTTTCTCATCCAACTGCAAGGACACCGTTCATTGCACTGTCCCCTTTGCAAATCCACATTGTTAGAGTCCTATGGATGTTCAACAATCGAAAGATATACAAAAACACATGAAGATGCATAAACCATGTTACTGTTGCTTTGTGTGACCCATAGGTGCAATTCATGGTTGCATGCACATCCACCTCAATTCTCCTTTTGGTTGTTGCTATCAATGCTTTTTCAGGTGTAAGAGATTCTAGACTCTCCATACTTGGTGAGGAAATGGAAGATAGATTGCCATACCCATTTCACTTAAGCGTGACATAAGTATGGCTAGAAAAAAAAATGTTTTGTGAGGCAACTTAGAATATAGATAACCAACATATAGCAATTTTCCAAGTTCTACATGGATAGCTTCAAAGATCCTTGTGAAGGATTCTACTGGTCCCACTCTACAAAATCAAATGGAAAAATATCTGAAAAAATCGAACAAACAAATATATCATGCACACATTTGAACAACCTATTAGTTAAAAGCATAAAACAAGATACAAAGTCAATAACACTCTTAGGTCATCGAGCACCTATTGATTCCATGGAAGGAGGTAGTACCACCTACACAAAGAAATTTTTGATTAGTCAATGCATACTTATCTTCTCAGTTGCATAATAAGCAAGGTTAGAAGGTATACAAAGACGATCAATGTCGCCTCTATGTCCCTCCACTTGCAAGTTGGCTAAATGGGGAAGGAGTAGGGAAGTTATGAAGGAAATGAATCCACTCAAGAGAGCTAAATGGGAAAGGAGCAGGGAAGCTATTGAGGAAACTAAATCCAGTAAAAGAGAAGCTCTAGGAGTAGGTTATGGTGTAGATCTATGGCATTAGAGAGAGGTGTGAAGTGAGATTCATAAAGCAATGGTGGTGGCTACCATTGAGGAGGTTGCAACAAGCTTGAGGAGGGAAATGAAATTTCAAATCTCTACTGTAAGAGCCTTTTTGGAGGGAAAAGTGACATTGAAGAAAAGATACAACTTGCAAGGTGGAGTGGAGAGAGGATAGAGATGGTATAATAGAGAGAGATAGGGAGGGAATGACTAGCACAAAAACCGGAAGCTACTAGAGAGAGAACAGAATGGTTTTAATCCAAAAAAATTAGAAAAATGTTCATTTTGTCAATTTTATAAGAGATCTTCTCATTATATCACTAAAGATTTATTTCCCACGTCCTCTAACCTTCCAAATTTTAACTCAACTTTCGACCATGCCATACCCACCATTTCAGTCCATATGGTTCATGTCCATAATAGGACAAACAATGGATTAGTGCACTTATCCATAGTGTTTTAGATACGTCTGATTGGTTCCCTGTGCCAGATGCATGTGCCTTGAACTCCAACCCACAAGTTCAAACATCGATAACTGGAACTCCAACACAAGGGTCGAAATTAATTATAAGGAGCACTATTTAGACCTCTCTGCCACTCACAAGCCTCTCTTTGGCTGAATGTAGTGAGGACAACTACCCTTTGACTAGAAATCTGATGTCAGGGCCACTGTGGTCGTCGCCACATGTGCCATGGCAATCTCCTCTGTCAAATCTTTATTACTGTAATCTCTTTCGAGCTTGCCTTTGTCTTTGTCTATCTGTGAGTTCCTGCTTTTGACTTTGGCTTCAAACTATCTAGCCAAACAAAGCGTCATGCCACATTTATAACAATTGTGGTCGGACCTCTTGTGTACCGAGGTAGCTAACTGAGTACTGGTACTGTCATCCTTCAAGCTTACCTTTGTCCTCTAGCGAACTCGTGCCGTTGATTTTGGCTTCACAATCTTAGCCAAACAATTTGCCAATTTCCTTGAGAACTGTGTTAGTGCATAGGCCGCTAATTGGATGGTTGATCTACTATCCATAGTCATCTGTTGGTTTTGGTTGTGGTCGTGGGCGGGTGAGGCGAGCGAGAGCATGTGCGAGAGCAGAAGTGTTGCAGTGTGGGTGGAGCTCTGAGTGGATAAATTGTCCACAGTCCCTTATCCTTTAATGTATTATAGAATGAATAAGGTGAAAGTTATTAATGGGTGGTGCCCGAATGGTATGGCCTGCAACACCTTTACAACCTCCCACTTGAAGGCAATAGTGGCCCAACAAGTGGCCTATGTTAGTACAAACCTGTACAAATGTGAAGCATCATAAGGCTTCACCCTATGCCCATTATCTCAATGCAATGTGTGAACCACTCAATTGTTAAGTTCTTTGTAAGAGCATCTACAGAGTTTTCATCCGTGTGAACTTTAGCTAACTCAATGTGTTTGTTAGCCAAAATATCTCGTATCACATGATACCTAACTTCGATGTGTTTTGACTTGGAATGAAACATGGGGTTCTTTGCTAACACAATCGCACTCTGGTTGTCACGATGTAACACTAAAGTCGGGTGTATACCAAGGTCTCCTACTAGACGAGATAACCATACAGCTTCCTTGTTGGCACTGGAAACTGCAACATACTCAACCTCAGTTGTGGAAGACGAACTGAAATTTTGGAGACATGATCTCCAAGAGACCGCCCCTCCAACAAAGAAGAAAACGTAGCTAGATGTGGATCTCCTAGTATCCACACAATCCTCATAAATAGAATTAGTGTATCCAACTATGGATACATCACTGTTCCCAAAGCGTAAGCACTTACTGGCTAAACCCTTGATGTATTTCAAGATATGCTTCACTTCTTTCTGCCTAGATTTTCCATATACTTGCTGACAACTCTCACTGCAAATGTAATATCTGGTCGCGTGCTTACCATGGCAAACATGAGACCATGGTCGCGTGCTAACCATGGCAAACATGAGACTGTCAACTGCCAAAGAACATGGCACCTTCTTCATCTCTGCCTTTTTAGCATCCGATTTGGGGTAATCATTCTTGCTTAGTTTTTCATATGCAGTCATTGGGGTACTCAATGCTTTCTCCTCTTGCATGTTAAAACGTTGCAAGACCTTGTGACTATAGTCTTCCTATGATAATTCAAGTATTCCACGCTTACGATCTCTCTTGATATGCATACCAAGAAAATGATGTGCATCGCCCAAATCTTTCATGGCAAACTGCTTGCTTAAGGAATCCTTGAGCAGTGCAATCTCATCTTTTGATTTTTCATCTATAACAAGATCAGATGATGAGAGAACCATCGTTCAACTTCCTTGTGTATAAGCAATGATCCTCTTAGCTCCGTACATAACCTTGAGATTGAATGTACTTATCAAACTTGATGTACCACTCCCTTGAACATTGCTTTAGTCCATACAAAGATTTCTTGAGCCTACACACCAGTTCTGCCCTTGTTGGCTTCTCTGGCTTGATCACAAAACCTTCTAACTACTTCATGTAGACATCTTCTTCAAGATCCCCTTGAAGAAACAACGTCTTTACATCCATTTGGACCAATTCCATGTCCTCAATGGCTACTAAACCAAGCACAAGACGTAGTGTAGTCCTCTTGACTACTATAGCAAAAATCTCGTTAAAAGCTATGCCTTTCTTCAGCTAGCCTTCAGCAACCAATCTAGCCTTATACTTAGGCTCGGGATCTTGTGCTGTGTACGTTGTACGCCCATTTGCAAGGCAATGTCTATTTACCCTCTGGTAACTCTGTCAATTTTAAAGTCTCATTGGCTAAAACCAAGTTATACTTAGATCGCATAGCTTGCTCCCACTTCACGCTATCTTCCATTTGAATAGCTTCTTTGTAACAAGTGGACTCATCGCAATTAGTGACTAACACATAGTTCAATCCTGACTCAAATCGCTCAGGTGCGTGAGATACACGTGTAGATCTCCTCACTACTTGACTGCTGTATTCTACTCTGTCTAGAGCAGAGTTGGTTTGTGGAGGTTACATCCTCAAATCTAACTGTTCGATATTCGGTCTTTTTAACAAACCGTCTATGAATTTTGAACTCATTGAATATCACTTGTGAGTTGCGAATAACCTTTCTAGATTTCGGGTGCCAGAGACAATATCCCATCTCTCCATCTACACCATAACCAATGAAGATGCACTTGTGTGACTTGGGATCTAGCTTCTTGCAAAGTTCTTTGGGAATGTATGAGAATGCTTCAAACCCAAACACACATAATCTATCATAATTTGGCTTCTTGCCAGTCCACATCTCTTGCAGAATCTTGAGATTCAACGGAGGACTAGGAGATCTATTGATGATGTGTACAATTGTCATAACAGTCTCTCCGCAACACTTAGGAGATAAATTTGTCATAGATAACAATGTTTTGTGACTCTTTCTTGAATCATGCAATTCATACGCTCAACAATGCCATTCTCAGCAGGTATGTACTTCGTAGTTAACTATCATCGAATCCCTCGTTTGCTACAAAAATTCTTGAACTTTGTGGAGACATACTCTCCACCATATTAGTTCGAAAAGCTTTTAGTTTTCTACCAGATTGGTTCTCAACCGTGGCTAAGAATTTGTAGAATGTAGCAAACACTTTGTCTTTCCCGTTTAAGAGATAGACCTAGACCTTCCAAGTAGAGTCATCTATGAATGAGAGAAAATATAGTGCTCCCCGTAGAGATTTGTGAGGCATAGGTCCAAATCAATTGCTATGAACTTGCCAAACATAGTAGTATAGCCTAGAGCATCAAGCTAACCAATGAACACCACTCTTAGAAAGTTTAGGAACATGTCTACTCCATGGAGCATAAATTCAGTCCCATTTTTCATACATAACTTAACATCTCCCATACAACATATATTAAGCTGATAGAAAACTCCAAGCTTGATTGAACCATGCATAGCAGTATATGTAGAGAACCATTCCCTATGAGAAGTAACATGGAAAATAGCAGCCGAATCCATGATCCAATTTCGCAGATAATACTCATCAAGAGCCAATAACACATATGGACTCAAATTGGCAGTGAAAACAACCACATCAGATGGTTGTTTCACGTCAAGAACAACATCTAGAGGTGGAGATTCAGTCACATTGATCTCCTCTATCTTTACACTGCTCTTTAAAGCGTCAGACTTCACAAAAGCTTTGTATTTTTCATGCTGAAAAGCACGACAATCTTTCTTTAAATGGCCTCTCTTACTGCAATGATAGCATTCTACATTTCTCAAGCCACAACCTCGACTCTTGCTACGATTCTGACAATCTTTCTTTAAATGGCCTCTCTTACTGCAATGATAGCATTCTACATTTCTCAAGCCACAACCTCGACTCTTGCTACGATTCTGGCAATCCTTACGGTCCTCTGAACGATCGCGGCTGCGACTATGTCCACCTCTTTGCCTATGGCAATTATGGCCACTTGCCATATATGCATCTCCATGCCCACCGCTATCGAAAGACTAACATTCAATCTCCTCAGTGAGGAATGTAATAGTAACATCACTGAATTTCAGTTTACTGCTTGGTGCGAAGTTACTAATCACAGTATTGAAGAAGGCAAAGAGCATAACAAGAAAATGGCGTTCATTTCATCATCAAAATTCAACGTCAGCTGAGAAAAGTGCCATTGAACTCATTTAAGTGTGCACTAACATTGCTGCCTTCTTTCATATTCAAACGCATAAGTTTATTCATCAAGAAAACTTTGTTAGAAACACTTTTTCCATCCTAAGTTATGCATAGATAGTCCCAAAGCTCTGGTACTGTAGTCTTGTCCATAATCGTGAAGAATATAGTCTTGTCAAGATGTAATTTAACCGTGGCCATAGCGCGGGCATCCAACTCTTTCCATTGATCATCAGTGTAAGCATTCTCTTTACGCTCTTTCAATGGCATTGCCAGACCCTTGTTAGCCAAGACATCAAACATATGTTGCTTCCAAATCATAAAGTTTGTGTCATCAAACTTCTTTATGTAGTAGTCTTTCCTTTTCAAAGTACTACAAGCAGTCATAACTCAAGAGAATGTGACCAAAAATTTATGGCAAAATGTCTGGGAGAATTGTAGCAGAGTTTCCCCTAAAACAAGAGCAGAAACTCAAGACAATGCATCAGAATCACTGGCTGTAAGCAGTCGTGTACCAAGAACGCATATGGTCGACTGAAGGGAAAAACAAAGCAAAGTCTCCTTTGTACGAGGAGCAAAATCTCAAACCCGACATGATAAAATCATAAACTGACAAAAGCAACCACTTGACAGAATAATGACATAAAATGCTCAAACAAATTGTCGTGTGACAGCTAACTCGGCGTCAAAAGCAAAAGTGTCCGACCAGATACATAACCTATGGCGAGGATATCGAAAGACAAGTACTCTAACAACCTATATCACCAAAATTATCTCAACATTCAAGAACACCCTAGCTAAGGAAAACCTTACGCAAACGAACCTCCAAAGGCTAAGCAAACTCAAGACTAGCCACAGTTTCGAAAAGGGTTCTTCCGATCCGAGTTTCAAAAACGGTCGGATAACTGCCAAAAAATCAAGCCAAATTGGCTCCACAAACAATGTACATAGGCAGTGACCGCAACTCAACGTACATGAGTAAATAGGTACCAAGAACTATTGCATGCAGTAAACAAAGTCCCTGCTAGGATATGCTCTCAAAAGAGCTCACAGTCGTACGCATGTGCTGTCTAAAAACACATAAATTTGATATGTAACTCCCACTGAAACCGAGTAGTACTACAACATGTACCTATAAACCTTTGAAACCTGTAGAAAACTCGACCTATAATGTCAATGCAAAATGCTATGCCTCCATCTCTAGTGTCGATGCGATGCCGAATCTACTCCCTCGAGCAGTGTGCTCAGAAAATCGCATCTCTCGAGAGACCGCTAGCACAGAAAGTAGGTGCTCTCTATATCCCACTAATTGAGCAAATGCCTGTCTCGCGATGGAAATCGTGGACTCAGGCAATATCCACGAGTGTATGCATCAACAATCCACAAAAACATACATCCAATCTCTTTCTGTATCAGAGAGTGATTTTGATACCGTAAAACGATGTCAAAGTTGTCGAAGCTGATGTTGAAGACGTTGAAATGTTGAAAAGTGACGAGTCAATGTCGATGAGAGTCGATGCCGAAATCGAGAGTACCTGAGAAGTTGCCGTCGAGCGAATCCGAAAGTGTGTATGTAAGTAGGGATGCCAAGCTGATCTGAGTGTGTATCAAAATTAACCCCTTTGCTCTCTCTTCGATGCCGATAGCAGGAGAGAGTCCGGCTAAGGAAGATGTTGATGCTGACAAAAGCCGGCTCTTGCTTCACTCTCTACACTTGCTTCTCCTTTCGCTTGCCGATGTCGAGAGCTTCCCTCTCTCTTCTGATGCCAAAGGGGTGTGTGTGTGTGTGTGTGTGTGCGCACGCGTGCACGTGCGGGTACATACACTCTCGCTCTCCTTTGCTTTGCTCCTTTTCCTTGCCGTGTTGAAGGTGTGTGTGTCTAAATCTCTCGCTTGCTGCTCTCTATATCACTCTACGGTAGCGTACCTCCTGTCTCTCTCTGTAGAGCTACAATGGAAGCTCAAATGACTCCAACGATTTTCCAACGATATTGTTTTGGCTAAAAAAGTGCAACGCTATCTTCTCTTTAGTTTCCACTTTCTAGCGTTGGTCTTGTGACACTCTGGAGCGCTATTCTTACTTTGCCTTCTACTTTTTGACCTTTAGTGTCGCAATTCCACGAACACGCTGCAGACTATCAATTGAATAGGGACTTGTATAGACCACAGACCTTAGCCAATACAAATCTAAGGCTGTCGAGAAGCTCTTGTACACACGGAGAAGCTAGAAGCCGCCATAGCTCTGATACCACTTGTGAGGCGAGAGGGAGCATGCACAAGTGCAAGTGCAAGAGTGGGAGTGCTGCAGTGTGGGTGGAGGCTCTAAGTGGATAAATCATCCAGAACCCCTTATTCTTTTATGTATTATAGAATGAATAAGATGAAACTTACTAATGGGCGGCGCCCGGCTAGTATGGCCTATAGCACCCTTACAGAGGGCGCTCGAGCAAGGGAAGGCCATGTTGAAGTTGCAAGATCTGGATAGTATACCTTCTTGCACTCCAAAAGGCTTGAAATGTTCCACCAAGCTGCTCCAAAATCTTTGTTCAATTCACTTTCGATGCCCTCACAAGTTGTCGTCGCAAGAGAAAAACGCTAGGAATAGTGCTTTCAAAAACACCAATCAACTCTTTAGCACTTCGCCTTCTCCAATTCCTCTTCTCACATTGTCGCCTTGCTCCATGAGGGCCAGGGAGCACAAAGCTCCGATTCCATGGCAAAGTCGCCCATGCGGAAGCGTAGAGACCAAGGGGGGAGAGAGAGAGAGAGAGAGAGAGAGAGAGAGAGAGAGAGAGAGAGAGAGAGAGAGAGAGAGAGAGAGAGAGAGAGAGAGAGAGAGAGAGAGAGAGAGAGAGATGAAATGTTATATTAAACGTCTTCAAAAGGCCAAAATGGCCTATAAGACTAAACTAATACAATCTTGGTGGATCTAATACAATGTCTGGGTACAAAATAAAATGAAGTGAAAAAAAAAGAAATCTTAATTGCTAGATGTGAACTAAGCAGCTAGCTCGAACTGTGTAGGATATGAGTAGGGGGGTGAAAGTAGTGACTGGAGGCTATTACAACAAATGTGGGTGTGCTTGTGGGAATATGATGGGTGAGAGTTGACACAAAGGTTGATACAAGATGAGAAAGGTGTACAATCCTCAAAAGAGCTACATCACAAGAGATCCATCATTCGACGCTGGCAGATCTGATCAACCTCCTCCATGGTCAGTAGTCTGACCGAACGTGGTGCATATCGAGCCAAAGTGATCCGAATCCTCTGATGCACCCTCCGTCGATGCTATGTATTCCTCCGTAGTCATAGGCATCTGGATCTCCCTAGCTCAGTCACTTGATTGATGAACGTGCCTCTGGTGTGAGGAGAATGTGAGCTCTGCTGTGGTAGTTGCTTCTTTGAATGCCCAGTGTTCGCTCTAAAGAAGTCTGTGATCCGTCTCTGAGACTGGCTACCCTCCCCTCTCATCAAGCTCTCTCTGTGTCTATGCAGCTCGAGCAAAAATAGACCCAGACATCTTTGGTCCACATACCCCATGACTCTAGAGAGTGCTCCAAAGCCCTCTCTAAATATGCAGTGAAAGCGGCCTCGTATCTCATAGCCTCAATCTACATGTTACATAGGGGACATTTCCTAGCCTCTACTGGTACTCCACTGTATCTACCAGTCTCGATCCGAAGCTGGTGTGAAGATGTGCATATTTGGCCAATAGCACATTGTATCCCATGAGATAAATGGGTGTCCATGTATCTGGGACTCGTCACAAAACCATCCTCACTAAGTTGGAGAAGATTCTCTCTATAGAAATCCATCTTCGTATCCAAAACCTGTGTCGGTTGTATCCAAGTCCTCCTAGTATCTAGCTGAGTTAGGTCTTGCCGGATGAGCCTAGTGATCTCGGATTGTGTAAGAGTCAGAGAGGGTGCATCCAATGAGTATTAGAAGGGGTCAATCTGTCAATGTTGAACCCATGTACTTGAAACCATGATGTCATCTCCCCATACCAGCATGTTGTATCTCCCAGCGTAGCTAACTGTCGAGAGGGCTCAAGTCCTAGGTGGGCATATCTGTCTCTGCATATCTGTCTTTGGGGAGGTCCCACAAGTGGTGTATAAAGGAGTCTAATTTGGTAAGCGCCTCAACCACAAGTGAGGGGGGAGGTAGCTCTGCTTGAATAATGTCATGTGGTATGGAAGCCTTTGATCTAATAAGCCGTGAGATCATAGAGACTAGAGGTTTCTCCATGTCTCCCCATTCATCAGTGCGACCTGACCTCCCGTGAGGGTCCAATAAAGGCCCCTATATCTGAAATCCATAGAGCAATGCGGAAGCCACCAAAGTGTCAAAAAGCAAGAGCTTCATCGGAGGCTCCTAAAACTGAATCTGTGAACACATCCTCTCCAATCCACCCAATGTTGCATGTGCTCTGGTCAGTCTAGTGTCTACTGCTCTCTTCAATGAAAATGCTAGGCCACTAATGACCACCCCAAGGTAGGTATAAGCATCAGTTTACTCCATTGTCTCATGGCCATATGTGAATGCGGGTATTGATCTCTTGGTCCACTGTGGGATGGTGTTAAACACCACGATCTTCGTTTTACCAAGGTTGACAGACAAACCACTGTCATGGGAAAACCTATGCAAAGCATTTAAGTGACGTTGGATCCCCTCCGGAGAGTCAGAGATCAACACAATATCATCAACATATAACAATAGTGGAATCCATGTGCCAGCTATGCACCCGTATCACCTTCTCTCTTAATATAGTCAGAAACCTCATCCACATACATACCAAATAGAGTAGGAGAGAGCGGGCAACCATGCTTCACCCCGATAGTGGAGTGAACTAATGTAGATAACCCCTTTGGAGTGAGTACATGCCCCACTACGGACCTGTATAATGCCATAATCCCCCAAATCATCTCTGTGGGTATCTCCTGTAATCTGTGCATCAATCTAGCTCTGGGCACTGTGTCAAATGATTTGAGGAAGGCCACAAAGCTACAATAGATCCATCTCTCATGTGATTTTCCCTCCTCAATAATGGCTCTGAGTGTCAGAATGTGTTCAAGAGTAGAAAAACCTCTCCTGAATCCTGCCTGCCCGACTGCACGTATATCATCCCTCTTTGCCCATCTACTCAACTACTTCTCAAGAATGGATACGTACAACCATGCCAATGTGTGTCCAATCATGATAGTGTGATAATTCCCCAGCTCCATACGGTCTCTTGACTTGAAGATAGGTACAATAGTAGATAAACTCCAAGTATCAGGCAAACCCTCACACATGGCACAGTTAAACATCACTGCTAGAAGCTCTGCAAGAAGATCCTTGGCATGTATAAAATGCTCAGCCACTAAGCGATCATGATCGTATACTTTCCTAGTCCTTAGCCTATCAATGGCCTTCTTCACCATCTCAATGGTGAAATAAACCATATGTGTGGGTATGGCTGGGGGGGGGGGGGGGGGGGGGGGGGGGGTCGGGAAGAGGCAGTTGTCCAAGAACTTTGTAGAGAGGTGGCGCATACTGGCCCCAGGCCTCTGTGGAAGTAATGGAAGGAGGGGGGGAGTGCTCATAAAAGAGTCACCATGCCACAACTGAGTCTTGAATCAAGAATAGCTGATATAGATCCTACTCTAGTCGAGCCAAAAATGCCCTCTTCTTCCGCCGCACTAGGCATCAGAAGGCAATATGTGACTATCTATGAGTAATGTCCCCCAAAAGCACCTGCCTCTGAAGCCTTTCTCTCATCTCGTGGCATTCCTTATCATACTAGCCGTTTTGGGGCATGCTCCCAGAACGTCGTCTCTGCTCAGGTTGGGTGTGTCGGTATGCCTCTACTGTTGCATCATGCAATGTTTGTGTCAGTATAGTAGTAAGCTCGTCCAGAAGTTTCCCTGGCTCCTCAGTGCACATGCGTCTATAGATCCCATCTATGTAGACAGAGTCCGTCTCCAGTGTAAAGGTGTAGTAAGTAGGGGCTACTATCCATGATATGTGTGCTAGAGAGAGAGAGAGAGAGAGAGAGAGAGAGAGAGAGAGAGAGTTATTCTTTTGAACCAACCAACCTTGGCAATGAATAAGTGATATGTGTATAATGGGAGCTAAGGGTTGATTATATAGCAACCTTAGTAAATTGCGCTACCCAGAATTTGACAAATAAGTAAAATAAATACCTAAAAGCCAAACTAAATAATGGGTTCACATTGGGAAGTTCACTTGAAATGCCAAAACTCTAACAATTGCCCATTCCATAATCCCAGGGAAAATAAAGAGACCCTCTTAAACCCCATTCCTTCCTAATGCCTCCTACAACAAAACATAGAAGGGAAGGGATTGATTGCCAAGGTTGGTAGGATGAAGCTAAAAGAAGAAGAAGAAGAAGAGACTCTTTAATGTTATAAAACAATCCAAAGGCAACTATATCCTACAAGCCTTGAACTCAAGACTTGTTACTCGAATAATGATGGAGAGAGACCTCTTAATTGGAGTTATAGAGAGAATGATATATGTAATGATGGGTTTCTTTTGCATGCACCTACAATCTAGTATGCGAAGAGTCTTTTACAGATACACAGAGAGGAAGAAGAGGAGGAAGAAGAATGATGAAGACCTAATGTCTTGATATGACATGATAGTCAATCACTTATGTGCATTACAATATGCATATGAAAATGGATTACAAAAAGATATGATATGCATGAATATACATAGCATGATATCCATCCAAGGCTTCTCACACTTTGCCATGAAAATAATGGGAACCTTGAATTTCATAGAGGCTAGTACAATCCAATGTGGTACAAACCGAGGCAACCATGGTAATGCAAGTTATTCTTGACTAAGGAAAGAGGTTATGTCGGCCACCTTCTGAAGTTTAGGAATAATAATGCAGTCAAATTCATTGGCATCATTGTCAAGGAGGTGATAACTCTATGTTTGTGTGTGTAGGTTGGGGGGAAGAGAGAGAGAGAGAGAGAGAGAGAGAGAGAGAGAGAGAGAGAGAGAGAGAGAGAGAGACAGAGAGAGAGCAAATATTCAATAATTATCAAACATACCGCAATATACATCTAGAAGCATTAGAGTATCTTTATCAAAGCATAGCTACTAAGAACAGAGCTTTGGAATACTATCATTGCTAATAGTCAATGCACATGATCAAGAGAATAGTGAATGAGATTATGAATCTCTTTGTTTCAATTTTGGTCTATTTTTCTTTCTAGTAAAATATTCTCTCTCTCTCTCTCTCTCTCTCTCTCTCTCTCTCTCTCTCTCTCTCTCTCTCTCTCTCTCTCTCTCTCTCTCTCTCTCTCTTTGCGTGCACACACACACTTTGTCATTTTCCTATTGCTACTGATTATTTTACATAGCTAAACATTCAAATCTCTTGGCTACCAATCCCTATGTCCCTTATACCTGGCTTTGTATGGTAGATGTCTCTAATTGCTTAATGATTGGTCATCTCTAAGTTTCATCTACAATGGATCGTACACAGCCTATGGATTATACACCTACGCACCAACCCTTTTGCCTTGACACTCTTCCTTGCCTTCTAAATTCCTCCTTGTAGAAAACTACATCTAAACTAGCAATGCTCTATACCTTGAAGCAATCATATGCCTTTGGTTTGCACGGATCATCTAGACTTGATGGTTAACTTTATTCTTTCACGATATAATGTGGGGTTTTTCCCTTGGGAAATTTTAAAACCCTCGACAAATTTTCATGGGATATAGCTTGACTTAATGGGTATTCTTTAGTAAGCTTCTAGCCTGTGTGGGACTGTTCCTTGGGACATTTTCTAACTCTCTTCAATTTTTCAAAGCCTTGTAGGGATTCCGTCCATCCAAGGTTGCATGGAAATTTGAATATTTTAACTCTCTCTCTCTCTCTCTCTCTCTCTCCACTCGTCTCTTTGGCTTTAAGCCAAAGATGATGTTTTGCACTGTCTTCTCTCTCTGTTTGCTAACTCCTCACAAGAACCTGTGTGACCGGAGCTCATCTCTATTGTAAGACTTGCGGGTGTCACCATTCTATGCATAGGTTTTTTGTTCAACCCTACGATGCCGCTTCACACTTACTCCCCCCATCTCTTTGATGATTTTTCATGGGGCTGTCAATTCCTGAATACTTGGATGCCCCCCCGCCCCCCTTCCCCAGATTAAGCCAACTAGCTCTCCTCCATATGGTAAGTGTTGCAGGTTTTTTGACACCTTGCTTTGGAATGAGGCTTTTTGTAAGTCTCGATTGGTGGGTACTATTGTATTGATGCTTTCTTTCCCTATCTATTGATATCTATGACTTGTAATGGCCATCCTAAGGCTAGGCTTGATAACCAAGATACTTGGAGCATTGTCATTATTTGAGGATTCTATATCCCTCACTTAGCCTATGAATGATTTTAATTTCTTATCTTCAAAGTAAACAAAATTGTGATAAGGAAAATGCCCTTGTGGTACTGCCATCTTGGTGATTTCATGATCTTTGGATTGTAAGAGCGCGAGGGAGAGAGAGAAGGCAAGACCTAGTTTTGTTGTCCTACTGAGATCTAATGGTTTTTTATGAATTTTAACTCTCCAATGAGCTAGTGGAGATGCAATTTCCTCATAGCTTTTTTGCTTCAAAAAATTGTTACTCTTGACGTATTGAGTTATAATCCTTTCTTTGGGTTCGATGAATTTTTGCTTTGGCAAAAAAATTTAATGTTTTTTAGGTTGTGGTAAAGGGGGAAAACATGACATGGCTTCAAATTTTTAATACGAAAATTCTCAATTTCTCGATGATGGGTTTTGAAAATTTTCCTAGTGTTTGGCATTCTTAGGATCATGGTTTCCCCTCCCAACGAACATGGAATCGTATTTCCTTGACTAGAATATTTTGTTGCCTTCTTGCTCTTCAGCAAGAAAGAGGGAGTGCTAGAGAAGGCAACGCCTTGTGTTATTGGCATGCTTAGATGTGAGGGTAGTTATGCTTTTCAACTCTCTTATGAAGATAGTGGGAGATGTATACTCCTCATAGGTTTTTACTTCAATAAACTAGTGCCTACTTGAGTATAATTGCTCCTTTTAACTTTGGTAATACTCTATTTTTAACTTTTGGCTATAATTATGGATGAATTTGGAATTCTTTGCTTGATTTTCACATGTTGGAATATTTTCTCTATTACTTCATCAGTTGGTTCTAATCTCCCTATAACCTTTATGCTTGTACTGGATGAATTTGGAATTCTTTGCTTGATTTTCACATGTTAGAATATTTTCTCTATTACTTCATTCTAATCTCCCTATCATCTTTATGCTTGTACTAAGTAGTTACCGGCCATAATTCTTTGGTTTTGTTAACAAGAACCTGATACTACTTTCGAGAAAGGTTCTAGCATTCTATCTGTCCTGAAATTAGGAGACATTTTCTTTGACCGATTGTTTGAGGGTTGAAATGGCCTTTGAATTTGGGGAATGCATTTTCACCAAAGCTTTACTTTGCTTGACTAACTAGAGAATATCTCTGTATGATGGCTAGCCTAATTGCTTGCTGCGTTAGCCTAGTTTTCGGTTATGAAACCCAAAAGGAGTGCATGGAGTAAGGGGTCTTTTGGAGCCCTAATCAACTTGTCTTTTGGCTCCTTCTCAAAGGACACATGCTTGTTGCGTTACACCTTAACACTCATATTACCATCCTGTATTTCTTCTATTTCAAGTTTTGGATGGGGAGCCCTCATTTTGGTTATTACATGAATAGCATGGCAATTGCTAGCTCCGTATTTCAATACATCACTTGTTTCATTGGCTAAGATAGGAAGTCTACTTTTGAGAATTTTTGGAATTATTTGAAATTAACCTTGACATAGTCTCTTTTATAGATGCTAAGGAATAGCATATTTTAGCAATACAACTAATTAGCACCATCCGAGTTTCTAAATGTTCAAACACTATCCACTTGAAGTTGTTTATGATGGGAATAGTAGTGGGTAATTATGAAAGTGACCCCAACAATGCTATTGTAGCATATAACCTAATTGTCATTTTCGTATGAACATCAAACATTTGATAAATTTGACATAACATTAATAAAGAATCAAATAAGTTGTGAGTGCTTGGTACATGGATGGACAATTTTGGCTCTATGATGAAAGAAAGTTACTGTGAAGTCTTTTAATTGTGCTAGTGTGCAATAATGGCTTATCTCATGATATTTTTCAGGGGGAAGATATTTGAACACTTATAAATCTAAAAATGACTCATCAAATCAAGGACTATCTTCTTCGTGGTTTAAAACATTTGGAATTTTTCTAATCACACGTTCTTAACATAAAAGCATTGAAACTTACATTGATCACCAAAAACTTTTCCTTGGAATAATGACCTTGTGATGGAAACTCTAAAATCCTTTTTAACAAATAAGAAACTTCTAAAAAGACTTTTACGATGATAGCTAGTATGACATGGATCAGTATTCATACGTTTTTTGACACACCAAAGCCAACGAATTTATTGTCTTGTTTATATGCATGTAAGTGAAAATTCGATCTTTGCTTGAAGAGCATTAAGTTTTCTCTAGTCTGACACTAAAGATGGACCTATTCCATCGAGGGATTTTTATATCTTGATAATGTAAATGATGTTTCATTCTAACTATATTGTACAGAATTAAATCGAATGCGAAAAAGTTTGTGCGCAAATTATCTATCATAATGTTTAAAGCCAATTGTCTTTTGAACAAAGTGTTATTTTGTTATCTTTTTTTTCCATATTATACTAGAGTTGCAACTTGCAAACACTCATAGTGCTGGTTCCTCATTCTAGAACTATATCACTATTAAAGTCATCAATAGATATAACTTGAATTCCAATGTGATCTTGTGTCTTTGGCTATAAAAGCTAATTTTTTTTATCGCTGTTTAGCTGCTACCACTCATTGCTCTTCTCTATAAATAATTTTTTTAGAATTACCATGGCTACTTTCATACTATTTACAAACTTTAACTAAAGCAATTCCCTATTATCTAGCCATTGCTTGGAAAGCCATACCCATCCGATCCAATTTTGTTGACTTCTTATATCCATAGCACAATTGTCCAAAAGTTAATTGCTCTAGACGCAATCGAAAGGTGAGCGTCTTCCCCTTGCAATTCATGTCCTTTATAGCTTCTAGCCAACACTTCACCATTATTGTACAAAAGTTAATTCATATCTTTTTTTTTATTACAAACATGATGGGTTATTTTCTCTTACCCTTCTACGACTCGTTTATCATGACCCAATATTCACATCTTATGTGTGACTTTCTGGTAGATTATGATCGAGTGGTCCCTAGGGCCATGAGGGGATTGTTGTTGGTGACCAGATTACAACCTCGAGTTGTTATTGGGGCGTTTTTTATTGTGATTAATTTCATCATGCTAGTATATACAATTGTGTGCCTTCTTTAAAGAATGTATTTTCTAGGTTCTTATATGTAGTGTACTTTGGACGATTTATCTTTGTAATGCATATCTTGTGTTTTGAACATTTATTGATAGTCAATAGGGCTGCATATGCTCCTCTTTGACTCATCTCTTGCTTGGGTTTTGGTTGCTCAGAAAAGCTTGCTCAATCTTTGGGCTTCCTCTCATCACTCACATGCTAGACATATTGGCTAGACATTTGCATCACATTTAATATGACCACGTGTGAAGGCTTTGCTATGGCTAGAGTACTAATACTACAAACCTGCAACTTTAGAGCTCAACTCTTCAAAGTAAATATTCCTCTCATAAGAGGTCAGATACATAGCTAGATTATATGCTTCCATCCTTGACCATGGCGAGTGGATGGGGAACGAGATAGGATCTACATGCATAGGAATAGGCAATCTTCAAGGGAGGTCTTTGTATTGTGACTATATTATCATATAGTACCAAGGATACTGAGAAGTCTTTCAACCAACCTTGAGAACTAAAATGATGCATTAGGTACAAAACATGAACTAAGAGTACCTCTAAACACATGGGGGTTTTAAACACTAAATGAGACCAATGCAAAAATGCCTCAAGGTCCATTTTCACTTGTGCACTATCCGACACCTCACTTTTAAAAAGGATCTATATCCTAGGTCATCAATAACTTTGGATTGTTGAGTACTCTGGGGGAAAATTTTTGGACCGGTGAGGGGGGGGGGGGGCCTTGAATTACAACCTCCCAGTCCCAAGGGCAAATGCTATTCAACTGATGCCAGAGCCAATACCTAACTGATGCCAAGTGATGCAAGACGAGTTTGGAACACATTACCAAACTTACCAAGCTTTATAACATTCCATGTACACCACCACAGCTAGAAAAAAACTAGATTACTTAGGCACCCAACTATTAAACAAGAGAGGCACCATACCAGTAGCAAAAAAGTGAAAGGTGAAAATTTCCAAACCATCGATTTCAAAGATACAGATCCCTTTACAAGAACTATATGCCCTTTCTTCCTACGCAAAAAGAATACGAGTAGACCTCAGCTCAAACTGTTGAGCTTTGATTAATGTAATCGTGATAGTAAAGCAGTACACTAATGGGTTGACCCACAATGCAGAAGAAGAACCAGAAAATCATATTGCCAACCTGCAAAACAATAGCATGATCAAATTTTGCCCTCTGCAAAAGCCTCACAAAATGCACAATGCAAGATTTGACAAGAAAATTTTCAAGAAGTATTGTGTATGGAAGCAATTGATGACTGTAGAACTATCTTGGAGTGCAGAACCAAAACAATAGTTGCAACAGATTTAAAAATGACTAAAATGTTCTGGCTTTGTGGCATAGCCGAGGTGTTATTGACGTTATTGGCACTCTTGGTACCGCCAGTGCTATTGGACTCGGACTGCCCTTCCTCTTTCCATGTGTTTGGGCTTGAGCATTTTTAGCCCTTTATCCCAGTAACCTCTGTTCCTTCACATTCATTCTTTAAGGACTAGGCTCTAGGCTGAAATAACTCACACACATCCACAGCACATTTTAACTTCTGTAGTTTGATCAGTACCGCACGTCTAGGTACATGTGGTGGTGATACATGTACTGATGGTACATGACCGTACGTGTCAACCCTGGCATCAACTACCCTTTAGTTTCAAATTTTTGCCATCTAGTAAGGGTGATCTCCTTCCTATCCATGAGATTTCTACTAGAGGGTATTCACTCTGCATATAGATGGGGCGGTATTAGTCTCCACCACACAGTCAGACACTTCTCTCTCATTTCACAGTACAATCAGATGAGTACACTAGTGCTCTTGTAAAAGCTTTTTTTGGGCGTTTGTATGGCTCTACCCAAGACTCAAGTTGAGCATGAGCTGCTTTAGTATTTGTGAAAGTATCTCAAACTAAAGGAGATAAACAGTCAGCTGAAAGAAACATACATTCTTTATGATATTGTAGTCCCAAGCTTCTTTAATTTCCATAACCGGACGTGCTTGAAAAACAAAGAATTGACTATCTGTATAAGTATGTATTAATGATTTAAAGAGATATTACCATTGCACTCTGAAATCTTCTATGTAAATAATTCGTCAGGACAATGAGGGGAACCTACAACAACAATCCGATAAGGTTTCATCAGTTTAAGCCCAGTAAGAATCTCACAAAATAAATAGCTTTGATCGTACCTGAAACATGATTCCCAGAAAAGCCCAACATCTAAACATAAGGCACGGGATTCCGATGCATAGCTGCAAGGCAAGCTAGATCTTAAAACATCATCTTCACTTTAGCAAATAATCTTTTACTCTCTATCAATGTTCATATCAGTTCTTAATGGTCCCAAAGCAAAAAAAGATGAATAGAATTCTGACTCTGCTAGCCAGGACAGACTTCGGGATGGACGTGCTGGATCATTCTGGCAGTCCCAACACCTCAAAGCCAATCACCCCGGGATTTTCTTATATCAGCATCGGAGTTAGAGATCACCAGGCTCTTTGATCTGGAATGCGGGTTTCTTTTATTTTCCAGCCTGGGTTCTTTTCTTATATCAGCATCTGAGTTAGAGATCACTAGATGCTTTAATCTGGAACGGGGGTTTCTTTTATTTTTCAGCCTGGGTTCTTTCCTGTCCTGTGCTTATGAGCAATAGCATGCTTTCTTAAAAGATGCTCTGGCACCCTGCTGGGCAGCATAACCTGAGAGCGCGCAGTCTGAACGCTTCTGTATGGCCTGTCACATGCTGTAAGCTGCTCAACCTCACGAGATCTGATGAGTGATGACAGCTCAGCAACAATTGATTCAAGGCTGGACTTTCTGATTTTCTCACTGTAAACAACAAGCAATGCATTCAGTGTGTATAAGGATGCCTGTCGCAAAAGCTCTAATTTCCAGGGAAGCAACCACCAAAACCTTGAAGCCTGTAGTGAATGGGGTGAGAGGCCTTAGGTGATAGTGCCTGCCACAAAGTGATGACGTAGCATTACCAACTGGAAGAGAAATGGCCGAGTGGACAAGAGAAACTGAGCCGGCCAACTTAAAGAACTTTTAAGCATTGGCCGAGGGGCCAAACCCTAAAAATACCAAAGCTTTAAGTCTGAGGCTGATTTCCATAAAACGCACTGACATACTGCCGTGGCAGTTCATACAAACGATGATGTGGCACAACTGTACGGATTTTCCGCAATTGCACTGGTGTTGCCACATGGTAGGCTATACGGATTTCCACAGATTATGCAAGCTGCTTTTTGCCGATTTTGCGGTAGCTTTTGGGAGCAGATGCTTTTGGGGATTAGTGCTTTTGGGGCTCTGCTTTTAGGCATCCCTTGTATTCTTTATAAGTGCCCTTGGGGCCTCACTTTGCAGAGCATCTGGACGCAAAGTCTGATAGCAAAGGACCCTCAAGAGTTGTATTGTTGCGAGTATAATAGTAAAGAAATACCGAAAGGGCCGCCAGTCTTTGGGGTTGGTACTTCTGGGCGCGGAACTCCGACGTGCCATCTCTCTCTCTCTCTCTCTCTCTCTCTCTCTCTCTCTCTCTCTCTCTCTCTCTCTCTCTCTCTCTCTAGACGACCCCGATGGAGAAGAGGAGCTACACAGTTTCGAAGGAGGCTACGGCAAAGGATTAAAGCCATACTCTTTCGTCGTCCAGAGTGCAGATGAAGATGGATCTCTACTCCCCTCCCATATTGTCTTCACATTGTACTGCTTAGTTTAGGATCCCGCAGTATTTATATTTTGTTATCCTAGTTTAATTTATTTTGTTAATCTGACTTTGTATCAGATACACCGCATTGTACTTCTCTGGTCTCATAGGTCACTTTGGCCTTTTGAAGACATTAATATAACATTTCAACATTTCATATTTCTCTCTCTCTCTCTCTCTCTCTCTCTCTCTCTCTCTCTCTCTCGCGCGCGCGCGCGCGTAAAATTTAGTGATTTTGCAGTTTCTGTTCAAGTGTTGCTATTGAATTCTCCCTAGGAGTGTCCAAGCTTGTGACAGTGGTATCAGAGCTCAAAAAGATTCTTCTTCTACGGAGGATCCCATCCCTTCTACAACACACAGAGGTTCTCGAGGAGAATCTGACACAGTAGTCAAGATTTTGTTTCGTTGTGTCCCTGCCCCTTTCTTATTAGCCACTACCACCCTTAGTCCATCACGCATCGGGTGCTACTGTGTCATCATTGCAATTTTTTCATCAAAGAGAGTTGTACCTTGAAGCTTTTGGGCTATTAGCAGTGTCTATGCCAAAAGTTACCAATGAATTGAATCTGGTGCGGTGCGGACTACACGAGAGGGGAGCCAATCCACTCCTTTGTCAAAGATTTCCTAGATTGAATAAAGTCACTAATTTCTCCTTGAGATTTTAGGGTACTAACAGGCTGACAGTATTTTGCGGAATGAATTTATGAACAAATGTGCATTGAATTGGAAATTTCCTTGATTGAACCGAAAAATGTGCTCTTTTACTCTGCCACAATCACAATTATTGGTGAAGAACATATGACCATACCATCCACAATTTCAAGTTTGGTATCTTATGCCTCATTTGTATGCATGTATAGTGGAAACCAAACTATAAGGTGCCGCAAAATTTCATTCTTTGTACAATCAAGGCTAGAGTGTGATAAATCTCTAAGATACTTTTGTAATTACTCTCTTCAATATAAAATTATGTCCCATAAATTTTTTTCAAATGTTGATTTGAATTGTTTTTCGAAGAATCACATGGGCATTCTAAAACAAGAAAAAGACATATTGGAATACCAAAGTAGTTTCAATCATTCACTGCCACGAGCAAAAAATAAGTATATTTCTAGCTCCCTTATTGACTATGACTTGTTTCACAGGGCTAAAAAGGAAATATGAAGCATCTAGCAAATTACTAGTAGTTTCGAAATTGCATATTGAAAAGTGTATAAAAATTAATAATAAACTTTGAAATTATATATCACACCTTACGTGCATAATTTGAAGCACAAAAGAACAATACTTAAAGTTAAGTTCAAATAAATCCATAATTCCAAATGAGTTTTATATAAAAATCATAAGGGTTTGTTGTGCCATATTTTTGCGCTTGTAAAACAGGACTACAACAAAATATATATATCTAGTCCTCTTCCTTGTACTCCTTGTCCTCGTCCAGAGGTACATAAGTTTAATCGCTCTCACTCTGTGGAGTTTGCCTACAATAATACGGTTCATACATATATTAGTTAGACACCATTTGAGATTATCGAGGGTGTCAAGAAGGTTTCACCTACTCTGAGCACCAAAAATAAGATTTTTGGAGCAGATCGATATGCACAGGATATAGATATTGCTTTTGCCAAGGTACGAGAGGCTCTAGAGAAGTCTCAAGCACGACATAAGAAAGCAGCACACAAGCATCGACGTGACTTGCAACTGAAGGAAGATGATTGGGTGCTACTACGGTTCGAGACGGGATGCCTACGGAAACGGAAGTGTAAGAAGAGACTTTTTCCAAAGCTAAGTATGCAACACTATGGACCTTTCTAGATCCAAGAAAAGATCAATGATGTATCCTTCAAGCTAAAGGTACCAGATACTTGGAAGATTCAAAATGCATTTCATATAAGTTTATTGAGACCTTTAAAAGGTGAAGTGTTAGTAGACAGAGCCAAAGGAGCAGCCCGAAGTGGGAGAGACAAAGGAGATTCTCATTTCAGAACAGACATGGCTCCCAAGGAAACGAGAGTGAAAGGTAAGCTGACACGCCAATATTTAGTCAAGTTCATGAACTAACCGGCTTGGGATACCAAGTGGATGGAGGAGGACCTAGCATATTTTAGAGCTATATCTTGAAGCTTTTGGTTTAGCACCGACTATTCCAAGATTTCCTGATGAATCAGCAGGTTGAATCAGGTGCGGTGCGGTGCGGTGCCGATTGCACAAATGGGGAGTTACTCCGCTCCTTTGTCACAGGTTACCTCGATGGAATAAAGTCACTAATTTTTGTTCGAGATTTCAAAGATACTGACAAGCTGACAGCATTCTGCTGAATGACTTTCTGTAAAGAAGTACTCTCAAATGGGAATTCCCAAAATGAATCTGTTACATGTGCTCTCTCATGTGTGTATTGTTTGAGTGCATGTTCAAAAGAAGAAATGACTACATTTCTGTCTTGTTCACCTGAAGGGTGATGTGGATATGATAGTGATGAGATTTAGTCAATGAAGACATCTGTCAAAGATCGGCACGGTCTGGACTGTCGTCTTCGTGCAAGTATTGGATATATGTGGTCTAGTACGTTAGTACTTAAGAGTCAATGTCTGCTGAACTAGTTTTTGTCGTATGTCGCAGGCGTAATCGAGGGCGATTACAATTCTTCAAGAGAGGGGTATGTCACAAAGTGATGACGTGGCAAGGCCTAAACCCTAGCAAACGAGGCAAAAGAAGTTTTACCAACTTACAGATCCTTGCCAAGTCGGGCAAATTAATTAAAACGTTTTTACCAAATTATGGGACCCCCGTCCGATGGGGCCCACGTGAGTAAAGATATTTAAAATAAAGTAGGACATTCACACACAAAAGACTAGCATAAACACTGCTGACAGGGCACCGCTTGTACGGACAAGCCAAAAATCGTGCTGACATGCTGACGTGGCAGACTTCATGGACAGTTCCGTGTTTTTCGTTGACAGGTGCTAACATGGCAGGTGTACAGATTTTTATGTTTTATGCTGCTAGCAACCTAGCGCTAGCTTTGGGTCCCACATTCTTATAGAACTATTGCTTTTCATGTAAGTGCTTTTGGCCAAGGGCCTTTAAAAGCGTGCCAAGGCATCCTCTGCCGGCAGATTAGCTTGGGAGCACTACAGAGAGAGAGGACCCTCGGACCTTGTCCTTGTGGAAGCATAATAATAGAGAAATACCGAAAAGCGGCGCTAGTCTTTGGGGCCAGTATCTTTGGGCACAGAACTCTGCCATGTCGTGTTATCTCTTTCTCTCAGTTTTGTGCAATTCTTTCAATTTCTCTCGCGTGTGTTGCATTAGATCTTTGGCTTGGGATGTCCAAGTCTATTACAATGATATCGGTGGTGAAAACTCAAACGGTGCAACCATCTGTCGGAAAACTCCCGCAGAGGAATAGAAACTTCTGAGGGCTGTTGAGAAGAAGCTCTTGTACTATTTGATGCCGGAGGAGGGAAAGTCTAAGGCATCAACTGACGGCAGCATGTAGTTCAAGCACTGCTAGAAACTTTGTAAAATAGGTTGAAGATGCTTCAAGAGGAGGTCGTGAAGTTAACCGAGGATGGACAACAAGTACTCGATAGAATCAAGAAACCACAAATTTGTCCGTCCCGGGAGGACGATTTACTTGTCAACACAACAAACAATTGAAGCTTTGATACCATTGTAATTGATAGGCAACATATGCTAGCTCAAAAGAACACACTGGAATAGACTTTAGCACTCTCTCTCTCTCTCTCTCTCTCTCTCTCTCTCTCTCTCTCTCTCTCTCTCTCTCTCTCTCTCTCTCTCTCTCTCTCTCTCTCTCTCTCACACACACACACACACACACACACACACACACACACAAATAAAATGAAATGAAATGATATATTAACGTCTTCAAAAGGCCGAAGTGACCTATGAGACAAAAGAGTTTACAAATGGTGAATCTGATACAATGTCTATGTAAAAGACAAGAAAACTGAAACTGAAATGAGCTAAAGTGAAATGGAACAAAATGAAATGGGATATATTAAAATGAAATGAAAGACTGAAACGCTGGAATCAAGATCCTATCCTATGATGTCCAGCATCGGTCTTTGGTAGAGATCATCACTGTCCTCCTCAATGAGTACTCTGACTGGTCTCCCATGTCGTGCCAGAATAGTCCGGACCCTCTGGTGCAGCTTCCATCGATGTCTCGAATGACCCTCGCAATCGTGGGCGTCTGGATTTCCCTAGCTCAGTGGCGCTGTCAGTCAGTGTACCTCTGGTACAGGTGGACTTTGAAGTCTGTTGTGATGCCTACTCATCTGAATGTCGCGCATGTAGTCTTGAAAAAATCGGTGATCTCCCTCTATGAGTGTCTCCTACTGTCTGGTCTCCTCAAGAGGCTCTCCCTATGTCTGCGCAGCTCCAATAAAAATAGCCCAAGGCATCTCTGATCTTGGTATCTCATAACTTTGGCCAGTGGTCCAAAACCCTCTTTGAATAGGCAGTGGAAACGGCCTCGTATCTCATAGTAGACTGGGAAATGACAGATGTGATGTAACTCTGTCTTTGGCTATATATGGCATAGCTGACAAATCCTGGCCTTTGCTAGTACTCCTCTAAATCTACCTGTCTCAATCTCTAATTGTTGTGACGATGTGCGCATCTGTCCAATAGCACATTGTAATCCACGGGATAGATGAGTGTCCATGTAGGCAGGTCTGATCACAAAAGCATTCTCTATATGCTCAAGGAGATGCTCTCTGTAGAAAGACATCTTCATGCCAAGCACACACATAGGCTATATCCATGTCCTCCTAGTGTCTAACTGAATCAAGTCTTGTCTGATAAGGTGAGTGATCTCGGTCCGTGTGAGAGACAAGGAGGGTGCGTCCAGCAAATACTAGAAGGGAGGTAGTCTATCCATGTCAAAACCATGCAGCTTGAACCAAGCTGTCATCTGTGCATACCAACAAGAGGTGTCTCCCTGTGAGGCAAGCTATCGAGAAGACTCCAAAGCTAGGTGGGCATCTCTGTCTCTAAGGAGATCCCAAATATCGTGCATGAAAGAAACAGATCTGGTGAGTGCCTCGATGACCAATAGTGGAGCAACGAGCTCTGCACGGATAATCTCATGTGGTACGAAGGGCTTGGCCCTAGTCATCCGAGAAATCATAGATAACAGAGGCCTCTCCATGCACTTCCATCCATCAGTACTACCAGTCCGGCTATGGCGATCCATCAATGGCCCCCAAATCTACACCCCATAAAGCATAGCTAATGTGACAAAAGTATTCGAAAAGCCATAGTTTTGTTCGAGGTTCCTGAAACTGAACATGCGAACACATCCTCTCCATCTTCCCTAAAGCCGCACACGCTCTCGTTAGCCTAGTCTCTATTGCTCTCCTCAAAAAAAACACTGGGCCACTAAAGACCACACCAAGGTAAGTGTATGCATCTGCATACTCCATCGTCTCCTGACAATATGCAAAGGTCGGTTCAGATCACCTGACCCACTGTGCTCCTCTGTCGCCTCTCCTCTCAATGTATTCTGAAACCTCATCCACAAAAATACCAAATAAAGTAGAGAAGAGTGGACAACCATGTTTCACCCCAATAGTGGAGTGAATAAGTTCAAACACCCCCTCGGGAGTGCGGACCTGACCCACAATTGTCCTATACAGGGCCATGATCCCCCAAATTAGCTCTGTGGGTACACACATCTCCTTTAACCTGCGCATCAGTCGAGCTCTAGGGATTGTGTCAAATGCTTTGTGGAAGTTCACAAAAGTGCAGTAAATCCTCCTTCCATGTGATTTTCCCTCCTCAATAATAGCTTTGAGTGTCAATATGTGATCAAGAGTGGAAAAACCTCTCTTAAAACCTGCTTGTCCTGATGCTCGTATGCCTCCTCTCTCTGCCCATCTACTCAATTGCTGCTCAAGAATAGAAGCATATAGCTTGGCCAGTGTGAGCTCAAGAATAGAAACATATAACCTGGCCAATCATAATGGTGCGATAGTTCCCAGGTATCGTTGGATCTCCTGCCTTGAAAATAGGCACAACAGTGAACATACTCCAAGTATCAGGAAAACCCTCACATGGCTCGATTAAACATCAGTGCTAGGAGTTCTGCAAGCATATCTCGGGCATGTATAAAGTGCTCCGCTACCAATCCATCATGATCATATTCTCTCCTAGTCCTCATCCTATCAATAGCTTTCTTCACCATCTCAACGATAAAGAAAAAGCATGTCTTTGGACATGGCATCCGGGGGTCTGGTAGAGGCGGCTGTCCTGGAACTGTGTAAAGAAATGCTACATACTCACCCCAAGTCTCAGTGGATGTGATAGCTGGTGGAGGCGAGTGCTTATGAAAGAATCTCCATGCCTCACGTGAGTCCTAGCTCAAAAATAGCTTAAAACTCCTTCTCTAGCTGAGCGAGATAAACCCTTTTCTTCCGTCGCACAAGCCGTTGAAAGGAAATCTGTGATTGTCTATGAGTAATGACTCCCAAAGATACCTCTCTCTGAAGTGTGGCTCTCGTTTCTCTACACTCCTCATCATACCAACTCTTCTGGGGCATGCACCCAAAACGTCGTCTGTGCTCAGGCTGGCTGTGTGGATATGCCTCTGCTGTTGCATCATGTAGTGTCTCTATCAGTATCTGGGTAAGCTCCTCTAATGGAAGTCTCGGCTCCTCAGTAGCTAAGCGTCTGTATATGCCATCTATGTGGACAGAATCAGTCTCTGACGTGAAACTGTATCGGGTATGTGTGGATATTTATGTTGATCGAGCTGTGCTGAATTGAAAAGAGACGGTAAACGTGAGAAGAGCATGATCTATTGCTACATCGATAGGCCTGGGCCCGACTGTAAAATCCTGAATAGAGGGTATAAAGCTGGGTCGAGCCCCATGTTTGTGAGGAAAACAAGTGAACCCACTCGATGCTGGAAATCTCTGTAGACCATTCAAAATGGCCAATCCGTGTGCAATCCCCATGTCTATAAAATATCCCCCATAACCCGTGTTGTCCTCATCCTACGAACACCTCGCCAAACCCATATCACTAACATCCAATTCTCTCAACATCTCCTTTGAGGTATCGTAGAAGACTGTTTGACAGTGGCCCGTCTTGGCATTGGAGTCCCCTAGAAGGATAACATCCCATCTCTAGAGAACTCCCATATATCCTCAACCAAAATCATATAAGGTGATTGTCCCTTGGGGGATGCATAGTGAGATGTACTTGGTGGAAAATAGCATATTGCAATGTAAAGTAGAGAGAGAGAGAGAGAGAGAGAGAGAGAGAGAGAGAGAGAGAGAGAGAGAGAGAGAGAGAAAGAAAGAAAATCTATTAACGCCCTGTGGAAGCCAAAGCTGACCTATCGGACAAAACCAATACATCTTTGGTTACATTCCACTTCGGGTATCATAAAAGGAAAATGAGTGCATGTGCAAAACATAACCTCATTGCTCTCATGACTCATGAGAGCTAGGTTTACGATGGTAAGAAATCACCCTATGCATACTGTGTCTACATCTATAGAAGACCTAAGTCCATGTCTTTGTGGGAATGGATGGATTCTTGAAGTCTCGAATAACAAATTTTCCTCCTCTATACACTGCCCATTTTCCTTGCTTCCTTGCTTCTCTCACTTTAGCCAACTCTTTGGCTCTATTTTTGAGTTGAAGGGGTGTCAATTCATCTGAGATCCATACCGATGTACCTTGCAATGATTTAGTCTGCTTCATTACCTTGATGTTCTCATGTAGGTTGTAGTAGCAAACCTTTGCCTACTTTACTTTAACTTCAATGTGAGTTGGGTCACCAAGGTCCAAGAAGGACACCACTTTACTTAATATTTCCTTAAGTATGTCTACATCTAGGATGTAGCCTTGAAATTGTTCATCTGGTAAAGTGCCCACCGACCAATCATTTGGTAAACCACCAATTCTGGCATATCCCTCCAAGATTTTTTCCCTCTCATTTTCCTTCAAAATTGATAGCACTTCTTCAACAAAAGTCTCAGATTGTACCTTTTAAGTAATATGGTCTTGTTGTGCTGCTTCCAATGTCTCTTCTTGGGTTTTCTCTTGAATTTGTTGTTTGGTCACAACATTCTGTAATTGCTCTTTAAACGCTTGTGTATAGGTATATTCAGCAGCAAAGCAAGTTTTGCGGAGACTGATCCTTTGCCAGGTGAGTGGTTGGATTTGTGATAAATTGCATTGATAAGTTTGATGAATTTAAGATCAGGAAGATACATTGTTAGAAACCAGAAGGTGGCAGGTGACCAAGGTAGCTTAGTGTCCACTGAGGAGAGTGTAACTCAGCAAGGCTAGATCCGCTAGCACCAATTATTGAGGAAGGTAGTGATACTGACACTTCGTCAGACAAATCTTTCTTCATGATGGGTAGTCAACAGCCAGGAGGTTTCACCTATGACGGACCAATGCCAGGAGGAAGCACCTCCCTAAATCCTTTGAATGATTCCAAGCTTACTGTGATCTTCTTAGAGGGATTCTAGATTGGATATCCGGGCTTCTTTGGTGATCAACTCCGACTTCAAGCTGGTTACCTCCTGCTGTAGCCTCTTCAACTCGTTCATGATGAAGGTTTTCCATGGCGACTGTGGTTTGAGAGGGGGTGGGATGGGTGGGATACTCGAGGCCACCGTTGCCGCAAAAATCTTCTTGGGTGGGGCCATGTTAGTGTGAGTTGGGGGGTGTTGTATATGTCCACCCCACAGGGGCCCCCACTGCCCTCTGGGGGAGGCAAAAGAAAAAGGACACCCCCCCCCGCCCCCCCCTGCTTCTTCCTAGCTATTGAGTGGCGGGTTGAAGCTTGAGGCTGGCGAGGGGAGAGTGGCGGGCTGAAGCCTGAGTCTAGCGAGGGAAAAACGCTGGCGCTGAGAGAGAGGGGAGAGTGGCAGGCTGAAGCTTGAGGCTGGCGAGGGAAAAATGCTGGCGCTGAAATGAAATGTTATATTAACGTCTTCAAAAGGCCATAGTGACCTATGAGACCATAAAGTTACAAGGTGGTGGATCTGATACAAAGTCGGAGTAACGAAAATAACCTAACAACAGTACAAAACAAAGATATATACTATGGGATCCTAGGTTGGTCGATGTGAGCTAAGTAAAAGACTAAGCAAAAATGGGTGGTTTATTACAAAAAATCTAGCATCGATCGTTGGCGAATCTCATCAATTTCCTCCATGGTTAGTAGTCTGACCGGGCATCGTGCATGCCTGGCCAGCGTGCTCCGAATCTTTTGACGTAGCCTCTGTCGGTGCTATGTAGTCCTTCGTAGTCGTGGGCGCTTGGATTTCCCCAGTTCAATCGCTCGGTCAATCAATGTGCCGTTGGTGTGAGACGAGGGAGAGCTCTGCTGTGGGAGTGGCTCTTGCGGCTGTCCTGTGTCTGCTCTGAAGAAGTCTGTGATCCGTCTTTGAGACTGGCCCTGCCATTCATCAGGCTCTCTCTGTGTCTGCGCAGCTCGAGCAAGAACAAACCTAGGCATCTCTAATCTTCGTATCCCATTACTCTTGCGAGTGGTCCAAAACCCTCTCTGAACAAGCAATGGAAGCGGCCTCGTATCTCGTAGTAGACAGGGCAGCGGCATGTATAATGAAACTCTCCGGTTCCATGTCACACAAGGGGCATGTCCTGGCCTCTGCTGGTACTTCGCTGTATCTCCCAGTTTCAATCCGCAGCTGGTGAGACGATGTGCGTAGTTGGCCAATAGCACATCGTATCCCATGAGACAAGTGGGTATCCATGTATCTTGGTCTCGTCACAAAACCATCTTCCGTAAGTTGGAGAAGGTGGTCTCTGTAGAAAGCCATCTTTGTGCCCAATTCTTGTGCTGGTTATATCCATGTCCTCCTAGTGTCTAGCTGGGTTAGGTCTTGGCGGATGAGCTTGGTGATCTCCGATCATGTAAGAATGAGAGATGGTTTAGGAAGAGAGAGAGAGAGAGAGAGAGAGAGAGAGAGAGAGAGAGAGAGAGAGAGAGAGAGAGAGAGAGAGAGAGATGAAATGTTATATTAACGTCTTCAAGAGGCCAAAATGACCTATGAGACCAAAAAAGTTACAATTGGTGAATCTGATACCATGGCCGAGTACGGAAATTAGAAAGTTACAAAGAACTAACACTAAGACACTAAAGCACTAAGGAAAAGGGAAACTTGGGGGGGGGGGGGGGGGGGGGTCAGATGAAATCTCTCATCGGTCGCTGTCGGATCTCATCGACCTCCTCCATGGTCAGTACTCTGTTTGGGCGTCTTGCATGTCGAGCTAGAGTGATCTGTATATTCTGTTGCAGCCTTCGTCGGTAGTGGGAGACCCCCCGAGGTCGTGGACGTCTAGATCTGCCAAGCGTAGTGGCTCGTTCCAACAATGTACCTCTAGTATGAGTAGGCTCTGAGATCTACTGTAATGACTGCTCCGTTGGCTCTCCTCTGGCTAGTGTAAAGAAATCTGTGATTCGTCTCTGAGGCTGTCTTTCCCCTGATGTCCTCAACAAGCTCTCCCTAAGTCTACGCAGCTCTAGCAAGAACAATCCGAGACACCTCTGATCCTTGTATCTCATGACTCTAGAAAAAGGTCCGAACCCTTCTCTGAACAGGCGTATATGTTCAATAGCCCATCTTATCCCATGAGATAAGTGTGTATCCATGTATGTAGGCCTAGTTACAAAGCCGTCCTCCGTGAGTTGGAGAAGATGCTCTCTGTAGAAGGCCATCTTTGTGCCCAACTCCTGTGTCGGTTGTATCCATGTGCTCTTGGTATTTAGTTTAATCAGATTATGACGTATGAGTCTGGTGATCTCTGTCCGTGTGAGAGACAGGGAGGGTGCATCCAGGGAGTATTGGAGCGGAGGTAATCTATCCATGTTGAGACCATGCGACTGAAACCATGTTGTCATCTGTCCATACCAACATGCTGTATTGCCTTGTAGAGCTAGTTCTCGAGATGACTCCAGGGCAAGCCGGGCGTATCTATCTCTTAGGAGATCCCATAGACCGTGCATAAGGATATTGATCTCGTCAATGCCTCCACCAAAGCTTTCAGGGGGGGGGGGGGAGGCGCGACGGCTAGTTCGGCTCGGATAATCTCATGTGGTATTGAGGCCTTAGCCCGAATCATCCGAGCGATCATAGCGACCAGAGGCCTCTCCATACATCTCCATCCATCTGTGTTGCCAGATCTCCCATGGTGGTCTACTGAGGGTCCCCATACCTGAACTCCATAGAGCATAGCTGGAGTCACCAGGGTGTCAAAAAGCCAAAGTTTTGTTCGTGGTTCCTGAAACTGAACCTGCGAACACATCCTCTCCAGTCTACCCAAAGCTGCATATGCTCTTGTCAGTCTAGTCTCTGATGCTCTCCTTAGTGAAAACACCAGTCCACCGAAGACTACTCCAAAGATAAGTATATGCATCTGTGTACTCCACGGTCTCCTGGTCATACATAAATGTGGGTGCCGACCTCCTGACCCACTGTGGTGTGGTGTTAAACACCATAACCTTGGTTTTCCCCAGATTGACAGACAATCCACTGTCACGAGCAAATGTATGCAGAGCATCCAAATGACGCTGCATCCCCTCTGAAGAGTCAGAAATCAGCACAATATCATCAGCGTATAGTAACAGCGGAATCCATGTCCGGAATCCATGTCCCTGCTAGTTGTGCCCCCCTGTCCCCTTGACGCTGTACATAGTCCAAAAACTCATCCACATACATCCCAAAAAGAGTCGGGGATAGGGGGCATCCCTGCTTTACTCCAATAGTGGAGTGGACCATGTCAGACATTCCCTCAATGGTGCGTACCCGCCCCATCACTGTCCTGTATAGAGCGAGAATCCCCCATATCAGCTCTGTAGGCACACCCATGTCCTGTACAAGTCTGGCTCTCAGTATTGTGTCAAAAGCTTTGCGGAAATCCACAAAGCTACAATAGATCCTCTTGCCATGGTGTCTACCCTCCTCAATAATAGCTCTGACTGTCAGAATCTGGTCAAGAGTGGAGAAACCTCTCCTGAAACCTGCTTGCCCTGGTGCCCTTATGCCGTCTCGCTCTGCCCATCTACGCAGCTCCTGCTCAAGAACGGATGGCATACAACCTAGCTAATGTGTGACCAACCATGATGGTGCGATATTTCGCGGGAATCATGGGATCTCCCGACTTGAAAATAGGCACAATCGTAGAAAACACCAAGTCTTCGGGAAGCCTTCATACATGGCTCGATTAAACATCATAGCCAGGAGATCTGTAAGAATATTCTGGCATGGATGAAGTGCTCTGCTACCAGACCATCATGATCATGTGCCCTCCTTTGTCTTCATCATGTCAATGGCTTTCCTTACCCTCTCAGCAGTAAAGAAAGAACATGTCTCCGGGCATGTCTCTAGTGGGTCCGGCAGAGGCAGTTGCCCTGATGCTGTGTAGGGGGATGTGGCATATTCCCCCCATGTCTCACTGGAGGTGAGCGCTAGTGGTGGTGAATGCTCGTGGAATAGCCTCCATGCTTCGCCTGAGACCTGACTTATAAATAGCTGATATAGATCCCACTCTAGCTGAGATAGATGGGCCCTTTTCTTTCATCGCAATAGGGGGCAAAAGATAATCCGTGACTGTCTATGTGTGGTAATACCCATGAGCACTTCCCTTTGTAATTTGATTCTCGTCTCTCTGCACTCCTCATCATACCAATTGTTCTGGGGTATGCTCCCAGATCGCCTCCATGTGGACTGGTTGTGGGGGTATGCCTCTGATGCTACATCATGGAGCGTCTCTGTCAGTATTTGAATGAGTTCATCTAGTGGCCGTCCCGGCTCGTGGGTGCATAGCTGCCTGTATATCGCATCCATATACACAGAATTCGTCTCCCTCTGGAAGGTATACCGAGTGTGTGTGGGGACCTCTCCTAATGGAGTTGTGCTGAACTGAAAGGTCAAGGTGAAAGACACGATAGCATGATCAACTGCTACTCCAACTGGCCTAGTGGCCACCATGAAATCTTGAAAGAATGGACTGAGACCTGGCTGGGCCATAACATAATCCACTGTGCTAGCACCATGTCGGTGTGGAAAGCAAGTAAAACCTCCACCTCCAACTGTCGAAAATCTTTGTAGGCCATTCACAATGGCCAATCTGTGTGCCCATATCTATCAAGTATCTGCCATATTCAATGTATTCCTCATCTTGTGATAGTCTGGATAGACCCATCTCTATGACGTCCAGCTCCCTAAGCATTCCTTTGGAAGTATCATAAAATATTGTCTGGTGGTGGGCAGTCCTAGCATTGAAATCCCCTAGTATGATAATGTCACCATCCTTGGAAAACTCCCATATATCATTATCCAAAATAGCAAAGGGAAATTGTCCTCTAGGTGATGCACATACTGACGTATTAGGAGGAAAAGTAACAAATAGCTATGTAGAGGTATCTACCCGTCTCTGCCCTGAGCTTCACCCACATGTACCTAGCATGTTCATCCTTGCGTGCTATATATATCAGTGGCTGCAGTTCCTGCCTGAATAGAACTGCCACTCCCCATGAGCCCCGTCCTCGATGCTCCGATCTAGTCTCCTGTCTGCATGCTGTCTCCCTTCTATAACCGCTCACCTGTGGCATGGATTGTCAAGGTGCTTGATGCGTCTCAGAGTAGAAAATGGTCTCTCCCCCTGTGAAGCTATCCTCAAAGGCCCCTACATCAAGGCGGAGTGACCCATTACAATTCCAAGTTGCCATCTTTAGTGTGGTCCCATAGGTCTCGCACCGTCATGCGGGGCGTCGCTCCAATATCACCACCTTTCCATCCCTGTAAAAAGCAATCTTCCCCTTTTCCCTTGCTGCTCTAATTTCCGGCATTACTTCTTGCATATGAGCAATCTGCGAGAGGGTGAGGTCATCTCCAAGAAAGATGCCAGTTTTCTTTAGAGTCGGTCTCTTCTTCAGGAAGTCCTTCGCTTCCATGGAGGGGAAGAGGAGAAGGTTTCTCCGTTGCTCCCGCTTTTCTTAACGCCCACTCTCCACGCCCTCGTATGCGTCTGCTCGTTGACCCCCACCACAGTCATGAGTTCTTTCACCTCTTCATCCACATTATCTTGGTCTTTGAGGCCACATATCCTCACGTGTGAGGCCCGCACACGTCTCCTTTGCTCCTCTTCTAGTGTCAAGTTGATAATGGTTGGTGTGGGGGTGGGGTTTATTTCCTTGCCTTTCCCTTTCTTGACAATCTCGATCCATTTTTCAGCCTTTTCAGCTTTTTGATGGGTCATTGATAACATCCACCCACGAGGTCGTCATTTCTTTTTGTTTCTCCCCACCTTCTTTGAAGGCCCGCACTTGTTCCTTAATCGTGTTAAGCTCTTCAATTACTGAGGGTTGAAGCTCTCCCTCTTCGAGGACATTCTGCAATAGTACTTCTGCAAGCTCTTTCTTGAGTAGTGCGATTTCCTCATCTTGGGCCTTCACGCAATCCTCGAGTGTATGTATCGTCCTTTCCTGTGCTGTCACGCGCGCGTCGAGTATGTTGATAGTACCTAGGAGGTGGCGGTTGATCATGCTGATGGACTCGCTCAGCTCTTCTTTGCATATTTGGATTGCATCCTCCACCGGGTCATCTTTTCCATTTTGCTTCCTCGTGGTCGAAGGGCCGCCACAGGAGAGGGAGAGGGATATAAAAGTGAAGAAGAGAGGCACAAGATGTTTTTTTTTCCTCTCTCTTCTCTCTACGCGGCTGGGTTTTCTCTCTCTACACGGCTAAGTCTCCCTTTTTCTAACCCTCTTTCTCTCTCTACGCTTCTCACCTCTCTCTCTCTCTACGCTTGAAAAACCCAAATTTTCTCTCTGCCCTCTTTCTCTCTCTACGCACCTTTTTTCTCTTTCTCTCTCTACGCTTTTCTGCTTCTCTCCCTATGCGTGTTTCTTTACTTCCATTCTCTCTCTACGCTCGGGCAGCAAGGGGGGCGGAGGGAAAGCGCGTCAGCAGGGAGGGAAAGAGGCCGGAGCAGGGGCGCAAGGCAGCAAGGCAGGAGTGGCAGCAGGGGGCAGCAGGGGGTGCAAAGCTGCAGCGCGCAGCAGAGCAGCAGGGCAGCGCGAGCAGGTGCAAAGTTGCAACACGCAGCAGAGCAGCAGGGCAGCGCGAGCAGGTGGAACTGTGGCGGGGGAGTGAGCGCGCAGCAGAGCAGCAGCAAGCAGCGGGCGAGCAGGGAGCAGCAGGCAAGCACACAGAGAGAGAGAGAGAGAGAGAGAGAGAGAGAGAGAGAGAGAGAGAGAGAGAGAGAGAGAGAGAAGAAGAAGAGTATTTTAACGTCGTAGGAAACTATCCCAAGAGACCTTTAAAGATCTATTGGACGAGGAGAGTTGAACTCAAGACCTGTTATTCAAGAGAGGGAATTGGCACAGACACGGAATGACAAAGTTCCACTCCCGGATGCATTGGGCCCAAAAACCTCGTGCCCCTCTTGGTATTTCTTTGATACTGCTCTGGCAAACGTACAACTCTCGAGGAGTTCCTGCTCTGCAATTCGCAGATGCTAGAATGCCATAGCAATCCCCCAAGTCACATATTTAAATGCCCAAGATCTAAAAGCATCAGATGAAAAAGCTGGCGCTGAAAAGCTAATTTCCAAAACATTTGGTATGCCACGCTAGCTTCCACGATTCGCAGTGCGATTTCTGGGATTCTGTACAATCAGCCACGTCATCGTCTTTCAAGTGTTAAATTGGTCCCCTTCAATTTCTTTGCTTTACAGGTTTGTTGCCTCACTTTGTGACATTGCCAAAGTCTCCCTCGACAATCCAAATATCCACAAGAGGCATGACATCCACAATCCGTTGCCAAAACCAAGCCCAATCACAAGTTGTGGTGGGAGCATACATACGCAAAATGCCAACCAAAGTGTCCTCTAACTGTATAGAAATGTACAAATCTCTGCTTGGAACCACAATGCCATAATTACACTAAGACTGTCGCCAATGGGATCCCATAGATATAAAACACCTCCACTGATGGTCACCAATAGTAGTCTCCTAAAACATGTGAGAAGCACCATGTAAAAGCTTCTCACAACATCTATAATTTTCAATGCTCTTGCACAATAAGGATATCCACAATGCACATCACCCACTACATCATGCGCAAATCCAGTCTAAGCAGATTCTGTCTTGGACCATTAAGATAGGTGTGATGTAACCATTGACATTCCATGTGACGATGTGCAAATCCATAAAACAAACAATGAAAGTCAGCTACGAAACCACAAAGCCATACATTTGAAAGTTAGCTGAGGAATTAAGACATATTTGGCTAGTGTCCGGACCGTTCGGGCGTGTGGTCAAAGCAAGAAGCCCTAGTGGGTCAACATCTGGTGGTAAATGCCGATGGTAACCATCCATGAAAATGAAAGTGGCAAGCCACTGGCAACGTGTGGCAAAGTTCCACTCTCAAATGCACTAGGCCCTCATACAGGCGCCCCTTACGATACTTTTTCTATTGACAAAGTCACAAAGTACAACTACCGAGGAGTAACCTTGCAATTGTGCAACCATGCACTGATCTGCCAGAAGTGACCCCCTAGGCTCATATTTAATGGCACTAAGGCCCAAAAGCCTTTGCCATCAAAAGCTAGGTTCGCCAAAGCTTTGACCAAAAAAGTCAACCACTTTTAGTTAATAGCTTAAAAGCTACCCACCACTAGTTGCCATGTCATCCGCTTTTTGCACCATGGATCACAACACAAATCCCACTAGGATTCCCACCGCGGTTTATGCGCGGCAAGAGTCAGACTATCGTCCTTTGGTTTGGTATGGCTCCTGATGGGCCCTTGCTCCTCTCATCCGATCGGGACAATCATGGCATGTCATTACTTTGTGCCAAAAAAGTGTGGAACATGAGGTGATGGCAAGGCACAAAGTAGAGTGTGGAAAAAAGGTGGTGGCAACGGGTAAGAAGCAAAACCATGTAGAGCCACATGCTTAGCCTAAGCGGAAGGTGGGGGAGGAACCGGAGAGCCAGGTGAGCTGCGGAAGTAAATGATAGAGGGGGAATCGCTGAATGAATAAGACTTATCATGTATATACCTAGATGAATCCAATATAGACCCATGGTAGTCACCCACAAGACAATATAACCATCAGCTCCATCATGCATAGTATTGACTAAATACCACAACATCCCCACTAATGTCGTCAGTGCCCATTAGTGGCTGTAGAACTAAGTACTAACGTATGCTCCCAAACACAACACACAACACACTCCACACCACACACACACACACACACACACACACACACACACACACACACACACACACATAAGCATACATCAACACAAAGTTGTATATAGACTCGCATTGTAACAAGGGACGCCCATCGCGACCCCACTATTGTCTCGTTCCCCCCATACCAGCACCATCCTGGGCCATCCCTTTGTTTGAAACCTGTCTTGTGGAAACAAGCTTCCGCTCTCTAAGCCCCATCCCAGCTGGTCGGGGAATGTCCCATGTTACCATGAAATAGAGTCTTCACTACATAGCAGCTGAAAGTAACAAAAAGTAGGGGATCAGGATGGGTGTGTTGGCGAGGCGGTTGCACGTGGAGATTCCAGAACTATGTGGAGGAGTGGTAGAAGTCCTCACCGCTCCAGAGGCATTTGAGAAGCAACACATGACGCCACACGTGAGAGAGCTGAGGGTGCATTAATAGGCTTCTGTCGTTGCTGTGGCAAAGGTATGTCGAAGCAAAGCCCGTTGCCATGCACTCAGGAATGCCAATCACTATAGCTAAGGACCATGGAATGACAAAACGCCCCAATATGGCTTCAGACTAGAAATGCAACCCTGCATCATGATAGGGAGAGAGGTGAATGAGAGAGTGACTAGAAATCTGGAAATCCACTACTGTCTATCATCAAAGTCTGGAGTCAAGCACTCTAGCATGAGTGATCGGGTTCGAAAGAGACTGAAAGCAGCACTCTTTTGATAGCTAAGCCAAAGAGATGGCTCGGTCCATCATGGTCAGCTCCAGTGCACTGCCCCCTAGTAGGCATGGTATCGAACGATATACAAAATGAACTTGAATGGATAGAGCTACAAAGATTATAAGATCTCAACGCCCACATTCCTCTCGCAGATCACGTCATCGACATATTTATCATCATCGCATCTATGCCATTATTGAGGCATCGAGCAGATCCTACAAGGTTCTTTACAGACGAGAAGATTGATTCCATGATGCAACAGCCTCTGAGAGAGTTCATTTGAGGGTACCTTCAGGGGCAACCCATTGAAAAGATCAGGCTTTGGCAGATAGGTAACGAGCTGGCTCTACTGGTTCACTTATTTGTTCACATTTTAACTTTTGTTACAGTAGCCTTTTGTATATTCTATATTGAACATTTGGATCATAGATGATGATGTAATTTTATAGTCTCATAGGTCTTCTAGGCCTTTAGCATATGTGCATAAACAACTCATTTCTATCAGCTTCCTTGATTCTTGCATACTTAATAACAAAGCAGGTACTATAATGAGGACATCCCAACGTCTAGCATTTTATTAACCTGAGCACCTTGTGCAATAACATCCAATGCATTTGTGTCTACATATATCTTCTAGCCAACTTAATTTCTCAAATGCCTTTGGCTTTCACTCCTGACGTTAAACGTATATAAACTTTTGAATACTGCTCGTGAAGCTTGGTAAAGATATTTCCATACCTCATGGAGGACACCGGATATGATAAAAGCGATAAAAATAGCTCCCTCCTGTGTCACAAAGAACACCCTCAGAAAAACGTAAAGGAAACTTCTTATTAATGTTACCCTGCATGCCCTAGACTGCATTTCTACTAATAGTGAGCTATAGTTTCGTTCAATGCTACAAAAATGACCAGGTCATATGTGTTAACTTCATGTATCACTATTCCCAGAGTGGGCCGCCAAAACCCCAATGGCATACTCCTATGAACCCTAACATGCATACTGTAGTTGTTTCATACAGATGATACTATCTTTGGAAGACTTTGAATGATTGGAGATTCACCTTTGAAATGCCTTTGCGTAGGCATGGGAAATACACATGCCTAACCATCCATTTGTGCACAGGCTGCAAAAACATTGGCCTGTTATTTAGTGACCAACAAAAAGCGCACACAAAAAGAAAAGGAGCTGATGCCCCATGACTGAGCGTACCATATTCCATGATCTCCAATACTGACGAGTAGCAGGTGAAGTCATAAACATGTTAGCACAACCAGAAGGCATGAGTTGGACAAGAATGATCAAAAATTAAAATTTCAAGAAGACAACAAAACAGATTTAAGGGCTACTAATGGCTCATAGCATCATCCCTACCTCTTCAACTGTCTTGGCATTCCACCAATCTTTGTAGAACTCACGATCCCCAAAATAAGTCAGTTCTGCAATAATGTTTAACCTGTAGAAACATCTCAAAACCAGAATCCATAGAAATTAAATGCAGGAAGCCAGAAACGCTTGAACAATCACTACAAGTTTATGAAAGTAACAGCAGGAAAATCGGGCTGGTAACCATGTAGAAAGGAGGGAGAGTCGAAGGACTGAAAAACACCTTGTTGCTGCTTTATATGTGCAAAAAGTGAAACTAGACATGACAAATATCTGCCTGCAACTCATCCTCTCCTTTGTCAAAGAGTGAAAGATGCACGTTATAGAGTCATAAATGGCTTTAAATGCAAACCAAATGGACCTCATGGCAAATGGAACATTGTACGAATTGTGTGTGTGTGCGTGCGTGCGTGCATGTGTGCGTGTGTGTGTGTGTGTGTGTGTGTGTGTGTGTGTGTGTGTGTGTGTGTGTGTGTGTGTGAGAGAGAGAGAGAGAGAGAGAGAGAGAAATGAAATGAAATGAAATGTTATATTAACGTCTTCAAAAGGCCAAAATGACCTATGAGACCAATCTGTTACAAAATAGTGAATTTAATACCATGTCTGAGTACAAAAGACTAGAGCAAAATAACTACTACTACTAGAATCCATCCTCATCTGCACTCTGGATGTCGAAAGAGTATGGCTCAAATCCTCTGTTGTAGTCTTCGTCGATGCTCTGTAGTCCCTCTCCTCAATCGTGGCTGTCTGGATCTCCATAGCTCCTCGGTCGATGAGAGTGCCGGTAGTGGTCGAATGAGTGTGGGCCGAGCTCTATAGTGATGGCTGCTCCTCTGGCTGTTCCATATCTAGTGAAAAAAAATCTGTAATCTGTCTCTGGGACCATCTCTCTCTAGCTCTCCCCAGTTAAGTGTCTCTATATCTATGTAACTCAAGTAGATATAGCCCAAGACATCTCTGATCCTCATAACTCATGACCCTAGAGAAAGGACCAAAACCCACTCTGAATAAGCGATGGAAACGGCCCCGAATTTCATAGTACTTGTGCAATGACATAAGTAATGTAGCTCTGAATCTGGCTCTAGCTGGCATAAGCGACATATCTTGTTGTCTGCTGGTATCCCTCTGAATCTACCAGTCTCAATCTCCAGCTGATGTGAGGATGTGCGTATCTGACCAATGGCACACCGCAAACCATGAGACGTGTGTATCCATGTCTCTCGGATTGTCTCTCTCTAGCTCTCCCCAGTAAAGTGTCTCTATATCTGTGCAACTCAAGTAGATATAGCCCAAGATATCTCTGATCCTCATAACTCATGACCCTAGAGAAAAGGACCGAAACCCTCTCTGAATAAGCAATGGAAACGGCCCCGAATCTCATAGTACATTGTGCAATGGCATATGTAATGTAGCTCTAAATCTGGCTCTAGCTAGCATAAGCGACATATCTTGTTGTCTGCTGGTATCCCTCTGAATCTACCAGTCTCAATCTCCAGCTGATGTGAGGATGTGCGTATCTGGCCAATGGCACACCGCAAACCATGAGACGTGTGTATCCATGTCTCTCGGATTGTCTCTCTCTAGCTCTCCCCAGTAAAGTGTCTCTATATCTTCGTAACTCAAGTAGATATAGCCCAAGACATCTCTGATCCTCATAACTCATGACCTAGAGAAAGGACCAAAACCCTCTCTGAATAAGCAATGGAAACAGCCCCGAATCTCATAGTACATTGTGCAATGACATATGTAATGTAGATCTGGCTCTAGCTGGCATAAGCGACATATCTTGTTGTTGCTGGTATCCCTCTGAATCTACCAGTCTCAATCTCCAGCTGATGTGAGGATGTGCGTATCTGACCAATGGCACACCGCAAACCATGAGACATATGTGTATCCATGTAGCTGGGGTCGAATCACAAACCCATCTCCTGTGAGGTGGAGAAGATGCTCTCTATAGAAAGCCATCTTCGTGCCCAACTCCTGTGGCGGCTCTATCCATGTCTTCCTGGTATCTAGTTGGATCAGGTGGATCAGGTGGATCAGGTGCTGACGAATGAGTCTAGTTATCTCCACCCGTGTAAGAGACATCGAGGGTGTCTGAAGAGAGTACTGGAAAGGGGGCAACCTGTCCATGGTGAAGCCATGCATCTAAAACCATGATGTCATCTGTGCATACCAACATGAAGTGTCCCCTGAAGAGCTAACTGTCTAAAAGACTCAAGGGCCAGTCTACCATATCTGTCTCTAGTAGTATCCCACAAGCTGTACACAAAGGAGACTGATCTGGTAAGCGCCTCAATCTCCATAGGAGGGGCAACTAGCTCTGCTTCAATGATAGCGTGGGGTACGGAGGCCTTGGCTCTAATCAGTCCACAGATCATAGATACCAAGGGCCTCTCCATACGTCTCCAACCATCCTGGCCTATAGAAGGTCCCCATATCTGCACCCCATACAACATAGCTAACGCTACTAAAGTATCAAAGAGCCATAACTTTGTCCAAGGTTCCTGGAACTGAACATGTGAACACAGCCTCTCCAAGCCTCCCAAGGCCGCATAAGCTCTAGTCAGTCTAGTCTCTGCTGCTCTCCCCAAAGAAAACCTCGGCCCAGTGAAGAAAGCCCCAAGGTAAGTGTATGCATATGTATACTCTACAATCTCCTAACCATATGTGAAAGTCGGTGCTCATCTCCTGATCCACTGTGGTGTGGTGTTAAACACCATAACCTTGGTTTTACCAAGGTTTACAGACAATCCACTATCCTCTGCAAAACTGTGTAATGCATCCAACTGTCGCTGCATACCCTCTGGTGAGTCAGAGATCCACACAATATCATCATCATATAACAACAATGGGATCCACGTCCCTGCCAACTGGGCACTTGTATCACCCTCTCTGTCAATGTAATCAGACCCCTCATCAACATACATACCAAATAGAGTAGGAGACAATGGGCAACCCTGTTTCACCCCAATGGAGTGAACTAGATCAAATATCCCCTCCAAGGTGCATACACGTTCCATCATTGATCTGTATAGAGCCATAATCCCCCAAATCAACACTATGGGCACCCCCATCTCCCGCAGTCTGCGCATCAATCGAGCTCAGTGTCACCATGAAACGCGTTTCGACAGGTCGGGACAGGTGAAACATTTCAGGCCTTGAAACGTTTCGCTCAGTAAGTGAAACACAAGCCGTTTCACTAACAAGAAGTTACTGTAGTTTTAGTTTCAAAGTCATAGTTTTAGTTTCAAAGTCACTAAACGCACATGTTTCACTGTGCTCAAATTTTGGACTCAAACGTTTCGTGGTGAAACACCTCGTCTCAGGGTGAAACGTTTCGGCCTTGAACGTTTCGCGGTTACGTTGATCGAGCTGTGTGTGTGTGTGTGTGTGTGTGTGTGAGAGAGAGAGAGAGAGAGGAGAAGAAGAAGAAGAAGAAGAGAAGAGAAGAAGAGAATTTTTAGCGTCGTGGGAAACTAATTCAAGAGACCTCAAAGATCTATCTGACGAGAGTTGAACTCAAGACTTGTTATTCAAGAGGGAAATGGCATAACCAATCTACCACATTTGGGTGATAGAAAGGTATATATATATATATATATATATAAGATGATATAAGATGAAATGAAATGAAATGAGATGATATATTGAGATGATATATTAACGTCTACAAAAGGCCAAAATGACCTATGAAACCAACAAGTTACAAACTAGTGAATCTAATACAAAGTTTGTGTGTTGAACTAGTGAATCTAATACAAAGTTTGTGCGTTGAAAGAAAGACTAACATCCTAAACATTGTGGTGAAAGTGAAAGTGGGGGGAAGACTAGAGACTCTCTAGTCAATACAAAAGTACAAAGTAATGAGGAATGCAAGAAACTTAAGCTATTAAGAAGTGGATAATCCTCCCGCTCAAAGTAAATCCAAAATTGGTCGGTGTCGGATCTCCTCGATGTCCTCCACGGTCAAAAACCTGACTCAATATCGTGCCTGTCGTGCCAAAATAGTCTGAATCCTCCTTTGTAATCTCCATCTATGCTGGGATACCCTCCTCTGTAATCATGGACGCCTGGATCTCCCTAGGTCCATCCCATAGTCAATCAGTGTGCCTCTAGTGGAGGTGGGATTCGAAAGCTGCTGCAGAACCTATTTGTCCTAGTTGTCTAGTGGTAATGGCTGGCCTGAAATAGTCCGTAGCTTGCTGCTAAGTCTGTCTCTCTGCTCGCCTCAACTCTCTGTGTATTACGAGACAATGCAAGTGACCCCGTATCTCGTAATACATTGTGCACTAACATATATAATGCATCTCTGTCTATCCTACTAGCTGTTGGTATCCCTCTGAATCTACCCGTCTCAATCTCAAGCTGGTGTGAAGATGTTCTGCAATTGATGTGTATCCATATAGCTGGGTGGGTGGGGGTTGGGCGGGGGGGGGGGTGATACAAAGTCAGAGTAACAAAATGACAAAATGACAAAATAAAATACTATGGAATCCTAAACTGCTAGGTGTGGACTAAGCAACTAAACAACTAGCTGGGATAGCTAGATCACATGAGATCCAGCATCGGTCGCTGGCGGACCTCATCAATCTCCTCCATGGTCAGTACTCTGATTGGGCGTCGTGCATGTCAAGCCAAAGTGACCCGAATCCTCTGATGCAGCCTCCGTCGATGCTGTGTAGTCCTCCACAGTCATGGGCGTCTGGATCTCCCCAGCTTAGTCGCTCGATCAATCAATATGCCTCTAGTGTAAAGCGACGAGCTCTGCTGTGGTAGTAACTCCTCCGGGTGTCCAGTGGGGCAGCTCTAAAGAAGTCTGTGATCTGTCTCTAAGACTGGCTAGCCTCTCCTCTCATCACGCTCTCTCTGTGTCTGCGCAACTCGAGCAAGAACAAACCTAGGCATCTCTAATCCTCGTACCGCATGACTCTAGAGAATGGTCCAAAGCCCTCTCTGAACAAGCAATGGAAGCGGCCTCGTATCTCGTAGTAGACGGGGCAGTGGCATGTGTAGTGCAACTTTGTCTCAGGCTCGATGTCACACAAGGGGCATGTCCTGGCCTCTGCTGGTACTCCGCTATATCTCCCAATCTCGATCCGCAGCTGGTGTGAAGATGTGCGTATCTGGCCAATAGCACATCGTATCCCATGAGACAAGTGGGTCTCCATGTATCTGGGCCTCGTCACAAAACCATCCTCCGTAAGCTGGAGGAGATGCTCTCTATAGAAAGCCGTATTCGTGCCCAGCTCCTGTGCTGGCTGTCTCCATGTCCTCTTGGTGTTTGGCTGAGTCAAGTCCCAGCAAATGAGCCTGGTGATCTCGGACTGTGTAAGAGTCAGAGAGGGCGCATCAAGTGAGTACTGGAAGGGAGGCAATCTGTCTATGCTAAACCCATGCGCCTGAAACCATGATGTCATCTCCCCATACCAGCATGATGTATCTCCCTGCATGGCTAGCTGTCGAGAGGACTCAAGTGCAAGGGTGTGCATATCTGTCTCTAGGAAGTTCCCACATGCGGTGTATGAAGGAGACAGATCTGGTGAGTGTCTCAACCACCAGTGGGGGGGCAGCTAGCTCTGCTCGTACAATAGCACGTGGTATTGAAGCCTTGGCTCTAATGAGCCGCGAGATCATAGAGACCAGAGGCTTCTCCATGTCCGCCCATCCATCACTGCGGCCTATCCTCCCGTGGTGATCCAGTGAAGGTCCCCAGATCTCAGCTCCATAAAGCAATGCAGAAGCCACCAAAGTGTCAAAGAGCCAGAGCTTCGTCCGAGGCTCCTGAAACTGAACCTGTGAACACATCCTTTCCAATCTACTCAATGCTGCATGGGCTCTGGTCAATCTAGTCTCTGCTACCCTCCTCAATGAAAATGCTGGCCCACTAAAAACCACTCCGAGGTAAGTGTAAGCATCTGTATACTCCACCTTCTCCTGGCCGTATGTGAAGGCGGGCGCTGACCTCCTGATCCATTGTGGGGTGGTATTAAATACCATGACCTTGGTTTTACCAAGGTTGACGGACAAACCACTTTCCTGGGCAAACCTATGCAAAGCATCCAAGTGACGTTGCATCCCCTCCGGAGAGTCGGAGATCAACACAATATCATCAGCATATAACAATAGTGGAATCCATGTCCCTGCCAGTTGTGCACCTCTATCACCATCTCTCTCAATGTAGTCAAAAACCTCATCTACATACATACCAAATAGAGTAGGAGAGAGCGGGCAGCCGTGCTTCACCCCAATAGTGGAGTAAACCGGTGTGGATAGACCCTCTGGGGTGCATACATGCCCCACTACTGACCTGTATAATTCCATGACCCCCCAAATGGGCTTTGTGGGTACTCCCATCTGCCGTAATCTACGCATCAATCTAGCTCTGGGCACTGTGTCAAATGCTTTGCGGAAATCCACAAAGCTACAATAGATCCGTCTCCCACGCGATCTGCCCTCAATGATGGCTCTGAGTGTCAAGATATGGTCAAGAGTAGAAAAACCCCTCCTGAAACCTGCCTACCCGCCTGTGCGTATCCCCTTCCTCTCTGCCCATCTACTCAGCTGCTGCTCCAGAATAGATGCGTACAACCGTGCCAATGTGTGTCCAATCATGATAGTGCGATAGTTCCCAGGCTCCATAAAGTCTCCCGACTTGAAGATAGGTACAATAGTAGATAGGCTCCAAGTATCAAGCAAGCCCTCACACATGGCATGGTTAAACATAACTACTAGAAGCTTTGCTAGTAAATCTCTGGCATGCGTGAAATGCTCAGCCACTAAGCCATCATGATCATATGCTCTCCCAGTCCTCATCCTGTCAATGACCTTCCTCACCATCTCAACGGTGAAAAAAGCACATGTGTGTGGGCATGGATCGGGGGGGTCGAGAAGGGGGGGCTGCTCAAGAACTGTGTACAGAGATGATGCATACTGGCTCGAGGCCTCTGTAGAAGTGATGGCAGGGGGGGGGGGGGGGGGGGGGGGGGGGGGAGTGCTCATGAAAGAGCCTCCATTCCTCACGTGAGTCTTGACTCAAGAATAGCTGGTATAGATCCTGCCCTAGGCGAGCCAAAAATGCCCTCTTCTTCCGCCGCACTAGGCGTCGGAAGTCAATCTGTGAGTGCCTGTGAGTGATGTCCCCCAAAAGCACCTCCCTCTGAAGTCTAGCTCTAGTGTCCCGGCATTCCTCATCATACCAACTGTTCTGGGACATGCTCCCCGAACAGTGTCTCTACTCAGGCTGGGTATGTGGGTATGCCTCTGCTGCTGCATTGTGTAGTGTCTGTGTCAGTATAGTAGTAAGCTCCTCCAAAGGTCGCCCTGGCTCCTCTGTTCACAGGCATTCGTAGATCCCATCTATGTATACAGAGTCCGTCTCCCGCGTGAAGGTGTAGCGAGTAGGTGTTGATACCCATAGCCTGTGTGCTACATTAAACTGAAAAGAAATGGTCAGCGACACAAGAGCATGATCCACTACCACACCAACAGGTCTGGGTCCAACTGTCACCAGTGTGTGACTACTATCTATCCTTTTTGTTGATTTCTTTCTTATTATCTATTTACTTTCACTTTTTGGAAACACCCCTCGGGAAATCTAACTGCCCTGCATTGCATAGCTAGTGTGGAACTGTCCAGAGGGAGTCCGGGCCTGAGGGCAAGAGAGCACTAAGGTTGGACAAGGACTATGGTTAGCCAAGTGGGGTCATTGACTAGCCAAAGTGGAATCCTTTGCTACAGAGGCTACATTTCAGTTCTGGATGTGGCCGCAGTGTACAAAGAGGGTCGGATGACCTAGAAAGATACAATGGCAGCATCTCCTAAAATTTAGGGAACTGCTATTTTGGGACCTGAAAATGTCTTCGCGTCATTACGTGCAGTTTGACATGGGGATCATTTTGTTACTCTGTGGCCAAGTCAACAGAGGCTGCAGGTGAGATATTTTTAGACCCGAGGGTCTAAAGCGGGAAAATGCACAAATGAGTGACACTTGGCACTTTGAGGCCAGTTTACTACTTATAGAGAAGGCAAAAACGTGATTTATAGTTGGGAGGCTCATTTTGCAAGTCTCTGTCACAGGTTAAGAGCTATGGAGTGCTTGCTTTCCCTCTTATGCACAGTGCGGTGCCAGGAGTGATGCCCTGCACGCTACGCACTGCCCTCTCTCTCCCCTTTGGCAGTATGTTATGCCCCTCTAGTGGGCTCTTCATTTGACCAATGTACAGTTGTGTGGGTTCATGCGCGATTGCCGAGGCAAGAGCCTCTTGCACAGGTACTGGATTAGCTAGCGGCTAATCCCCCCGCAGGTACAGGTGAATTCGGAGAGGTTTCACGCCAGAAATCTCGTCCGATTCAAAGGGCAAGTAGCCCTACAGGTGCGGGAGCTCGAGGACTTGCTAGGGATGCGACCGGCACGCGAAACGGAGCCCGAAACAGTGAATTACAGCCTGCTGTGTATTTTTGCAGGTTTAGGGTTTTGGCCCTAAACGGACCCTAATACCCCCAGGAGGTTCGGGGACGCAAGGGGACCGCTGTACAGGTGATCTGGCGTATTTTCAGGGCTGAAAACAGAGAATTCAGCGTGCTGCAGATTCTCGCCAGGTTTTGTAAAGTGCCCGTATGCGTCGGGAAAGTCGGTCAATGCGTGGGAATACTGACCGTGAAGGGTTCTAGTACAGTTATGCTGCCGAAATCAGGCTGGAACAGTGGAAATTCAGCCGAGTTTGTGCGGGGCAGCTTGTAGGGAACCACAGCGTTTATTCCCTCTTTTGAACAATAAAGAAATACCGAAAGGGGCGCCTAAGTTAGGGGCCAATCTGGTGTCCGTCTACTCATACAGGTGCAATCTAGCAGCCTGTATCCCTCTCCCCTTTGTTGTGTCTTGAAAGTACAGGTAAAATAGACGACTAATAATGGGTGAAAGCTAAATCAAGGTTTAAAGTAAAGTCTACCGCCCTTTTTGGATTGAACAGGCCGGTTTCATGGTTCCATCGACGGGATTAAATCACTTTTTCCCATAGAAGTGAGCCTTGGTCAGTTTTGGGCTTGAAGACACAAGGGATCATAGACCAGACACAGGGAATTGCAATTATGGCTGACAGACCAGATGATGTGACTGAAGAGGTTTCCTCTTCACAGGGTCAACAGACACATGAAGTGGGTGAGTCGTCAAGACCACCACAGACTGATGATGATATATTCAGGACCCAGTTGGCTACTGCTGTGGCTATGTTCACACAAGTAATGCAGAATCCGAGGTTTTTAGCCTTTCTGCAACCTCCTGTTCCGTCTCAGCAAGTTGGGTCAATGGATCATATTCAAAAGCCTGTTAAGGCTCGAGCACAGGTGATTCATACCGCACAGTCAATGGAAACACCTGTACACTTGACGGAGAACATGCAGTCTCCACAACCTGTGCCTAAGGTGCAAGAACAGGTGGCTGAGATGCCAGTTTTTCAAGCTGTACCAATTCAGCCCGCCACCTTTCAGCAGCCTATAGCTGGTTCTAATGGGCAGGGAAGCAACTTACAGGCTATGCATCAGGTCTTCCCACCACCTTCAGTACACCCTGGCTATTTTGGAGGTGGATCGGTATTTCAGAGCATGGCTGGTCATGCACCTGGAAATCAGTTTTATACGCCAGGAACAGTGTTTGCGGGTGCTCAAACGATGATGCCTAACCCCATGTACAGTGTCATGGGTATGCAACCAGGGTTTCAAAGCACTCAGGGACAATTTGGGATGCCACAAGCAAATTTTGGTATGGCTGGAATTACAAATCAGCAGCCAAATATGGCATTTCCAGGTCAAGTTAATAGCGGCCAAGGAACACAGATGAACCCTAATAGTGTTCCCATGTTTCAGTCACTTCCATATGACAATTTAACGCCGCTGGAGAGGCCAACTCCGTACAAAGAAGGTGGCAAAGGAGTGTCATTCACGACCTTTACAGGGTTTGATGACAGGAAGAAGGCTCTCTCATTCCTCCAGCAGTTTGACAAGGCCTATGCAGGGGGAAACTTTACAGAGGCTTCAAAGGTCCGCAAGGCAGCCACTTTCTTGACAGGGAATGCGGGACAATGGTGGACAACTTTATTGCTTCAAGGGCAAGCTCCGTCCACATGGATTTACTTCAAGCAGATTTTTGCAGCAGCATGGTTATCTGATGATTTTGAAGCAGATGTCATGACAGAATGGCACCAGCTTAATGCTGCCACTTGCAGAAATCTGGATGATTACAATCGGAAGTTTTGGAAAGCTCTACTTCCAGTAACTTCCTATAGGTTTGTGCCATTGACAGAACAGATTGAAAAATACTGTTGTGGCCTACCCAAAGGATTGAGAAAATACTGCACGAAGACAAAAGTCACTACTTTGACGCAGCTCATCGAGGTAGCAAACACTGGCAATGGTTTGCTCAAGGGAGAAGATTGTGAATTTAACACTGGCGTCAAGGCAGGATCAGGCAAGAAAAATTCAGCCAAGAAGCACGTTCCCAATGAGGCTCCTAAAGGGACTCAGGAGTCGGCCAACTCAGGGAAAGACAAAGCTACGGCTGAATCAGAAAAAGGACCAGCAAAGAAATGGAAAAGACGTTTTCCTCGCAAGTCAGAAGAGCAAAAGAAGGTCCTGAGGACAGAGAACAAATGCTTTATATGTGAGCAGCCTGGCCACATTGCTTACAACTGTCCTACAAAGAAAAGGCCAGCTGATTCTGAAGACAAGGAGGACAGGAAAGGAAAGAAGCCCATGGCTGGTCTAGTGCCAGATATGGTGGGCGACAAGCCAAATTCAGATGCAAGTGAGCTTTGCAGAGCATGGGGAAAGGTTAGGGATCAAACAGTGCTTATCTTCTTTGATCCAGGTGCCAAAGCCAACTTCATTTCCCCAGAATTGGCTTCAAAGTTGGGAATCAGACCTGAAGAGATGGGGTATACAGCAGAGGCAGGTTTGGCATGTCCTGGCCATACAGAGGTTGTGACACCCATCATTGGAAAGTTGCGTCTACATATCCAGTCCTATGTAGATGCTGAAGAATTTTACATCATGCCACTGGACGGATGTGATGTGTTGTTAGGTATTCCTTGGTTGTTTCGTGTACAGGGAATCATGGATGCCTACAACAAAAAGATCACTGTACAGAGCAGGGGAAAGACTCACATTCTGGATGTAAAGCTTAAAGGGGAGTCTATTCCTACTATATCAGCTTCTGCTATTACTTCTGTAATGAAAAAGCATCTTTCTGCGTACTTGGTTTTTGCACGTGAAGTGTCAGATTGTGATGAATCAAATTTATCTGTGCTAGATAAAGAAAGGTCAATGTTTTTACAACAGTATAGTGACTGTTTTTCCGATTCATTACCGTCTCAATTACCGCCAGAGAGACCCGAGGACCATGCGATAGATTTGGTGCCAGGCTGTAGCCCACCAAATAAGCCTCCGTACAGGGTTAGTGCGGCTCAGCAGAAAGAGATAATGGGCCAAGTACAGGAGTTGTTAGAAAAGGGGCTGATTCAGCCCAGTTCATCTCCATTCTGTTCTCCAGTGTTGTTGGTGTAGAAAAAGGATGGCTCATGGCGTATGTGCATCGACTACCGTGCACTGAACAAGAATACCATCAAGAATAGGTTCCCTATACCTAGAATTGATGATATTATGGACAAATTAGAAGGAGCAGCTATGTTTAGCAGGATAGATCTAAAGAGTGGGTATCATCAGATCCGCATTAGATCAGAGGATGTGCACAAGACTGCTTTTAGAACGACGTTTGGCCTTTACGAATTTTTAGTGATGCCCTTTGGTCTCACAAATGCTCCTGCTACGTTCAATAGGATGATGGACAGAATTTTCCGTCCACACCAGCAGTTTGTTGGTACGTTCTTTGATGACATGATAGTCTACTCAAAGAATGAAGAGGAGCATAGGCATCACTTGGCCATTGTGTTCAAAGAGCTACGCAGTCATAGGTTGCTCATCAATGCAAAGAAAAGTGAGTTTTTTCTGGAAGAGATTCACTTTCTGGGACACATTGTCTCAAAGGATGGTGTCAGAATGGATCCTGCAAAAGTCGAAGCGATCAAGTCATGGCCAAATTTGAAGACGGTGCATGATGTCCGAAGCTTTTTGGGACTATGCTCCTATTACAGAAGGTTTATCCGAAATTTCGCTGAGATTGCTTCACCTTTACATGCTCTTCAAAAGAAGGCAGTCACCTTTAGATGGACACAAAAAGAGATTTCAGCTTTTAATCTCTTAAAGGAAAAGATGACTTCAGATCCAGTCATTGTGTTGCCAGATCTTAGGAAGTCATTTGTGGTCCAGTGTGATGCCTGCGGTAGTAGCATTGGTGCTGTGCTAATGCAAGATGGCAGGGTAGTAGCCTATGAGAGCAGAATTTTGCAAGGGCCAGAGATGACCATGCAGGTCTATGAGAAAGAATTACTGGCTGTGATTCATGCGCTCTTAAGTTGGAAACACTACCTGCTAGGTGGAGATTTCGTTGTCCAAACGGATCATCAGACCTTGCGATACTTCTTGACACAGACAAAGTTATCTGAGAAGCATATGCGATGGGCAAATATCTTGTCCATGTTCCATTTTCAGATTGTGCATGTGGAAGGCAAGAAGAACGTTGTGGCTGATGCCTTGTCAAGGAAGCCACAAATTTCAGCTGTGTCGATTCCTTATCATCATGAACTTGATGATATGAGAGAACAGTATGCAAATGATGAAGATTTTGCAAGGGTCTTCGAGCAGCTAATGGATGGACAACGTCATGAACACTATCTTCTCAAAGACGGGTTCATGATGATGCATGGCAGATTGTGTGTCACAAAGCCATTGCGACGCAAAGTTATGGAAGAGAGTCATGTCCCACCGTATGCAGGGCATCGTGGTATCGATGCTACAGTTAAAGCGGTAGAGACATTCTTCTATTGGCCTACATTGAGAAGGGATGTGGATGCCTTTGTGCGAGAATGCCTAATATGCCAAAAGGTCAAGTTTGACAGGCAAAAGGCACCAGGGTTATTGCAACCACTACCTATTCCAGATAAACCATGGGAAAGTATTGCTATGGATTTTATCTTTGATCTTCCGAGAACGCAGACAGGAAATGATGGTATTTGGACCATTATTTGCAGATTCAGCAAACAGGCTCATTTTATTCCTGTCAGGAAGAAGATAAAGCCAGATCAGATGGCACGCTTGTTTATGAGCAATATTTTCAAGTATCATGGCATGCCACAGTCGATTATTAGCGACCGTGATCCACGCATGACTAGTTTGTTCTGGAAAGGCTTGTTTGAGAATATGGGTACCACGCTCAAATTCTCTTCGTCATTTCATCCTCAAACAGATGGGCAGTCAGAAGAGGCAAATTCTACTGTCCTAGATCTGCTGAAGTGCTATGTGTCAGAACATAAAGGAAAGTGGGAGCAGTATTTGCCATTGGTGGAGTATGCATACAATAATACAGTGCATTCATCAACTGGCAAGGCACCTTTTGAGATAGTTGAAGGTGGCAAGAAAGTTCCTCCCATACTGCATACAAAGGACAAGATATTTGAAGCAGATAAGTATGTTCAAGACATGGATGAAATGTACAAGAAGGTCAAAGTGGCCTTAGAAAGGACTCAGGCAAAGCAAAAGAAAGCAGCTGATCGTCACCGTCGTGAAGTGGTATATTCACTTGGTGATTGGGTGCTTTTACGCTTTGAAAAGGCAAGGTTAAAGAAGATGAAGGGCAAGGAAAGACTGTTTCCAAAGCTCAGCATGCGTTACTATGGGCCTTTTCAAGTGTGCGACATAATCAGTGATGTTGCATATAGGCTGAAATTGCCTGACAGCTGGAAGATTCACAATGCGTTTCATGTGAGTCTTCTCAGACCCTATGTGGGTGATGTGCCAGAAGATATGCCAGCTGAAGATCAGCCGGAAGTCGAGGAACTTGACGAGATCTTGGTCCCTGAACAGATTTTGGCACACAAAGAAAGGAAAGTGAAAGGCAAGGTTACTAGGCGTTACTTGGTAAAGTTCAGAAACTATCCACCAATGGATGCTAAGTGGATGGAAGAAGGTGAACTTGCAGAGTCACCAACTGTGTTATCACTTTACCTGGAAGCCTTCGATTTGCAACCTACCTTGACCCCTTGAGTTTCAAAGCTACATGGATTGTCAGTGTGACAATGGCTTCTGAAACAAATGATGTACATGGTATTTAAAGTGAGCTCAAATCAAATACCTGTTACATGAATGTTAGAGCTGTACAGATTGTCAGTTTGGCAATTGCTCTTATGGAATGTCCAAAAGTTTGATTAGTGCTATAGAAGTGAGAATTTCTTGTCAGTTTGTCAAGGATACAGTGATTGCTTCTATTGAAGAGTACATGTGTAACTGCATTCTTAAACTGTCGGTTTGGGTATGCTCGAAAGTGTTACGGGATCCAACGTGTACTATAAGACAGTGGCAAAATGTGCAGCTACCATTTTGTCATTGGAAAGTTAGTGACTCAAAGCAATGGCAGAGTGTGAAGCTACCACTATGTCATTGGGACAGGGTTCACACGCAGGCAATACATGAGTCGACGAGGTGTTGAATACACCAGGGTTGACAATGAGCATGTATGTGTCGTACATGTGTCGACAGGTGTTGAATACATCAATGTTGACTAGGAGCTTGTACGACATAGATGCAAACGAGGACGTTTGAGATTTCAAGAGGGGGGTATGTCACCAGTGTGTGACTACTATCTATCCTTTTTGTTGATTTCTTTCTTATTATCTATTTACTTTCACTTTTTGGAAACACCCCTCGGGAAATCTAACTGCCCTGCATTGCATAGCTAGTGTGGAACTGTCCAGAGGGAGTCCGGGCCTGAGGGCAAGAGAGCACTAAGGTTGGACAAGGACTATGGTTAGCCAAGTGGGGTCATTGACTAGCCAAAGTGGAATCCTTTGCTACAGAGGCTACATTTCAGTTCTGGATGTGGCCGCAGTGTACAAAGAGGGTCGGATGACCTAGAAAGATACAATGGCAGCATCTCCTAAAATTTAGGGAACTGCTATTTTGGGACCTGAAAATGTCTTCGCGTCATTACGTGCAGTTTGACATGGGGATCATTTTGTTACTCTGTGGCCAAGTCAACAGAGGCTGCAGGTGAGATATTTTTAGACCCGAGGGTCTAAAGCGGGAAAATGCACAAATGAGTGACACTTGGCACTTTGAGGCCAGTTTACTACTTATAGAGAAGGCAAAAACGTGATTTATAGTTGGGAGGCTCATTTTGCAAGTCTCTGTCACAGGTTAAGAGCTATGGAGTGCTTGCTTTCCCTCTTATGCACAGTGCGGTGCCAGGAGTGATGCCCTGCACGCTACGCACTGCCCTCTCTCTCCCCTTTGGCAGTATGTTATGCCCCTCTAGTGGGCTCTTCATTTGACCAATGTACAGTTGTGTGGGTTCATGCGCGATTGCCGAGGCAAGAGCCTCTTGCACAGGTACTGGATTAGCTAGCGGCTAATCCCCCCGCAGGTACAGGTGAATTCGGAGAGGTTTCACGCCAGAAATCTCGTCCGATTCAAAGGGCAAGTAGCCCTACAGGTGCGGGAGCTCGAGGACTTGCTAGGGATGCGACCGGCACGCGAAACGGAGCCCGAAACAGTGAATTACAGCCTGCTGTGTATTTTTGCAGGTTTAGGGTTTTGGCCCTAAACGGACCCTAATACCCCCAGGAGGTTCGGGGACGCAAGGGGACCGCTGTACAGGTGATCTGGCGTATTTTCAGGGCTGAAAACAGAGAATTCAGCGTGCTGCAGATTCTCGCCAGGTTTTGTAAAGTGCCCGTATGCGTCGGGAAAGTCGGTCAATGCGTGGGAATACTGACCGTGAAGGGTTCTAGTACAGTTATGCTGCCGAAATCAGGCTGGAACAGTGGAAATTCAGCCGAGTTTGTGCGGGGCAGCTTGTAGGGAACCACAGCGTTTATTCCCTCTTTTGAACAATAAAGAAATACCGAAAGGGGCGCCTAAGTTAGGGGCCAATCTGGTGTCCGTCTACTCATACAGGTGCAATCTAGCAGCCTGTATCCCTCTCCCCTTTGTTGTGTCTTGAAAGTACAGGTAAAATAGACGACTAATAATGGGTGAAAGCTAAATCAAGGTTTAAAGTAAAGTCTACCGCCCTTTTTGGATTGAACAGGCCGGTTTCACCAACCGTGAGGAGGTCCTGGATACTAGAGATGAGGCTCGGTTGTGCCATGACATAATCCATTGTGCTGGCTCCATGTCTGTGTGGAAAGCATGTAAAACCCCCCGCAGCGGGAAATCTCTGTAGGCCATTCAACATGGCCAATCCATGTGCAGTCCCCATGTCAAGTGTCGTCCATACTCAGTGTGTTCTCCATCCTATGATGGTCTGGATAGGCATGTCTCTGCAACATCCAACTCTCTCAGCATCTCCTCTGAAGTATCATAAAATATTGTCTGATGATGGGCAGTCCTAGCATTGAAATCCCCTAGAATGATGATGTCACCATCTCTAGAGTACTCTCATATGTCATCATCCAGAATAGAGAAGGGGGATTGTCCTCTGGGTGGTGCATAAACTGGCGTACTCGGGGGAAAGTAGCAAATAGCAATGTAAAGATATTTGCTTGTCTCTGCTCTCAATCTCACCCACATGTACCTAGCTTGCTCATCCCTGCGGGCTATATGTATCAACGGCTCCAACTCCTCCCTGAATAACACTGCCACTCCTCTTGAGCCCCGCCCTCTGTGCTCTGATCGTGTCTCCTGTCTACAAGCTGTCTCCCATCTATATCCACTAATGTGAGACATAGATTGCCCCGGGGCCTGATGTGTCTCAGAGTAGAAGACGATGTCTCTTCTCGCAAAACTATCCTCAAAAGCACCCACATCAAGGCGCATAGATCCATTACAATTCTAGGTGGCAACTTTGAGTGTGGTCACATAGGTCTCACACCGTCATGTGGAGCGCCGCTCTACAATCACCACCCGGCCATCTCTGTAGAAGGCCGTCTTTTCCTTCTCCCTTGCCACTTGAATCTCTGGCATTATCTCTCTCATATGCGCAAGCTGTGTGAGAGTGAGGTCATCTCCAAGGAAAATGCCCGTTTTCTTTAGTGTAGGGCGCTTCTTCAAGAAGTCCTTCTTTGCCTCCATGGATGGGAAACAGATAATTAAAGCTCTCCCTTTTGAAGTCTTGTGTCTTCTTTCCTACCCTCCATGCCTTTGTACGAGTAGCCTCACTACCCATCATGCGGAAAAGTTCTTCGACTTCCCCTTCCACATCATCTCGGTCTTTTAGACCGGTTACTCTTATATGCAAGGCTCTAGTTTTCCTTCGCTGCTCTTCTTCTAAAGTCATGTTGATGATTGTAGGAGTGGGGACGGATGTGGTTTCTTTCCCTTTCCCTTTCTTAGCGACTTCTATCCATTTCTCGGCCTCATCCGCCTTCTTCTGCATCTTCGTGATCACATCCATCCACGAAGACGTCTTTACCACCTTCTGTTTCTCCTCCTCTCTGATCATCCGTACCTGCTCCTTGATGACCTTGATCTCGTCTATCACAGAGGGCTGAAATTCCCCTTCTTTGAGTCCACTACTTACTCTATCCGCAAGCTCTCGCTTGAGGGCTGTGACCTCTTCTCTAAGTGCTTGTGAATCCGCCTTAAATGCTTGTAGCTATGCGTGCAAGTCCTCTTTCTCCTTCTTCCATTGCACGCCTTCATTGAGAAACATTTGAAGAAGGTTGGCCTTCTCTTTCCACCATCCCTCCGTCTCTGCTTTCCATTCTTTCATATCCCTTTCCAATTGTGTTATCCGCTTGTTTGTAAGCACAAAGTTGCCTTCGTATGGGGCTTACATATTGGCGAAATGATCATGGCCTCCACTGGCGAAGCGCTCATGGCCTCCATTGGCGATGCGAGTATAGCTCGATGCTCTGGCTCGGTTGAGTCCACGAGAGAGAATCTATGGCCGCATCTATAGTGGCCGGCACACTAGAAACCAATACAAACCAGGATACGCGAGCGAGGGTATCTCCTCCTCAGCTCATCTAGCCCAACACGGCTTACAATACAAAAAGGAAAGGGGTCAGAGCACGGAGATCCGCCCTTCTGCTGACATACAAAAATGAGGGCTCGAGACCCACTCGAGAGACCCGTGTGTCACAAAACGGGAGCGTACACGAGCACTTAGAAATCTGAAAAATAAAATACTTTGCAAAGGTGAGAGAAGGGAGAAGATCGACACAGTATTGGGGACCAGAAGATGGGTTGGTCCCCCCCCCGTTAAGAGTATTCTTTTATTCAGGGAGAATTCTTATACAAGCACGAGAACCCGAGGAAACCCCTCGTTTTTTTAGTCTTAGACCCGAAGGTCGTGCTTTCCCGTGAAGGGCTTGGGCACAAGGCCGTTCCTTCCCGTAGGGGACTTAGGCGCGAAGCCGTACTTTCCCATAAGGGACTTAGGCGTGAAGCCGTACTTCCCGTGAAGGGCCTTCCCGTAAGACGGGAGATTCCTGCAAAACAAACCACACAAAGCAACAATTCTCAATGCGTATCAACACCTTATACCTGTCGCTCCTTGCTCGGAGAATCGACCTCCGTACAAAGTCGTCACGCGAACACTTGCAAGTTCCGTCGCCAAGCTCTACTCCAGAATCCCAACGCTACCACTTTCTGCTGCTCCCGGCGTATGAAAACTAAAATGCTTGCTGCCCTTTTATAGGCTCTGGCACCTGGCGGGAATAGCGGCCCAAAAAGCACAGCGAACGCTCCTAGAGAGAGGAGAGAGAAAGATCGCAAATTCAGCCCCCCCCCCTCTACGTAGCTTTTCTAGCGCTGCATTTTTTTGAAGTACTTGCTTTATTTTATTAATAAAGGCCCGGTCACTTAAAAGTGACCGGCCACTTTAATAAAATAAAGTGTGAACCTATTCAAAATTTAAAAACTCACTTAGTCAATGAAAACAATGCTACACGGACACATTCCAAGCGTCCCCGGGTGCAGGACACGACACAGATGCAATGCAGACACAGACTGCTCGCGGGAAAACATCTGTCCTCCCACGACCGTTCCTGCTTTTCGTAAAAAGCGTCATTGAACCCATCGTTATTCTTGTGCTTGCGTTCTTACGCGTACTTTCTTACTCAGTTCGGATTTCCTCCTTAGCCTACGGGATGCCCCCTTACTGATGCACCCGTCACCCATCATGTGACGCATCAGGGGCATTCGTAACCCGGCCCTTTCCACCGAACTTACGGAAACTCCTTCGCGATGTTTACCGTCACCCATCAAATGACACATCAGAGTTTGTCCGTTCTTGATGGCAGTTCCTGTAGCTACAATCTTTTAACAATTCTTAGTGCACATAATAAAATATCCTTAAAAAAAGAGATTAATCATTAAAAATAAGAAAATAGTTCAATTAGCAACATCCCTCTGGCTTCTAAACAGTTGACCTAAATTGTAGTGCTTGGACATATACCTTCAGTATCTTAGGATAAGCTGCTAATTCCTCCTACGTCATCCACTGAGCATCTAGATTCGAATAGTTCTTAAACTTCACCAAATACTTCCGTCTTATCTTTCCAGATTTGAGAGACCGCTCCTGATGACTTACTATCTGCTCCGGTTGGAGTATTTCTTCTGTTTCCTCAACCTCAGGAGGTTCCTCAGCACTAGGCTGGCTTGGAGGCGGTCCCACATACGGCCAGAGTAAACTGACATGGAAAGCATTATGGATCTTCCAATTAGGCGGTAGCTCTAATCGGAAAGTGACATCATTCACTCGCTCAGTGATCTTAAACGGCCCATAATAACGGGTAGAAAGTTTTACCACTTTCCCCTTATGAGACGCTTGTTTCTTAAGTCTTGCCTTTTCAAACTTGAGTAAGACTAACTGTCCGATTGTTAAGTCTAGATTCCTTCTGTGCTTGTCTGCAGCTTTCTTATGCTTTTCTTGAGAGCGTAGAATAGCTCTCCTAACTTGCCCGTAGGCTGTGTCCAAGTCCCGGACAAATTCATCCGCAGCAAAAATCTTATCCTTAGTTAAAAGGATGGGTGGAAGCAAAGGCTTACCATAGAGAATCTCAAAAGGTGCTTTCCCCGTCGATGAGTGTATGGTATTGTTATACGCATACTCGACAAGAGGCAAATATTTCTCCCAGTCAGATTGCCGGTCTGACACATAAGCTTTTAACATATCCAATACTGTGGAATTGGCTATCTCACTTTGCCCGTCCGTTTGAGGATGGTAGGCAGATGAAAAATTCAGCTTTGTACCAAGATTATCCATCAAGGCACACCAAAAATTTCCTGTCATGCGAGGATCTCGATCACTCACAATAGACTTAGGCATTCCATGATGCTTAAAGATCTGTGCTAGAAATACCCTAGCCATATGATCTGCTTTGATCGTTTTCTTGACTGGTATAAAGTGTGCTTGCTTGCTAAACCTGTCCACAATGGTCCAGATTGCATCATTTCCAGTCTGACTTCTAGGGAGGTCCATGATGAAGTCCATGGCAATACTTTCCCAAGGTTCATTAGGCACAGGCAAAGGGTATAGCAACCCAGGCGTCTTATGCCGATCATACTTCACTTTTTGGCAAACCAAACATTCCCTCACATACTTATCAATGTCAGCTTTAAGGTTAGGCCAAAAGAAATATCTTTCCATTGCTAAGGTCGTAGGGAGAATACCCCCATGTCCCGCATAAGGCGAAGCATGTGCTTCATCCATGGTCTTCTTTCTTAATGGTTCCACCACACATATGGCTTGATGGTGGTAGAGATAACCGTCCCTAATGGAATAGGAAAACTCATTCTCTCCACGATGTAGCTTTCCCCAAATGGTGGAGAAATCTGGATCATTCGGATATAAATCCGGTAGGGCTTCTAATTCTTGGTGATACACCGAAGTGATAGCGTTCACCCTTGGCCGCCTAGACAATGCGTCTGCGACTACATTCTTACTCCCAGCCGTGTGAAGGATCTGGAAGTCTGCGACTACATTCTTACTCCCAGCCGTGTGAAGGATCTGGAAGTGAAACATAGACAAAAAGTTTGCCCATCTCATCTGCTTCTCAGATAGTTTCCTTTGCGTAAGAAAATACCGCAAACTCTGGTGATCAGTCTTGATCACAAAATCCGCTCCTAGAAGATAGTGCTTCCATTTGGATAAGGCGTGAATCACAGCCGTGAGTTCCTTTTCATAGATTGATGCATGCAACTCTGCATCCTTAAGCCGTCTTCTTTCGTAAGCCACTGCATGGCCTTCTTGGTTTAACACTGCTCCGATGCAATCGCCTGAAGCATCGCAGTGAACCTCAAATGGTTTCCTTAAGTCAGGCACTATCAAAATAGGTCCATGGCTTAGCAAGTACTTGAGCCGATCAAAAGCTCCTTATTGTCTTGATCCCCATCTGAAAGGAATCTTCTTCTTTGTCAAGTCATGAAGTGGTCCTGCTACATGAGCAAATCCTCGAACAAACCTTCGATAATACGAACATAATCCCAGAAAGCTACGTACATCATGTACCGTAGTGGGAATAGGCCAATCTTCGACCACTCGGATCTTGGCAGGATCCATACTCACTCGATTGTGAGAGACTATATGGCCGAGATAGTGTATCTCTGAGAGAAAGAACTCGCTCTCCTTTGCATTCACATGCAACTCATGCTTTCGCAATTCTTGAAACACTAAGTCCAAGTGCTTCCGATGTTCCTCTTCTGACTTAGAGAAGATGAGTATGTCGTCAAAGAATACTCCCGTAAAAGCTCAATACGGACTGAAAATGCGGTCCATCATGCGATTGAAGGTCGCAGGAGCATTGGTCAAGCCGAAAGGCATTACCAAAAATTCATATAGTCCAAAGGTTGTACGGAAAGCAGTCTTATGGACATCCTCAGGGGCGATCCGTATTTGATGATACCCACTCTTTAAGTCTATGCGACTAAAGACACTTGCACCCTGCAACTTATCAAGTATATCATCAATCCGAGGAATCGGAAAGCGATTCTTGATCGTGATCTTGTTTAAAGACCTGTAGTCTATGCACATTCGAAACGTGCCATCTTTCTTCTGCACCAGTAGAACTGGAGAGCAGTAGGGTGAAGCACTTGGCCGTACTAACCCTTTCTCTAGAAGCTCGTTGACTTGCTTCAAAATTTCCTCTTGCTGAGCAAGACTTACCCGATAAGGGGGTTGATTGGGAGGCAAGCTACCCGGTATGAGATCTATGCGGTGATCTTCCGGACGTACCGGAGGGAGTTCATCAGGGAGTGTTTCCGTGAAACAATCTTTGTACTTTTCAATAAATTGAAGACGCTTAATTTCCAGACTAGAGAGAGAGTCCCTACTAGTTTTATCCTTTTCACGTGCAAAAATCAAGTAAGCAGAAACACACTTCTTCATTTCTTTCTTAATGGAGATATGGCTTACAATTGGGAACTGCCAATCTCCTGCATCAGCTTGAATCTTTATTTTCTTACCCCCATGATCAAAAGTGAGGGTCTTTTCCACATAATCGGGAATAGGTGTCATGTGGAAGTGCCATGGCATACCCAAGATGATATCACATCCCTCGATGGGTGCCATCAAAAATGATTCACGGTCCTTGTACTCGCCAATCCGAAGATTGAGTTGTCCTTGCACGGGAGTTGCATTGGTTGTCAACCCCTCGAATGCCGATCCGGATGTAACCGGTGTGCCAAGCTGAGCCGGTGTGAGGCACAATCATTCCGCAGTATCCAGGGAGATGAAGTTATCCGTGGATCCTGGATCATAAAGAATCAGTACTCGCTGGTTGTTCAAAAACCCCCAGCCCTTCAGAAGTTGACGCTTCCTTTCTCAGATTCTGTGTTTCCTTGAACATCTGGGATTGAGTTCGAACTTGGTGGTGCGGGTTCCTTCCTTGCTTTCTCTTGCCTCGTAGAGGCTTGTTCTTGCCGTTGCTGCTTTAGCGGGCAATCCGGTTTCATATGTCCTTTCTCGCCACAGTAGAAGCATCTTCCTTCCTCTCTGAAAGTTTGAAGTTGAGTAGGAGAAAGATACTTAGTTCGCTTGCCAGTGCCCTCTGGCTTCTTAGAATGATCATCGTCCCTAGATGGAGGACGTTTTCTTCCTTGGTCCCCATGGTCATCGTAGACCCCTCTTTGTCTTGCACGGTAAGTGCTATGCTCCATCTTTCTGGGCGTCCCAATTGAGTGCAAATCCTCAGCAATGATTGCTGACTCCATCATCCTTTGAAGAGTATCATGCGGATACACCTTCATACTCTTTCGAAGCTGCGGTTGGAGACCCGCTTCGGACTTTCTTTTCTTTTCCTCATCGGCAATCTTCATGAAGGGAGTGACCTTCAGAAGAACCGACCAATACTTGTCCACATAAGTCGTTACTCTTTCATGTTCCTTCTAGGCAAGCCAGTCCCATTCCTTCCGTATGTCCTGCTCGAAGTCAGGTGAAAGAAATTGTTCATAAAATTCAGATTTGAAGCTCTCCCAAGTTTTGGCCTGAGAACCTTCCAGAATCTTGGCTAACCACCAATTACTTGCCGTTTCTTTGAGGTGCATCCCCACATGGCGTAATTTGGATCTTTCTGTGAAGTGCCCATTGGTAAAGGCAACTTCGAACTGTCTGATGAAGGACAGTGCTTTGGAGATGTCTCTCCGTCCGTTGCAGGTTTCGAACTTGATGTCCTTGTCGCCCGATTTGAAGACTCTCATGCGATGTTGAGACTTGCGACCATGCTTCTTGAATCGAGGCTTATCTTTAGGTTGGTGTAGGGTAGTGGCAGTAGTAGCTGCTCCCTTCTTCTGACGAGATGATCGAGAAGTAGAAGTATAATTAGGAGAATAAGATGCAGATGAGATAGAGATGTCCTTGCTCTCGTCTAGCAAAGAGAGCGCTTTTTCCTGGCCTTTCCTTGAAGTAGGCCGTTCATTCCGATCCGAAGATCCTTTGTGTACCTCGGAACGTTCTTCTTCTCTTGCCTCCTGTGGTCTCACGCCAACAGTGTTGTCTGGATGCTTGGCTGCATCAGTTCCATTCGTTTTCTTCATTCCGCCCAAAAGCTTTTGGACGTCAAGCAACAGTAAGATTTGTTGCAACTCCACAAGCTGAGCTTGCACTTGTTGAAGCTCCTCTTCAACGCTTCTCCCTTGGCTCGACATGGTTCTTCCCGTTCTTCCCGGAACCGTCCTTCTTTGCAGAGAAAGAGAGGAGTCCGAGCTCTGATACCACTGTCACATAACGGGAGGGTACACGAGCACTTAGAAATCTGAAAAATAAAATACTTTGCAAAGGTGAGAGAAGGGAGAAGATCGACACAGTATTGGGGACCAGAAGATGGGCTGGTCCCCCCCCCCCCCGTTAAGAGTATTCTTTTATTCAGGGAGAATTCTTATACAAGCACGAGAACCCGAGGAAACCCCTCCGTTTGTAGTCTTAGACCCGAAGGTCGTGCTTTCCCGTGAAGGGCTTGGGCACAAGGCCATTTCTTCCCGCAGGGGACTTAGGCACGAAGCCGTACTTTCCCGTAAGGGACTTAGACGTGAAGCCGTACTTCCCGTGAAGGGCCTTCCCGTAAGACGGGAGATTCCTGCAAAACAAACCACACAAGGCAACAATTCTCAATGCGTATCAACACCTTATACCTGTCGCTTCTTGCTCGGAGAATCGACCTCCGTACTCAGTCGTCACGCGAACACTTGCAAGTTCCGTCGCCAGGCTCTACTCCAAAATCCCAACGCTACCACTTTCTGCTGCTCCCGGCGTATGAAAACTGGAACGCTTGCTACCCTTTTATAGACTCTGGCACCTGGCGGGAATAGCGGCCCAAAAAGCAGACCCAGCGCTCCTAGAGAGAGGAGAGAGAAAGATCGCAAATTCAACCCCCCCCCCCTCTGCGTAGCATTTCTAGCGCTGCCTTTTTTTGAAGTACTTGCTTTATTTTATTAATAAAGGCCCGGTCACCTAAAAGTGACTGGCCACTTTAATAAAATAAAATGTGAACCTGTTCAAACTTTAAAAACTCACTTAGTCAATGAAAACAATGCTACACGGACACATTCCAGGCGTCCCCGGGTGCAGGACACGACACAGATGCAATGCAGACACAGACTCCTCGCGGGAAAACATCTGTCCTCCCGCGACCGTTCCTGCTTTTCGTAAAAAGCGTCATTAAACCCATCTTTATTCTTGTGCTTGCGTTCTTACGCGTACTTTCTTACTCAGTTCGGATTTCCTCCTTAGCCTACGGGATGCCCCCTTACTGATGCACCTGTCACCCATCATGTGACGCATCAGGGGCATTCGTAACCCGGCCCTTTCCACCGAACTTACGGAAACTCCTTCGCGATGTTTACCGTCACCCATCAAATGACACATCAGAGTTTGTCCGTTCTTGATGGCATTTCCTGTAGCTACAATCTTTTAACAGTTCTTAGTGCACATAATAAAATATCCTAAAAAAAGGAGATTAATCATTAAAAATAAGAAAATAGTCCAATTAGCAACACGTGAACCTTCAAAAATGCGGGAAGCTCTGGCTCTTGGCTGAGACCAGGCCGCAATAGAATATCCACAACCCCATGAGGGTGTATACATCAAATCAGCCCCTCTGCAGGCATTAGCCACTGAAACAAATAGCACTGTCTTGTACTGAGCCTGTCGAACCTTCCAGACAGAGAAAATCGGCAGCCCCCTTTATAAGGATGCTCTCTCCTAGGCAACCAACCCCGCAAGGTGAACAACATATATCGCTGCCGAAGGTAAAGGAGGCAGCCCGAGCTGGAGCTGCTCCAAGCTCTGCGCCCGAGATGGAAAAAAAAATGCACACTGCCCCCAACAAGGTCAGCGCACGCACACACACACACACACACACACACACACACACACACACACACAGAGAGAGAGAGAGAGCACGGCAGAGTTCCGCACCCAGATGCTTTAACCCCAGAGACTGGCGCTCCTTTCGGTTTTTCTTTATTATTGCTCAGGGCAAAGTACAACTCCCGAGGGTCCTCTGCTCTCAGACTCTGCATCCAGATGCTCTGTAGAGTGAGGCCCCAAAGGCCACTTATAAGCAGTACAAGGGATACCTAAAAGCAAATCCCCAAAAGCAGCAAATCCCCAAAAGCTAGAAACAACCATCACTTTTTGCGGGAATTCCGTACAGACTTGCCACGTTAGCAATCCGTACACCTGCCACGTGAGCAATCAATGCATTTTACGCAAATCAGCCTCAAACCTCAAGCTTTGGGTTTTAAGGGTTTTAGACCCCACGGCTGGTGCTCATTCTTACATGCTTGGACACTCCAAGCGAGAAATCAATAGCACCACACAAACAAAAAGTACAAAACCATTGACATTTAAGAGAGAGAGAGAGAGTCGACACGGCATGGCGGAGTTACGTGCCCAAAAGCATTGGCCCCAAAGACTCGCGCCCCTTTCAGTATCTCTTTATTATTGCTCATGGCAAAGTACAACTCCCGAGGGTCCTCTACTCTCAGACTCTATGTCCTGATGCTCTGCAAAGTAAGGCCCCAAGGGCTCCTTATAAACAGTACAAGGGATGCCTAAAAGCAAAGCCCCAAAAACAGTAAACCCCAAAAGCTAGCGTTGAAATCTGCCCAAAACAGCCAACGCTTTTTTGCGGAAATCCGTAGAGCATGCCATGTCAGCAAAGCAGCGCAAATGCAAGATTCTGTACAGATTTGCCACGTTAGCAATCCGTACACCTACAATGTCAATAATACATACACCTGCCACGTCAATAGTCAGTGCGTTTTACGCAAATCAACCTCAAACCTCAAGCTTTGGGTTTTTAGGGTTTTAGGCCCCAACGACCGATGCTAAGAAGTTCTTTAAGTTTGTTTCAATCTCTTTTGTCCATCGGCCATTTCTCTTCCAGATGGGCATGCCACATCATCACTTTGTGACATGCCCCCCTCTTTAAAGAATTGTAATCACCCTCGATTACACCTACAAAAACAGTCAAAGGATAGAAACTTTCTTCAGTGGACACCGACTCTATGTATTCATGCACCAAATTCCTCCAATGCAGACTCCTCCAAGATGAATCTGATTTATGTATGAAATTAATATTTTCTGGAAGAACTTGCTATTTGTGACAGATAATAGCTGAAAATCGAGAATGAGATGATGATGAATTTGGAGCGATGACAGCTCCAGAATGAACCTAATAACAATAAGAATCATGATGAATGAATGACTGGAACTGTCATGAGTGTATCAAGAGTTCCCGAGGGATGAGATGGCCACACAACTAGAACTGAATTGAAACACTCTGTTCAGTATGAACTCAATGTATGATTGATGGATTAGAATTCCAGGAAATGATTACTCACACATGATTGTGTTTGAGTGCAGATGAAACGACTACAACATTTCAATCTCAAGAAATTTATGGACATGATCGCAATATAGGATTAGTTAATCCGACATCAGTGAGGTCCGATGCGGATCTAGATGCGATTGCTAAATACCTTGCCAAGAATCATGGTCCTAGATCTGAATGGATTCTATGTGATATGACTTGAATGTGAGTGATGTGACTGTCGTCTTTGTACAAGTGTTGGATTTGTGTCGTCTAGTGCGTCAGTATCTACGAGTCAGTGTCTACTGAACCGGTTTATGGCTTATGTCTGATTTTGCAAGCGTAATCGAGAGCATTTATAATTCTTTAAAGAGGGGCGTATGTCACAAACTGATGACGTGGCATGACCACCCGCTGGCCGGAACCAAATGAAGTGGTAGGATGTACAGAGATCTTGCAAATTACGCTGCCTGCTGCTGACGTGGCTACCGTACGATTTCCGCAAAAAGCGCTGACATGCTATCACAAATGGGCAATCCCGAAAATTGCACTGCTTTTCATGCTGGCTTGCTGACGTGGCAAAGCGTACGGATTTCCGCTTTTTACGCTGATAGTGTACGAAAAACTGCTTTTACGCTGGCAGATTTAGCAAGGCTTTTGGGGATTAATTGCTTTATTTTGAAAAGCTTAAGAGCTTTTGATTTTGAGGCTCTGCTTTTGGGCATCCCTTGTAACCTATAAATTAGTGGGCAGGGCCTCACTTCTCAGAGCATCTGGACGCAGAGTCTGAGAGTGAGAACCCTCCCACTCTCTTGTACTTTGAACACAGATTAATACAAAAAGAAATTACGAAAGGAGTGCCGGTCTTTGGGGCCAATTATCTCTAGGCACGGAACTACACCGGGCCGTGTCGACTCAAGTGTGAACAATTTTGAAGTGAATCTCTACTATGTCGCGGTAGAATCTTGACTTGGAGTGTCCAAGTTTGTTACAGTGGTATTAGAGCAGAAAAAGATTCAGGATCCAATCCTTTTTGCAGCACACGCATACCTTTGCGAAATCTTCGTGCCCCGACCCCGGACTTATTAGCGACTCCCATCCTTCATACATCGCACATCGGGCGTGCTCCCGTCTTCATCGCTCTGTCTTACAGGGAATAAAGCCATTAAGAATCCCAGATTACACATGGGTTCTTGTGGAGAATCTGACAGAGATGACACCTCTCAGTGGGAAGGCAAAGAAAAGTTGAAAATCCGGCACGGGAATCGAAAGGAGTACAAACGTCAACTGGAGATTGGCATGTGTACTCTAGGGACCCGAGATTGGCGAAACACCTGAAGAATTACCTGATTTATAAGATTTACTCGAGATGGCGTGTGGCCATTGCTTCTCCTCTCAGGTAGGGAGGAAAGACGAAAAGACAGAGGAGTGCAGAAAAGTAGAGCCTGTACTCGCAGAAAGACATGGACAAGCACTCTTGAAAAAGAAGCACTTCTACAAAGCCAACTAGTATGACTTCCTCCAAGATAAAAACAAGAAAGTTGGAGAATTTAAAGAAGTTAAAGAAGGTGGACAGTCAATTCAGTTTGACACTTTTTTTGGATTTCGAGATACTTCGAGGGCTACCTCTTTCTTCAAGGGAAATGCTCGAACATGGTTGTCCACACTTCTACTGAGAAAGGAAGTGCCAGTTAAATGGCTGAAATTCAAAAGGCTCTTTAGTTCTTCTTGGCTGACTCGAGAGTACGAAGGGATATACGAACCGCTTGGAATCATTTTCGGATGACCAAGGGAGATTCTTTGGACGCTTATTGCGAGAGATTTTGGAACTCTTTTCTACCAACCTCTTCATTTACGAAGGTCTTGTTTAAAGAGCACATTGAGCGGTTTTGCTGCGAACTTCTTACACAGATCCGAGACTACTGCTTGGAACAAAAGTCAAATTCTATTCAAGAATTGATGAGTCATGCGAAACGGGGTTTTGCCATACACTCAGGCAATCTGACTTACCACACTGATGAGATCTTGACTCAGAGAACCCAACAGACCGCTCACAATGAAAGTAGAAAGATATATATAGATACATATACACATTTACGTATATATACATATATAGATACATACATACATACATATTCGAGTTGTTTGCAGTTTTTCTCGTGTGTTGCAGTGGATCTTCGACTTGGGGTGTCCAAGCCTATTCCAACTGTAGTTGGGAGCAGGTCGGTGCATAGTGGCCACTCGGCGGTATGTGCCGCCTGTGACCACCCACTTGAGACACGACACCACTATCTATGGGACTGCCCCATGGCACAACAGGTTTGGCATCCAAAGTTTAATTATGAGCCATCAATGTCACCAAACGTTCATGATCCTTGGGATAACACTGACATGTGTTCGGATCACCACTATAGGTCTTGAAGGACTAAAGAACCAAGGGAATCTTTAGTTGAATATGGGAAACTTGAAATCATAGTACATGATATTGAAGAAGGGTTAGAAAGAATTCCCCTAGCGGAGGAGGATTGGCTTGAACACCTTTGGAAGAAGGTGAGAGAGGTTAATGATGGGAGCCTAACCTTAAAATCAGCAGATGCGTAAATCCATGAATCACTCATCAAAAGAGCCTCAAAGGGCTTTTGCATTATTTCCTATTTGGAGGTGGGTGTTGAAAACCAAGGAAAGAGACAAACGGTCTGCTGAGTAGTATGGAACAGTTGACAGATGACAAGAAGGAACTTTCCTTCAATGTAAACAAACCCATCTATAAAGCCAGCAAGCAGGCAGATGAAGATATTAGTGCTAGTTGTATTTCTGTGAGGTGAAAGTGGCATGAGCTGGAGGGCTAGAACATGAACGTTTTTCTTAGCCAAAGTCTTGGTGAGCAGATGGTACACATCCAACAGCAAACAGGTCTTGGCTAAATTCTTGGTAAGTAGATGGTGCACATCCAGCAGCAAGCAGGTCACACTTTCAAGTATATTCTATAAATAAAACTTCACACACAGAAAAGAGAACCCACTTGTTTTGGATGTATTTCTTTTAGAAAAAGCAAACAACCATGTTTCAGAAGATGGGTACCTTAGATCTTTAGATGCCTTCAAGACTCATAATTTGTATTAAAGTTGAGACAAAACTCTTAAAACAACACATACCATAGGTGAAACAGGCAGTAGAAGATGCACAGCCAGACATAAAGGTTTGGAATGGATAGCTTCAGAACCCTCTCTACTGCATAGAGATAGTTTCCTTTAAGAGGGTGTTGTGAATTCTGTATAATAGGTTTGGTGTACTGGCAAAAATAAGCTGTCAAACTGTTAAGAAAGTTGTATGCACCCCAACAAAAATACACCTGATGAATCCAGGATAACCCCAACAAAAATAATTTGTCACACTTAAGGAATGTATGCAAGTCACATGCACCGTCATGGGCCAAACATACTTGCTCTATTATGAATCCCATGAGTCCCGAGAAGATTAGTAGTTTCACCACTTTCCTGAATACCCATCCCTTTCGTATTTTATTCGTGTGGGGATAGGTGACCTGTCAGTGACATTAACAATATGAGTATAAGCAAGACATCAACAAAAAAAAGAACTCTTTACCTGATAACATAAGGTTGGTGCCACCATAAAATATGCAAGGTTCTTTAAAGTAATATTTTTGGGGTAATCAAGTTGTATGTCTGTTGGCATGTCATCCTATCATAGCAATAAGCCTGAGAATAAATCAAACCTTGCCCTCACATGTTTGTACACACACACACACATACGCGTGCATGCACACAAATGTACACACATGTGAATTAAGAAGTAATTTGAAAGATTAGCTCTACAAACACATACATGTATGAAAGAAGACGACCACAAAACAACTAATCCATATTTCATTTTCTTAATTGCCAAAATCACTGGCTTAACAAACTAGAAATGGCACTTGCCTTATGGATTTCCGATGCCAAAGTCCTCAGATCATGATTGGTATGTGCATATGAGACCAACTTCATCCAATATGTGATTGAGAACAACATAAGAATGATGCCAGATAGCAGTGCAGGCCCAACCCTGAAGGCAGAGAACAAATCAACAATGACATTGCAAAAATTGAAACATGGATGCACCAAAATCCATGACAAACTCTGAATCCATCAGGGTGACAAGCTGTACTTTAGTCTTTAAGTTTCATAGTGTATTATGGAAGGAAAATACATTGAACATTAAGCTTGAACCATGGAAAACTATGATAAGGAGCTCAAAGCTAACTTTAGAGAGGGAAACAAACCAGTACGAGTTCTTATAGATCTTTTTTTTTTTTGCCAGGAAAAGATCCTTCTATTACTTAATAAAACTGCCCATCGGGCTACAAACTGCCCTAACAAGAGGGGGCTACATCAGCATGAGGGGAGACTCCCCCAAGAAAAAAGTGAGATATGTACAATGACAGCTAAATCAGGATATGGGAGGTGGAAACAACCACACAGGTGGCCGGTAGTCCCATCTAGGAGTCCCATGCACCATGGTGTAGAAAGGCCCTGGACGCCAAAGCCATAGGAATGCTTCGCAGCGATCTCACATATGGTCGGAGCTGCCCTGCAGCCTCTAGAACTTACCCTCGAAGTGTATGGATCAGCTTCAGCCACATATCTCGTACGGTCTCCATTGCTGGGATGGGGCGGGCCTCAAAGATGCGGAAGCAACGGGCTCTCCATATGAACCAAAGAGACAGGCTGCAGATAAGCTCCCAACAAGATCTCCATCACTGCTCCACTCCTTAGGTGTAAGCTCTGTGGCAGGCTGCCTGGCCCTCCTGCATTACAATCATCCTGCTAGCTAAGGACTTCTTAAAACGAAGTGCTGGGCCAAGGAGGGTGGACCAAGCAGCATCGCCCCGAGTGTACTGACTCGCTGACGACAACCAAACCTGCTGCGCCATGGGGCAGTCCATAGACAATGCCTCTGTGACTCAAGTGGATGGTCACAAGCGGCACAGCCAGTTGGCCACTAAAGAACAACCTGCTCCCCACTGCAGTAGCTCGATGGGCGACAAGCCACTGGAACTAACTCTCATCGGTTGTCTGTTGTCCCACAAGTGCTCCCAAAACTCTTGTCAAGAACTCAGCTGTAAGACCCAAGCCAGTGACCTGCTGCTGCGGGGAGGGAGCCTCTCTCCAAACAGCCAGTATGTGGCCCCTCAATCCTACTATATACTGGAAGAGAGGGATCCCGAGTAAAAGGGTCCCACCAAAACCACTCCCCAGGGTCCCACTGCACTCGCATCAAAGGGCGACTCTCCCGAGCCCAAAGCCGCCAATTTCCAATCTCAAGGTCTGTCCGGTCAGGATCAAACACACAGATCCTCCCTCTAACGCCCACAACTTAAATCCGCTGAAAACAACACTCTACTACCTATGGTGCCTCAGTCATAGTGACAGGGGATGCCCTTTTTCGGGCTTCCCGTCCCCACTTGCCGTCCCGCCCTCTTTTTTACACTAAAAATCCATTTGAGCCCCGTCCCGGAATGCGTTCCTTGTGACTATGGCCTCAGTAGCAACTCTGTGGAGGCGACCCTCTTGCTGAACCTCAAAGAACATGAAAAAGGCCTGAGTCTGAGCAGGCCCGAACCATGATGAGGACCTCAAGAGGAGTAAAGGCCCCCATCCAATTGGGAGCGGTGTGTGCCACTCTGCTGGTATAGCCTCGATGATGTCCTGACACATGCTCTGTACCCCTCATGCCCCGCATTTGGATGCTCTGACTCTCTTCAGGAAGTGTTGCAAACTGCAACCAGTCTCCCAAGGTGCGGGTTGGACCCTTTGCCATGGGACCCCATGAGACATGGGGTCTACTGCCAACCATGTGACCTCACTGTGTATTGGCTGAGAGGCTGATGCTGCTCAAGTCCCCCGCTCAGCTGCTCCCAAGGCCGAAGTAAGCTCATCACGAAACGGTCTTCCCATCTCCTACTCAGGCCCACTCTGTGCATCTCTGTGAAAATCCAAGTAGTGGAGGGGCTCCAAGGACAACCCGTTTAACGAATTCGGAATCTAGTGTAACAAAAGCTCTTTCCAGGGCCCTGGAAGAAGACCTCAGACAATGAGCTTCCCAAGGAGAGCTCTGTAGCGCGGATAATGTGTCGTGCTCTCTACAGTGGGTGGTTCTCAGTGCAATGTGCATGACAATCTCACTCAAACAGACTGAGCAGAAAGGGAACAATAGACATCAACAGAGCTCACAAAAGCACAACAGCAGACCAGAACATATGACTCCACTATCTCAAAGACTGATACAGACTCTAGCATGGCAGCACACTCAGCTCCAGCCTAGGACTAAAAGGTACAATGGGGGTGTCGAGGCTCAGATGTGCAGGAATGGTGAAGACGTGCTCTGTGTATCGACTCACTCTAGACGACTAAGTGAAAGATAATGTCCATGGCCCCAAAACGACTACTCATATGTACAACCATAAAAAGCCACCAACGGCTCATAAATGTCCAGTCAGCTAAGTCTATCTCCAAACTGAGTGGTGGTAGTAACTTGGCCACGATGTCCACTAGACCACGGTCGGTACCCTGCCACATGTCACTCCCCAGCCCATAGGGTCCATCCAGTGTGAACCAGACCAACTGTAACTAACTGTCCAACTGTCTGTCTGTCCTGTGAAGTGACACTGTAGCCCTGCTACAGGTTGCCCGCCACAAGACTGGTCACCGTGTCGGTCAATGTCTCAAGGTCATGTACCACCGGTACAGAGCGTCCCTTGCTGTGACGGTGTTGCTGGTGCGCACCGCCATGCTTGTGTCACTAGGCGTCCGGAGTACACTTCAGGGCAGGTGCTTCCATCCGCTGTGCAGCAGGTGGCTGCTCCAACCACAGGGAGCGAGGTTGTTCAGAACATAGTCCAACAGCTACAGCGTTACACGATTGATTTGATGGCTCCCCCAGACGTCGAGACTTCTGGGGCGGCAGTGGTGACGACACTTTCTCTTGGATGATAGGACCGCACTACTTGCTACTCCTTTCATTGTATATATGGTTACTTTTTGCAGTTCTACAGTGTTTGGCTCACCGAGACGGTGACCAGTCTTGTGGCGGGCAACCTGTAGCAGGGCTACAGTGTCACTTCACAAGACAGACAGACAGTTGGACAGTTAGTTACAGTTGGTCTGGTTCACATTGGACGGATCCTCTGGGCTGGGGAGTGATACGTGGCAAGGTACCGACGGTGGTCTAGTGGACATCGTGGCCAGGTCACCACCACCACTCAGTTTGGAGATAGACTTAGTTGACTGGACATTTATGAGCCGTTGGTGGCTCTTTATGGTTGTACATATGAGTAGTCGTTTTGGGGCCATGGACATTATCTTTCACGTAGTCGTCTAGAGTGAGTCGATACACAGAGCACGTCTACACCATCCCTGCACATCTGAGCCTCGAGAGTCGACACCCCCATTGTACCTGTGAGTCCTAGGCTAGAGCTGAGTGTGATGCCACGCCAGAGTCTGTATCAGTCTTTGAGATAGTCTAGTCATATGTTCTGGTCTGCTGTTGTGTTTTTGTGACCTCTGTTGATGCCTATTGTTCCCTTTCTGTTCAGTCTGTTTAAGTGAGATTGTCACGCACATTGCACTGAGTACCACCCACTGTAGAGAGCACGACACATTATCCGCGCTATAGGTGCTCTCATTTTGGCGATCACAGTGGGACCTCAACTGAAATCTCACTCTGTGAGGTGCAAATCTTGAAGCCCTGGTCCAACTGTTCTCCTCTCACCTGGTCCAACTGGTCTAGTCCTCTCTCGCCCTGGTCCAACCTGTCCTCATCCCTGGTCTAGACCTCCTCGACCCTGTTCTAGTCCTCCTTTTCTCTGGCAGCCTAGTCTAGTCACTTGCCTGGTCTAGTAGAGTCTAGACCAGTCTTCAGCCAATTCAAGGTTTTCATGCCCAAAGGTTGGTTGGATTGGTGGTCACTGCATGACACATACAAGGTGGTCAGTCGAGCGACAAAGCGCACTACTGAGCCCTTTGAAGTACTATAATAGAAGACAACCTTTCGTGCCTAGTAGAAGTCCATCAACCTCATCACCTATACCTCCACATACATCACCCATTCCTTCATCCGCTTCCACATCTTCCAGATCACCTTCTCCAGTAAAGCTCTCTTCTATTCTGCTACAGCAGGCTCGGGCTCGGGCTCGGGCTCGGGCTCGGGCTCGGGCTCGGGCTCGGGCTCGGGCTCAGGCTCAGGCTCGGGCTCGGGCTCAGGCTCAGGCTCAGGCTCAGGCTCAGGCTCAGGCTCAGGCTCAGGCTCAGGCTCAGGCTCAGGCTCAGGCTCAGGCTCAGGCTCAGGCTCAGGCTCAGGCTCAGGCTCAGGCTCAGGCTCAGCAGTTTGCTAGCGTTTTGGCTAAGGTAAACATCAAGTTCCCTACATTCAAAGGACTCTCTTCAACAGATGCTAACGACCATGCAAGTCGGTTTCTATCTCTCTGTAGGGGTCGTGGTCTTAACAGGGAAGATGCTTATTTGGTACTCTTTCCATCCACCTTGGATGCCTTAACTGACAAATGGTACAGCCAGTTTGCAGAGAACCATTTTGCAACCTGGGCAGCCTTAAGGCAGCAGTTTTGTGCAGCTTTCAGGCCCGCTGACTACCAGGAGAAGGTGTTGGATGAGTTAGCCAACATGGTGCTCGAGCCAGAAGAGACTTTTGCAGAGCTTATGACTAAGACCAAGTCTCTGGTTGCCAAGCTTCCTCAGCAACCCGGTGAATTCATGGTTAAGAAGTGGGTGGAGAAGGCGCTTCCCAAAACTTCTCCACAAAAACTCCGAGAGAGTCTCCGACCCGACGCCACTTTGGAGGAGTTCATCGCAGCTGCTACTAGGATAGAGGGGGCTAGGAAGCTGTTCAACAACTCCCCTCACATAGAGACCCCCTCTGTGTTTTCGGAAAGTCCTGCTGATCCATTGACTTCTTTACGTAGAGAACTTGAAGCCCTAAAACTACAACGCGCTCTTCAAGAGGAGAAAAGTATCTCTCTTCGCCAGGAGAAACCCCCACATCTTGAGGCTTTGGATCAAATCAAGAGAGAGCTAGAAGACCTTCGGTCTCAACAGGAGACTAAGGCTATGGTGTGGTGCAGCTCCAGTCGCTCTCCAAGACATCCTCCACAGGACTGCACCCTTCGGGCTTATTGCCACTTCTGCAAGAAGTCTACGCACGAAGACAAGGATTGCTATTATATCAAGGGATTACGACAGATACAACAAAGTCTAGGTCCTTCTCTCCAACAAGGGCTTACGCCTGCATCAAACCTTGTGTCACCATATAGCCATCAGAACCCGATGCCACCTCTACTGACAACACCTCATATGCAAGGTATGCACACCAACTTTGAATCCCCCAGCTTTTAACATGCTAGTACTCCTTCAGTTCCCCAAAGCTTCTACACGTCAGCATCCGATCCAATGCAGCAAGGGCCGAGACCACCTCGCCCCTCAAATAGGCCAATTTTGTGCTACAGGTGCGGAGAGTATGGACACTATCAGAGCAAATGTCCCGTACCAGAAGGGTCCCCTCCTTGCCGACATTGCCCGCAAGCTAAGGATCACTATAGTAAGGATTGCCCAACACAACGAGCATCAACATCTGCAAGCACAAACCAGAACCAGAACCAACAAGCGTTTACTTTTCCAAAGCTTAACCTCATCACAGTAAGCTCCATTCCACAGGCACCGCCTTCCACTCTTGTAGTTGCCTCTCAAGAAGGGTTGCAGCAAATGGAAGAGCCGGCTGGGGTGCTCACACGGGCACAGAGAGCTGCTCTTGGCCTCAGCCTCCCTGGCGCTCCAATCTTTCCATCTCCTGTCACACAAATGAGTCAAACTCCAGTGGTAGCTGACAACCCAACAGGTAGTGTCAAGAGCCAACCTACCTCGCTTCTATCAGATATTGATGCGGCTTTCATCGAAGTAGTAGAGGACTTGCAGAAGCTAAAGATACCAGAGCAAGCTCTAATCAAAGGAAACAAGCCCACAGCAGAGTCTATCTTGAAAAACACCTTTCAACAAGTGTCACTGTACGACATGCTTCGACTTGATGCAAATTTTAGAAGTGACACCCTTTCCATCATCCAGACTCCGTACCCTGGTGCAGGGCCTAGTGGCGGGCACCTACCTGTGCAGCCCTTCGAGTCCTACATGATTTCATATCCAGCTGCTCCCCTCACAGACAACAAAAGTCCTCGTCTCACTGTGTCAATTCTTGGGCATCAATTCTTAGGCGTCATAGTGGACGGTGGATCTGGGATCAATCTGCTATCAGAATTTACTATGTTGGCCTTAGGTCTGCAGCCTACCCGCCCTGCTCCATTCACTGTTACATTGGCAGACCAGAGGACAGTCTAGCCTGTGGGCATAGTAGAGAAGGTGTCTCTCATGATACAAGACTTCACATTTAGCTTGGATTTTTAGGTGGTCACTCTTCCTCAGGTGGAGGGAGGATTTCCATTGTTGATTGGTAGACCATGGTTGAGGCATAGTAAGGCACTTCATGATTGGGGCAACGACGCCATGTGGATACATACTCCTGGATCCCCCATGCAACCAATTCGGCTCGAAGGAGGTATGGATCCAGAGGTATGGATCACAGCTCATTGTCAATACAGTCCAACCCCGACCCTGAGCAACCCATCCCACCTGACGGGTCTGATGAAGACCTGCTGCAGTGGTTGGAAGCTACCGCCTCGATGCCATGCTATGTGGTCTCTATTCAAAACTCACATGTGCCGGTAACACTCTCTCTTCCAACTCCTCAGGCGGACACAGATGTCACAAGTCCTACAATAGACAGTAGTCCTATAGCATACAGTGGAACAGTCCAAGAAGTAAGTGGGTCAGCCCCAAATTCTCATGATTCAGATGATCCTCCTATGGAAGCCCTCGGGCTTGGGGAACCTATCACACATCACCGAAGGGGGAAAAAATCTCCTCTGCATGAACTCGCCAATGATTCCCCCCTTCCTCTAACATCTCCCAGGTCGGATGCTCCGCCCACTCTAAAGCACCCTATTATGTGTGTGTGTGAAGATTTACCCTTCGATGAGCTTCCACCAGGATGGTTACAAGAAGAGTATGCGGAGTTTCCAATCGATCAAACGCCAGCACATGATGTCTCGAAGCTCCAAGAGGCAGCTCATTTTTCAACTTCTGAAGTACCCTCCACAGTTACACCTCCCGACCCTGTCAAAAAAGTCAACCTGGGCGACCCTGACAACCCTCAGCACATTCTCTTAGCAGCTTGGTTATATGAGCATCCCGCATTACTTGACCAGGTGGTTTCTTTTATTCACTCTTTGAAGGATATTTTTGCTTGGTCCTACAAGGATTTGGAAGGGATCCCACCAGAATTGGATCTCCACACAATCCCTTGGGTCTCCACACAATCCCTCTGGTTGAAGGAGCTAAGCCTGTCACAGGCCGAGCTTATAAGCTCAACCCAAAGTATACAGAGGTTGTCAAGTCAGAGCTCGAAAAAATGCAAGAGGCAGGGATCATTGTACCTGTGGAGCACTCTGAGTGGTTATCACCCATGGTGATAGCGCCTAAGAAGCAATCCAATAAAATTCGGGTGTGTGTAGATTACCGCGCGCTAAATAAGGTAACTATTCCAGATGGTTTTCCCACACCTTTCACTGAGCGTGTGCTCGAAGATGTAGCACGGCATGTTTTGTATAGTTTCATGGATGGGATTAGTGGATACAATCAGTTGGGCATCCATCCAGGTGATCAGCTGAAAACGGCTTTTGTGACTCCGTGGAATGTCTTTTGGGTTGAAAAACGCTCCACCTTCTTTTAATCTAGCGGTATATCTCATCTTTTGTCCTCTGCCTACGGATCATCTTCGCATCTTCATGGACGATTTTTCGACCTTCTCAGGTGCTCAATGTTCAACCCCAGTGGAAAATCTAGAGGAACACCTCGCTCAGCTCTCTGCTGTCTTCCTCAGTTGCAGAGACGCAAGGCTAAAACTCAATCCTAACAAATGTCACTTTTTGGTCACTGAGAACACACTTCTAGGCCATGTGGTGTCTGCCAAAGGTATAGAACCAGACCCATAGAAGATCGTGGCAATCCTGAAGTTACCACCTCCTATCAATTCAAAAGGTGTTCAAAGTTTGTAGGCCACACAGGATATCATCGGAGGTTCATACGAATGTATGCACAGGTGGCTCAACCATTGACCCGACTCACTAGTGCTAAAGTACCCTTTAAATGGTCAAAACCTAAGGCTGAAGCATTTGAATACCTCAAAAAGCAAGCCCTCGGCCTCGGGGAACCTATCACACATCACCGAAGGGGGAAAAAATCTCCTCTGCATGAACTCGCCAATGATTCCCCCCTTCCTCTAACATCTCCCAGGTCGGATGCCCCGCCCACTCTAAAGCACCCTATTATGTATGTGTCTGAAGATTTACCCTTCGATGAGCTTCCACCAGGATGGTTACAAGAAGAGTATGCGGAGTTTCCAATCGATCAAACGCCAGCACATGATGTCTCGAAGCTCCAAGAGGCAGCTCATTTTTCAACTTCTGAAGTACCCTCCACAGTTACACCTCCTGACCCTATCAAAAAAGTCAACCTTGGCGACCCTGACAACCCTCAGCACGTTCTCTTAGCAGCTTGGTTATGGGAGCATCCCGCATTACTTGACCAGGTAGTTTCTTTTATTCACTCTTTTAAGGATGTTTTTGCTTGGTCCTACAAGGATTTGGAAGGGATCCCACCAGAATTGGGTCTCCACACAATCCCTCTGGTTGAAGAAGCTAAGCCTGTCATGGGCCGAGCTTATAAGCTCAACCCAAAGTATGCAGAGGCTGTCAAGTCAGAGCTCGAGAAAATGCAAGAGGCCCCTATCATTGTACCTATGGAGCACTCTGAGTGGTTATCACCCATGGTGATAGCGCCTAAGAAGCAGTCCAATAAAATTCGGGTGTGTAGATTACCGCGCGCTAAATAAGGTAACTATTACAGATGGTTTTCCCACACCTTTCACTGAGTAGGGTAAGGACGAGGGGGAGAGCAGGGGCGAGGGGGTAGGGTAGAGACAAGGGGGAGAGCAGGGGCGAGGGGGTGGGTACAGGAGAGGGGGTGGGGTAGGCACGAGGGGGAGAGCAGCGGTGAGGGGGTGGGTAGGGAGTAGGGGCAAGAGGTGAGAGGGTAGGGGCGAGGGGTTGGGTAGAGGGTAGGGGGGAGAGATAGAGCAGGGGCGAGGGGGTGGGTAGGGTAGGGACGAGGGGGCGGATAGGGGGTAAGGGGCGAGAGGTGAGAAGGTAGGGGCGAGCGTTTAGGGAGAGAGTAGGGCGAGGGGGTGGATAGACGGTAGGGGCGATCACCGTGGGACCTCAACTGAAATCTCACTCTGTGAGGTGCAAATCTTGAAGCTACTTGGGTCTATCTAGCTTCGCCTACCTTGCCTAGCTTCGCCGACCTTGCCTTGCATTGTTCTCCTCTAGCCTGGTCCAACTGTTCTCCTCTCGCCTGGTCCAACTGGTCTAGTCCTCTCTCGCCCTAGTCCAACGTGTCCTCGTCCTTGGTCTAGACCTCCTCGACCCTGTTTTAGTCCTCCTCGTCCCTGGTCTAGCCTCGTCTAGTCACTTGCCTGGTCTAGTAGAGTCAAGACCAGTCTTCAGCCAGTTCAAGGTTTTCATGCCCAAAGGTTGGTTAGATTGGTGGTCACTGCATGACACATACAAGGCGGTCAGTCGAGCGACAAAGCGCACTACTGAGCCCTCGAAGTACTATAACAGAAGACGACCTTTCGTGCCTAGTAGAAGTCCATCAACCTCATCACCTATACCTCCACATACATCACCCATTCCTTCATCCGCTTCCACATCTTCCAGATCACCTTCTCCAATAAAGCTCTCTCCTATTCTGCTACGGCAGGCTACTGAGCAACAGGCTCAGGCTCAACACAAGGGGCCATGGAGCCGTTGGCCAGCGTTTTGGCTAAGGTAAAGATCAAGTTCCCTACATTCAAAGGACTCTCTTCAGAAGATGCTGACGACCATGCAAGGAGGTTTGTATCTCTCTGTAGGGGTCGTGGTCTTAACACGGAAGATGCTTATTTGGTACTCTTTCCATCCACCTTGGATGGCTTAGCTGACAAATGGTACAGCCAGTTTGCAGACAACCATTTTGCAACCTGGGCAGCCTTAAGGCAACAGTTCTGTGCAGCTTTCAGGCCCAGTGACTACCAAGAGAAGGTGTTAGATGAGTTAGCCAACATGGTGCTCCAGCCAGAAGAGACTTTTGCAGAGCTTATGACTAAGACCAAGTCCCTGGTTGCCAAGCTTCCTCAGCAACCCGGTGAATTCATGGTTAAGAAGTGGGTGGAGAAGGCGCTTCCCAAAACTTCTCCACAAAAACTCCGAGAGAGTCTCCGACCCGACGCCACTTTGGAGTTCATCGCAACTGCTACTAGGATAGAGCGGGCTAGGAAGCTGTTCAACAACTCCCCTCACATAGAGACCCCCTCTGTGTTTTCGGAAAGTCCTGCTGATCCATTGACTTCTTTACGTAGAGAACTTGAAGCCCTAAAACTACAACGCGCTCTTCAAGAAACCCCCACATCTTGAGGCTTTGGATCAAATCAAGAGAGAGCTAGAAGAGCTTCGGTCTCAACAGGAGACTAAGGCTATGTATGATATGGTGCAGCTCGTGTCGCTCTCCAAGACATCCTCCACAGGACTACACCCTTCGGGCTTATTGCCACTTCTGCGAGAAGTCTGCGCACGAAGACAAGGATTGCTATTATATCAAGGGATTACGACAGATACAACAAAGTCTAGGTCCTTCTCTCCAACAAGGGCTTACGCCTGCATCAAACCTGGTGTCACCATATAGCCATCAGAACCCGATGCCACCTCTGCTGACAACACCTCCTATGCAAGGTATGCACAACAACTTTACATCCCCCAGCTTTTATCATGCTAGTACTCCTTCAGTTCTCCAAAGCTTCTACACGTCAGCATCCGGTCCAATGCAACAAGGGCCGAGACCACCTCGCCCCTCAAATAGGCCAATTTTGTGGTACAGGTGCGGGGAGTATGGACAGTATCAGAGCAAATGTCCCGTACGAGAAGGGTCCCCTCTTTGCTGACATTGCCCTGAAGCTAAGGATCACTATAGTAAGGATTGCCCAAAACAACGAGCCTCCACATCTGCAAGCACAAGCCAGAACCAGAACCAGCAAGAGTTTACTTTTCCAAAGCTTAACCTCATCACAGTAAGCTATATTCCACAGGCACCGCCTTCCACTCTTGTAGTTGCCTCTCAAGAAGGGTTGCAGCAAGTGGAAGAGCCGGCTCGGGTGCTCACATGGGCCCAGAGAGCTGCTCTTGGCCTTAGCCTCCCTGGTGGTCCAATCTTTCCATCTCCTGTCACAAAAATGAGTCAAACTACAGTGGTGTCACCATATAGCCATCAGAACCCGATGCCATTACTTTGGGAAAATCTTTTAACCTTTGATGTATCAAATCCGCAGGAACAGTGGTAGCGAGATCGGCATCGGCCAATGCTGTGAGACTTAGAGTCTTTAGCTAAGCATTGGTAAAGACCTCGCTCAGAGATGGTCGAGGCTGCTGTAAATAAAAATCCAAAGAGAACGCGGTGCGATTTTTTGATGTTGCAGGCCTCTTGATTATATGACTCATGGTTGGCTGTTTCCCTTTCTTTTGAGCTGATTTTGTATGGTCCTCTTGATCACTCGAAGCATCTGACTCGGAGTGTTCTTCTGACTCAGACGGTGAGTCTGCTTTATAGCTTTCATCATTGGGGTCGCTGGAAGATATGTCATCCAAGCCGTTGCTACTACTGGTTGACATCTCCTCACTCTCTGATTCTGCAGCCACAGCTTTCTTCTTTCGCAACAATTCTTTTTGTTTGCTACCACCTTCTGTCTGTTTTTTGCTACCTCCTGCGATAGTGAGTACAGTTGGAAGAGTTGGAAGAGTGTTTCAGGTACGAGATCCCCGACACTAGCAAGAGGTTGATGTAGATTCGATAGGCGCGTTTTTGAGATTCCTGGTAGGGTCGAGTGGTGTTAGTTGGAGTAGGGGCTAGGCACAGACTGGTAGAGTTGTAGGAGGGCGAGGGTTCAGGCAACGAGCCAAAGGAAATAAGGCGATGGGTGAGGTAGGGGTAGGAGGAAGGGGTGGATAGGTGTGAAGGCAGAGAGGGTAGGGGCCAGGAAATAAGGCGAGGGGTGAGGTAGGGGTAGGGGTAGGGGGAAGGGGTGGATAGGTGAGAAGGCAGAGAGGGTAGGGGCCAAGGTGAGAGAGGGTAGGGGCGAGGGGGTGGGTAGAGGGTAGAGGGTAGAGGGTAGGGGCCAGGGTAGAGGGTAGAGGGTAGGGGCGAATGGGTGGGTAGGGGTAGGGGTAGGGGCGAGAGGTGAGAGGAAAGGGGCGAGGGGTTGGGTAGAGGATAGGGGCGAGGGGAGAGCAGGGGCGGGTAGGGTAGGGACGAGGGGGAGAGCAAGGACGAGGGGGTGGGTAGGGGCGAGGGGGTGGGGTAGGGACGAGGGGGAGAGGAGGGGCGAGGGGGTGGGTAGGGGGTAGGGGCGAGAGGTGAGAGGGTAGAGGCGAGGGGTTGGGTAGAGGGTAGGGGCGAGGGAGAGAGCAGGGGCGAGGGGGTGGGTAGGGTAGGGACGAGGGGCGGGTAGGGGGTAGGGGCGAGGGTTTAGGGAGAGAGTAGGGCGAGGGGGTGGGTAGAGGGTAGGGGCGAAGGAGAGAGCAGGGAGATTTTGCAAAGGCAGGTCGAATAGGGAGGGAATAGCTAATATGAGCAGGGGGCAAACTTTTTGCAGAGGGCGACTGGGGAGGGAGGTTCTAAATAGAGGGCGAATGGAGAGGGAGGTTCGAAATAGGACAGGAGAGAGGGGAACGAGATTGAAGAAGGTAGGGGAAATTTGATAGCAGAGCGGGGACGAACTGGTAGGGGAGGGAGACTATTTGGGAGGGCCCACAAGGTCACAATGGGAACAATGCCACGCCATTTTTTATGAAGGCCAAGCCAAGTTAAGAATTTACTAATCAAGTGTTTACACGACAAACTTCTTAAATGTGGGGGACCTTAATTCCCATTTCAATGAAGCACAGATGTATGACTTGATTACCAGTGTCGGGCAAATGTTGTCTACTAGGGTTTGCCGTGTTAACAAAGAGATCCTATACGGAGAGTATAGAGGTCAAATGGTCGAATGGGTGACCATAGATACAAACAACTCTATGCTACAGAGAAAAGCGTGTAAACTTAAAGAAATATCACAAAAGAGACTAGGAGCTTAACTGGAAATACCGTAGTGCTAAGGTCAAATAACACAGATGATAGAAACACTTAGAGAAAGAGTGATAGGATTGTAAGAAGTTCCAAGACAATACCCAATTACTGAGGCTGAATGGAGAAAGGATATTTTAGGCGGAAAGATGCAAACTTCTACAGAATTAGCAAAGATTGAGACAATAACAGAACACCCATTCTGGTGGAAAGGTAGATGGGAGCAGATATATGGGACATTAGAACCTACTGATGGTGAAGTCGCTGCAGACTGCTTACTTAGAGTAATAGCATTTGATTCTAGAGCCATTTACCAGTGGCAAAGGAACGCCTTCCAAAGTGACCAACTGGACAGCCCCCTGTGGCAAAATCTCCTGTACCCTGAATGGCCCTTGCCAGGCTGGGATCAACTTCTTAGCTTTCTTCAGATACTTAGCTTGATAGAGTAGCACCAAGGTGCCTTGCGTTATTTTTGGCTTTCGGAGATGGCGATCATGCCACGCTTTGCGACGAAGTTGCTAAGCTTGGAGAGCATGTGAAGCTAACCTCCTGCTTTCTTCTAACATTGAGAGACGAGAGAGGTTTGCTGAAGCAATCCTAACTGTGACACGAACACTTCCCACTTGTTGAACCTGAGTTGAACTCGTATGGTGCAATCGCTTCTAAGCCAAAAGCTAGCTGGAATGGGGTGTAGTTAGTGGTTGCCTTGAAGAAGGTGCGATAAGCCCAAACTGTGCCAAGGATAGCCTGAGCCCAAGATGTTGGATGCTTTCAGCCTGCCCATTTGCTCGAGGATAGTAAGAGTAAGATTTGCGATGAAAAATCTTGTAGTTCGTGAGGAGAGTGGAGATCAAGTCGTTGACAAAATGACTACCTCGATCACTGGTGACTTCCAAAGGACACCCAAACCTGCAAAAAATATTTTCATACAAAAATTTTGCGACAGTGGCGGCTGTACAATCGATGGTAGCCACCACTTCAGCCCATTTTGTTGCATAATTTGTTGCTACCAAGAGATACTTACGATTGCCTGGTTGAGCAGATGGAGTAACTAGACTAACAAAGTCCAAGCCCCATCTCTCAAAGGGCAACCACGCCATAGAAACCTGCAGAGGGCGATTTGATTGCTTGCTAGGCTTGGGCGCTCGCTGGCAGACATCACAAATCTTAACATGAGCAATAGCATCTCTAAATATATAGGGCCACCATAAGCCTATGTGTAAGATTTTTTGCGCCGTGATGTGACCAGGGTAGTGGCCACCTGTAGGACCACTGAGTGCATCCTCCAGATGTGATCTACCTAATGAGGGGAGACGCACCTTCGCAGCACACCATCTGGCCCAGATTTATAGAGTTGTCCACCAATCGGGGAGAAAGGTCTAGACTTCAGCAAGAGTCTTCTGTTTTGCAAGGGAGAAGCATTCTCAGAATATAGGCCAGTAGAAAGCAGATGTAACACATCTCCATACCATTCTGGGGTCGTGTCGACCTTAAAGAGATGACTATCAGGAAAGTCATCATCAATCCCAGTTTTGGGCTCACCTGAGTGTATGCAAGAGAGATGGTCGGCCATGACGTGCCGCTTGCCTGGACTAAGGACTACTTCGAAGTCGAACTCCTGGAATATCAGTAGCCACCTCCAGACTCTTCCTGCAACTTGGGGTTTATTAAGAAGATAGCGTAGCGCATGATGATCAGTGATGATAGTGAAGTGAACCCCTAACAAGTAATGACGAAACTTTTGTAAAGAATACACCATAGCCAAACCTTCCCTTTCTGTGGTGTTGTAGTTGCGCTCTGCTTTGGTGAGCAGGCGACTTGCGTAGTGAACAAGGCAATCCAAGTTGTACTCTTTACTAGGCTGAGTCAGCACAGTCCCCACAGCCAGTTGACTGGCATCTGTATGCACATGAAAAGGGAGAGACCAATCTGGATCCACTAAAATAGGTGCCTCAGTGAGGCGCTTTTTGAGGTATTCAAATGCTTCAGCCTCAGGTTTTGACCATTTAAAGGATACTGTAGCACTAGTGAGTCGGGTCAATGGTTGAGCCACCTGTGCATACATTCGTATGAACCTCCGATGATATCTTGTGAGGCCTACAAAGCTTTGAACACCTTTCGGATTGATAGGAGGTGGTAACTTCAAGATTGCCACGATCTTCTATGGGTCTGGTGCTAAACCTTTGGCAGACACCACATGGCCTAGAAGTGTGCCCTCAGTGACCAAAAAGTGACATTTGTTAGGATTGAGACAGCAGAGAGCTGAGCGAGGTGTTTCTCTAGGCTTTCCACTGGGGTTGAACATTGAGCACCTGAGAAGGTCGAAAAATCGTCCATGAAGATGCGAAGATGATCCGTAACCAGAGGAAAAAAGATGAGATATACCGCTGGATTGAAAGAAGGTGAAGCGTTTTTCAACCCAAAAGACATTCTAGTGTAGATAAAAATACCCCAAGGAGTCACAAAAGCCGTTTTCAGCTGATCACCTGGATGGATGCCCAACTGATTGTATCCACTAAACCCATCCATGAAACTGTACAAAACATGCCCTGCTACATCTTCGAGCACACGCTCAGTGAAAGGTGTGGGAAAACCATCTCGAATAATTACCTTATTCAACGCGCGCTAACCTACACACACCCGAATTTTATTGGATTGCTTCTTAGGCGCTATCACCATGGGTGATAACCACTCAGAGTGCTCCATAGGTACAATGATAGGGGCCTCTTGCATTTTCTCGAGCTCTGACTTGACAACCTCTGCATACTTTGGGTTGAGCTTATAAGCTCGGCCTCTGACAGGCTTAGCTCCTTCAACCAGAGGGATTGTGTGGAGAACCAATTCTGGTGGGATCCCTTCCAAATCCTTGTAGGACCAAGCAAAAACATCCTTAAGAGACTGAATAAAAGAAACTGCCTCGTCAAGTAATGCGGGATGCTCCCATAACCAAGCTGCTAAGAGAACGTGTTGAGGGTTGTCACGGTCGCCCAGGTTTACTTTTTTGACAGGGTAACGAGCTGTAACTGTGGAGGGTACTTCAGAAGTTGAAATCTGAGCTGCCTCTTGGAACTTCGAGACATCATGTGCTGGCGTTTGATCGATTGCAAACTCCGCATACTCTTCTTGTAACCATCCTGATGGAAGCTCATCGAAGGGTAAATCTTCAGACACACACATAATAGGGTGCTTTAGAGTGGGCGGGGCATCCAACCTGCGAGGTGTTAGAGGATGGGGGGAATCATTGGCGAGTTCACGCAAAGGAGATTTTTTCCCCCCTTCGATGATGTGTGATAGGTTCCCCGAGGCCGAGGGCTTCCATAGGAGGATCACCTGAATCATGAGAATTTGGGGCTGACCCACTTACTTCTTGGACTATTCCACTGTCTGCTATAGGACTATTGTCTAGTGTAGGACTTGTGACATCTGTGTCCGCCTGAGGAGTTGGAAGAGAGAGTGTTACCGGCACATGTGAGTTTTGAATAGAGACCACATAGCATGGCATCGAGGCGGTAGCTTCCAACCACTGCATCAGGTCTTCGTCAGACCCGTCAGGTGGGATGGGTTGCTCAGGGTCGAGGTTGGACTGTACTGACAATGAGCTGTGATCCATACCTCTAGATCCATACCTCCTTCGAGCCGAATTGGTTGCATGGGAGATCCAGGAGTATGTATCCACACGGGGTCGTTGCCCCAATCATGAAGTGCCTTACTATGCCTCAACCATGGTCTCCCAATCAACAAAGGAAATCCTCCCTCCACCTCAGGAAGACTGACCACCACAAAATCCAAGCTAAATGTGAAGTCTTGTATCATCAAAGACACCTTCTCTACTATGCCCACAGGCTAGACTGTCCTCTGGTCTGCCAATGTAACAGTGAATGGAGCAGGGCGGGTAGGCTGCAGACCTAAGGCCAACATAGTAAATTCTGGTAGCAGATTGATCCCAGATCCACCGTCCACTATGACGCCTGAGAATTGATGCCCAAGAAACGACACAGTGAGACGAGGACTTTTGTAGTGGGTGAGGAGAGCAGTTGGATATGAAATCATCTAGGACTCCAAGGGCTGGACAGGTAGGTGCCCGCCACTAGGCCCTGCACCAGGGTACAGAGACTGGATGATGGAAAAGGTGTCACTTCTAAAATTTGCATCAAGTCGAAGCATGTCGTACAGTGACACTTGCTGAAAAGTGTTTTTTAAGATAGACTCTATTGTGGGCTTGTTTCCTTTGATAAGAGCTTGCTCTGGTATCTTTAGCTTCTGCAAGTCCTCTACTGCTTCGATGAAAGCCCCATCAATATCTGATAGAAGCGAGGTAGGTTGGCTCTTGACACTACCTGCTGGGTTGTCAGCTGCCACTGGAGTTTGACTCATTTGTGTGACAGGAGATGGAAAGATTGGACCGCTAGGGAGGCTGAGGCCAAGAGCAGCTCTCTGTGCTCGTGTGAGCACCCCAGCCGGCTCTTCCACTTGCTGCAACCCTTATTGAGAGGCAACTACAAGAGTGGAAGGCGGTGCCTGTGGAATATAGCTTACTGTGATGAGGTTAAGCTTTGAAAAAGTAAACTCCTGCTGGCTCTGGTTCTGGCTTGTGTTTGCAGATGTGGACGATCGTTGTTTTGGGCAATCCTTACTATAGTGATCCTTAGCTTCAGGGCAATGTCGGCAAGGAGGGGACCCTTCTGGTACGGGACATTTGCTCTGATAGTGTACATACTCCCCACACCTGTAGCACAAAATTGGCCTATTTGAGGGGCGAGGTGGTCTCGGCCCTTGCTGCATTGGATCGGATGCTGACGTGTAGAAGCTTTGGGGAACTGAAGGAGTACTAGCCTGATAAAAGCTGGGGGATGTAAAGTTGTTGTGCATACCTTGCATAGGAGGTGTTGTCAGTAGAGGTGGCATCGGGTTCTGATGGCTATATGATGACACCAGGTTTGATGCACGCATAAGCCCTTGTTGGAGAGAAGGACCTAGACTTTGTTGTATCTGCTGTAATCCCTTGATATAATAGCAATCCTTGTCTTCGTGCCCAGACTTCTCGCAGAAGTGGCAATAAGCCCGAAAGGTGCAATCCTGTGGAGGATGTCCTGGAGAGCGACACAAGGTGCACCATATCATAGCCTTAGTCTCCTGTTGAGACCGAAGCTCTTCTAGCTCTCTCTTGATTTGCTCCAAAGCCTCAAGATGTGGGGGTTTCTCCTGGCGAAGAGAGATACTTTTCTCCTCTTGAAGAGCGCGTTGTAGTTTTAGGGCTTCAAGTTCTCTACATAAAGAAGTCACTAGTTTAGCAGGACTTTCCGAAAACACAGAGGGGGTCTCTATGTGAGGGGAGTTGTTAAACAGCTTCCTAGCCCCCTCTATCCTAGTAGCAGCTGCGATGAACTCCTCCAAAGTGGCGTCGGGTCGGAGACTCTCTCGGAGTTTTTGTGGAGAAGTTTTGGGAAGCGCCTTCTCCACCCACTTCTTAACCATAAATTCACCGGGTGGCTGAGGAAGCTTGGCAACCAGAGACTTGGTCTTAGTCATAAGCTCTGCAAAAGTCTCTTCTGGCTCGAGCACCATGTTGGCTAACTCATCCAACACCTTCTCCTAGTAGTCACCGGGCCTGAAAGCTACACAGAACTGCTGCCTTAAGGCTTCCCAGGTTGCAAAATGGTTATTTGCAAACTGGTTGTACCATTTGCCAGCTAAGCTATCCAAGGTGGATGGAAAGAGTACCAAATAAGCATCTTCCCTGTTAAGACCACGACCCCTACAGAGAGATACAAACCTCCTTGCATGGTCGTCAGCATCTTCTGAAGAGAGTCCTTTGAATGTAGGGAACTTGATGTTCACCGTAGCCAAAACGCTAGCCAACGGCTCCATGGCCCCTTGTGCTGAGCCTGAGCCTGTTGCTCAGTAGCCTGCCGTAGCAGAATAGGAGAGAGCTTTATTGGAGAAGGTGATCTGGAAGATGGACTTCTACTAGGTGATGAGGTTGATGGACTTCTACTAGGCACCAAAGGTCGTCTTCTATTATAGTACTTCAGAGGGCTCAGTAGTGCGCTTTGTCGCTCGGCTGACCGCCTTGTATGTGTCATGCAGTGACCACCAATCCAACCAACCTTTGGCCAAGAACTTGCTGAAGACTGGTCTAGACTCTACTAGCCCAGGCAAGTGACTAGACCAGGCTGGACCAGGGACGAGGAGGACTAGACCAGGGTCAAGGAGGTCTAGACCAGGGACGAGGACAGGTTGGACCAGGGCGAGAGAGGACTAGACCAGTTGGACCAGGCGAGAGGAGAACAGTTGGACCAGGCGAGAGGAGATCAGTGCACGGCAAGGTCGGCGAAGCTAGGCAAGGTAGGCGAAGCTAGATAGACCCAACTAGCTTCAAGATTTGCACCTCACAGAGTGAGATTTCAGTTGAGGTCCCACCGTAATCGCCAAAATGAGAGCACCTGTAGCGCGGATAATGTGTCGTGCTCTCTACAATGGGTGGTCCTTAGTGCAATGTGCGTGACAATCTCACTCAAGCAGACGGAATAGAAAGGGAACAATAGACATCAACAGAGCTCACAAAAACACAACAGCAGACCAGAACATATGACTCGACACATCTCTGGGATCGGGCTTGCTGTTGCTGTGCTCTCCCGCTGCGCCATCGCGATCGCCTCCTTCACACTCCCCCTCCCTCGCGTGCTGCCCGCTGCCCTCCCTCGCTCTACCCTCAGCCCCCGCTTGCCTATCCCCTCCCGCCTGCCCTCTGCCCCCCCCTCGCGCTGCCCTGTTCCAGCCATTCCAATCGCCCTCAACCCCCTGCTGCTGCCGCCGCACGCCCTCAGCCTCAGCCCCTGCTGCACCGCACGCCCTCAGCCCTCAGCCCTCAGCCCCCTCGCTTTATCCCCCCCCCCCCCGACTCAGCCCGTTCATCCATCAGTTTGGGCCCTCCGCCTCGGTTACTCCCTGCAGATTCGGCACTTTCGGCAGCTGTTCCAACTCCTTGGAGCAATGTTGGCGCACCCTTTTGCAGCATCCTCCCGTTGTCCTCTTCTTTCGCCACAGCAGTAGATACAGATGGAGGCTCCAACTTCGCCACACAGGGACTCGCCAAAAGCCCCCTCGCCCGACCCCGCTGAGCCCACCATTCGACTTGCTCTCTCGCCTACAGAGAAAGCGAGCCTTGCCGTCGAGGTAGAGCGATTGCAGGCGACCTCGGTCATCTGCAAGATTCTCGGCACCCGACCTAGCAGAGGAGAGCTGCGAGACCTTCTCCAGGCCCGCCTTCTCGCAGAGGTGGGAAAGATTTTGGATGTCCAGATTCTCGGACGAGGCTATTATCAGATCGAGTTTGAGTCCTCCAAGATGGCGTCCAAGGTCATAGCTATGAGTCCACTGGCCATCCGAGCCTCACGTGCCCACTTTCGACAGTGGCGACATGGTTTTGACCCAGCTTCGCATGTTCTAGTAGAGGAGGCAGACATCCCCATCTCAGTCTGCTTTCCGGGTTTACGGAGGGAGTACCTACCACTTCTTTCTAGGATCGGTTCCGCCATTGGGACTGTCCTGGAGACACCTCGCACGGCAACATCAATAGCTGCCAAGGCGGCTGGCATTCCCTCAGTTCGAGCTTTGGTTAGAGATACCCCCACACTCCCGAAGGTTATCCTTCTACCTCAGGTGAGTGGGGGTTGGTTTCGACAGAGTGTGGAGTACTGGGGCCTCCCGAACCAGTGCTTCATTTGCCGCCAGATGGGCCATCCAGCAAACGCCTGTCCACGGAGGAGGCCGCGACCTGCGCCACAGCCTCAGCCCTAGCCTGCCAGGGCTGGCCCGCAGCCACAGCCAGCGGCACAGCGTACAGATACAGAGCCACCCTCCGAGCCTGGGGCTCCAGCGGAGGAGGGGTGGCAGCAGGCCCGTGGCCGCCGACGCCAGGGGCCACAGCGACAGCCTGGCGCTCAGAGTGGCCCTCAGGTGCCGACTCAGCAGCAGTGGGTTCCCACGGGGAATCATTTTGGTCCTCTTGAGCAGGAGAAGATCCCTACGCCAACCTCCACCTCCGCTTCTCCCTCGACAGTTGCACCCCCCCCAGAGTTCCCTCCCTTTGCCTCATCCTCCCCGCCTTATGCTCCGGTCGCCTCTCCACCCCGCCCCTCTACCTCTGTCGCCCCATCCCGCCCCTCTTCTCCTCCTCTCGCCCCAGCTCCCTCTCATCCTCCTGCTCCAGTTCCTCAGTCGACTCAGGCGACTGGTCCCTCTCCGACGGCTAGGATATCTCTTGGCAGCGCTTTTACCACGAGTCGCCTAGCACGAGAGGGTCAGCCCTTCTTGCGGCCCCCTCTGCAGATTCAAACATCCTCCCTTGCAGCCATCCCTCGTGGGCTGACGAGCATTGACATCAGACGCCGCTGGGACTTCTTCGACTACGGGTTCACTCGTTTTCTCGGCGACTCCGCAACAGACCATGAGGCAGCCTGTTTCAGGGTCCATGTTTTGTTCCTCGCCCCTAGGGGGACAGAGGCCCTAGACTCAACAGTTGGTTTATCCTTCCCCCTCTATGGTAGGACCGAGACAGAGTGGTCCCTTGACTCAGTGGTGGGATGGTTGCATACACAGGTTTTAGAGTTCTCTCACCACATGGGAGAATTTGGAGTTACAGATATGCTGCAGACTTTGTGGCCATTGGCCAAGTTTGTGGTGACACCCCCAGACTCAGCAAGATTACTTCTTTGCTGATACGCATTGTTTGCCTTGCTATGTATACATTCATGAGGACTCTTGGACAGAGGAGGTTGCGCTACGTACGGCTCGCTCTGCTTGGGCTTGGGCTGGGCACTCACTCCAATCACGCCTATCTAGAGGCCGCTCGGATGCGGATTACTCCCCATCCAAGCCTGCCTTGAAGATAGCCCGTCTTGCTGCTGCGGCAGCATCTGTTCTCTCTCGCTCCCCATGAGGATCGTCTCATGGAACGTGCAGGGACTAGGTGGGCCCCAGTTTCAGCGACAGCGGGGCCGATTGCGTCAGGAGCTTCAGCGTTGCCTTGTGGGAGGAGAGATTGATCTCCTTATGCTTCAGGAGCACCATCTGTGTGAGAGAGCCGCATTCGGCGTTGTGGTCAGATTTTGCGTGGGCGGTATGATACCTTTTGGTCAGCTGCTTTTGGACCTAGAGGCATCCAAGGAGGGGTATGTATGACTATTGCGGACTCATTCCAGCAGGCCATTGTAGGCAGAGGGATTATTGTGCCAGGCAAGGCTCAGTGGATTACTATGCAGGTTCAGGGTGGCCTTGTGGGCTTCCTGAACATCTATGCGCCCAATGTGGCGAGTGCTCGTGCAGAGTTTTGGTCACACATTGTTGAGTCTTTGCCGCAGGCCGATCATTGGTGTATAGGAGGGGACTTCAACATGTTGGAGGACCCTTCTGACAGGATTGGTGGCAGCCATGCTACTGTGCATGGAGTCGAGTTGGCTGCTTGGGAGAGGTTTTGTATGACTTTGAGGGTCTCGGATACATGGCAGCACTCAGGTTTTGTGAGGCCCCCAGATAGTCTTGCCTTCTCTAGATCGGACCGCAGAGTGGGAGGAGTGAATCTATCGTGGATAGATCGCTTCTACACTAGTGACCACTTCAGTGACTTGCGGGGTTCAGTGGGCATCCTGGCAGGGACTTCCTTCTCGGACCATGCACCAGTGATCCTCACAGTGGGAGCACGATGCTCCGCATCCCAGAGAGGGTCTTGTTGGACTCCGCACTCAGAGAGAGAGTAGAGGCTCTCTGGACAGAGGATATGGACAGACAGGATTCACCTGCAGACAGAGTGGCCTCAAGCCTAGCTCAACTTAGCCACTTTTTTCTTCAGGAGTCTCTGGCTCGCCGGGCTGCAGCGAGAGAGACGGAGCAACGTCTCAGACGGGGCATTGCTTCATTGGAGAGGATGCAGGAGCAGCATCCAGACAGTCCATGGTTGGAGGAGCAGTTACAGCAAGCTCGATAGGAGCTTGCTAGCACAGAGGAGAGGCGTCATGAGTTTGCCTTCCACCGACAGGCATCTCAGTGGACTCAAGTGGGTGACAGAGTGACTGGTGCTTTTTTTGAGACAGTGGGGCCTCGGCACTCGCATGCCAAGGTTAGTCAGTTGAGGAGGCCCGATGGGTCAGTTGCTTGTGAGCCCGAGGATATGCGTACAGTCGCTACTGATTTCTACCATGAGTTACTGTCGGCTGAGCCTCAGTCAGAGCGGCAGGATGCATGCAGGGAGCAAGTTTGGGCAGAGATGCCATGTCTTGTGACAGAGGAGATGCGCCAGAGGCTAGAGATGCCACTTCAGCTTGAGGAGCTGCACACAACTCCGAGGGCCCTTCCTCGTGGTAGCTTTCCAGGTGAGGATGGGTTGACTCCCAGCTTTTTCTTGGAGTACTGGGACCTGCTTGGCCCAGATCTTTGTAGTGCTTTTTAGTACATTTTGCACACAGGAGTGATGCCTGACAGCATGAGCGAGGGCCTGATCTACCTCATTCCCAAGGAGGGTGGCTCCTTGGATGAGATTCGTCAATGGCGCCCCACCACCATCCTCAACTCAGCCTACAAAATTCTTGCCAAGGCTCTGAGTTTGAGGATTCAGCCACTTTTAGAGAGCCTTATACATGGGACTTAGACAGGTTTTGTCAAGGAACGCAGTATCCTTGACAACATCTTTACTTTCTGGGAGGCTTCTGCCCTGGCACGGCTCCGTGGTGAGGACCTTGTGATTCTTCTTCTCGATTTTGTGAAGGCCTACGACCGAGTTGACTGGGACTTTCTAGAGGGCACTCTTCGCAGGACCCACTCAGATGCTTGGATCAGAGGGGTGTCAGCTTTGTACAGACAGGCTCACAGTCAGGTGCTTTTGGCAGGGGGGAGAGGTGCGCGCTTCATGCTCACACGCTCGGTCAGACAGGGCTGCCCTCTTGCCCCCTTTCTCTTTCTGTTCTATGCGGAGGCGATGAGCCGATTTTTAGTGTCACAGCAGGTTGGTCTTTGGGGCTTAGCACTCCCTATTCGGGGAGAGGAGCTACTGGACGCTGAGTTTGCCGATGACTCAGCCTTGTACTTAGATGGCCAGGAGGCCAATCTTCACAGATGTGAGCAAGCTTTGGAGACCTTCTGTTGTGCATCGGGCGCACTGATCAACTGGAGAAAGACAGTGGCTTTCTCGGTTGGTAGTGCTCCTATGCCAGATTGGATGCCAGGAGAGGCTTTCAGGTGGATTCCCCCAGGGACTGCAGTTCGGTACTTGGGTTGTCAGGTTGGTTTGGACTTGTCTCCCGAGCAACAGATTGCTCCTCTTCTCCTGTCCATCAGGAGAAAGCTGTTACATTAGAGCTCAGCACGTCTGTCGCTGGCTGGTAGAGTAGTAGTTGCCAACCAAGTGCTGTTGGCGACTATGTGGTACATCACCTCCTGCTGGATCTTCTCGATTTCTTGTATCAGCCAGGTAGAGAGGCTGATCAGGAACTTCCTTTGGTCAGGACGTGACACTCAGATGGCCCGAGCCAAGGTGGCTTGGTCGGTCATCACGCTTCCCTGTTCTCAGGGAGGGCTTGGGATCATTGATCTAGCACAGCACAGCAGAGCCCTTCTAGGGAAGTTCATAGTCAGAGGACTTCTTCCAGGTGAGGAGCCCTGGAAGGAGTTCTTGTTGCAGAGGCTTCGTGCCAGGGTGCCCCAGTCAGGAGGCCCTTGGCAACCTTCGACCAGATGGATCTTTACAAAGATGCGCCGAGTTGGTTTGAGCAGGAGACTCGAGGACTGTTTCACTGTGAGTTTGCTTCGTTCTTGGGAGCTCCTACGGCGTGGCCTGGAGCAGCGACAGCCGATGTGCACGGAGGAGCGCCTACAGCAGCCCCTCATCTGGAACCCCATGGTTAGCACTCAGAGAGGCCACTTGATTGGTAGTCGACCTCATGTTTCCTGGGGTCCCATGGCAGCAGGTCCAGCGCGCTCTCTAGGTGACTGGCTAGAGTTCACAGGTTTGTCAGAGGAGGTGCAGGGTTTCCAGCTACAGGGCATGAGAGGGGTGAAGAGCATGTGTCAGGACATCTCAGAGTCAGTTCCAGCTAAGTGGCTCACGCCTCTCGAGCCAATAACACCCCGGTGGATGGGAGCCTTCACAAGACTGGAGGTTCTCATTTCAGTCAGGGCCTGCTCAGAGACTGTCCCAGCCCTGTTCTTTGAGCTTCAGGATGGGGGACGACTACAGCGAGTTGCAGTAGAGGACCCGCAGGTAGTAGAGTGTTGTTTTCAGAGGATCCGAGTTGTGGGCATCTGTGGGAGGACTTGCGTCATAGACCCTGACCCAGCAGCTCTTGAGACTGGACACTGGAGGCTTTGGGCTTGGGAGTGTTGTCCACTGGCACGAGTACAGTGGGATCCTGGTGAGTGGCTATGGAGGGACCCCTTCTCTTCTGCAGACCACCCAGGAGTCCCCTTCTTTCAATACATTGTTCAGCTTGGACGGCACATACTAGCAGCACACAGAGAGGCCCTCCCCGCTGCAGCACGTCATTGGCAGGAGGAGGGTCTTACCTTCGAGTTTTTGGCAGACTTTTGGGAGAGGTTGTGGGACTCTAGACAACCGAGGTGAGTCACCTTGTTTCAGTGGCTGGTCGCACACAGAGCCACAGCAGTAGGGAGCTGGCTAGTGCATAGTGGTCTCTCGGCCACATGTGCAGCCTGTGACCATTTGGTGCAGAGTCAACGTCACTGTCTTTGGGACTCTCCCTCGGCCCAGCAGGTGTGGCTACGAGTTCTTCGGCTGATGCCTGCTCTCTCCACGGCTCGACAGTACACTTGGGGGGCAGCGGCTTGGTCCACCCTCATGAGCCCGGCACTTCAGTTTGAGCTATCTTCCACCAGCAGGATGATAGTGATGCACAGGGGACGTCCTACACTCCAGCCTACTACAGAGCTTACTCCACAGGAGTGGTGCAGTGAGAGAGAGGAGTGTTGGGAGCTCATCAGTGGCCTGACACTTTAGTTCATCTGGCGGGCCCGCTGTTTCCGCATCTTTGAGGCTCGCCCTGTGCCACCAGCAGAGACTGTTCGTGACTTTTACCTAGAGTTGATCCATACTCTCAGAGGACAGCTTGAGGGACTACAGGGCAGCTCCGACCACATGCGAGAGCGCCGCGAGGCTTTCCTTCGACTTTGGCGCCCTGGGCGTTTCTACACCATAGTCCAGGGGGTGCTCAGATGGCACTACTGTCCACCTGTGTGGCTCTTCCCTCCTCCCATCTCTTGATTTAGCCTCATTGTATATATGCTGTTTTTTCATTGGGAGAGTCTCCCCATCATGCTTGTTGTAGCCCTCTCTTGCAGAGGAGGTTGTAGCCCTATGGGCAGTTTTCATTAACTAATAGAAGGATCTTTTTCTCGGAAAAAATAAAAGAAAAATATGAGACTAGACTATCTCAAAGACTGATACAGACTCTGGCATGGCAACACACTCAGCTCCAACCTAGGACTCACAGGTACAATGGGGGTGTCGAGACTCAGATGTGCAGGGATGGTGAAGACGTGCTCTGTGTATCGACTCACTTTAGACGACTACGTGAAAGATAATGTCCATGGCCCCAAAACGACTATCATGTGTACAACCATAAAGAGCCACCAACGGCTCATAAATGTCCAATCAGCTAAGTCTATCTGTCACGAGGACGTGGCAGTTATTAACCATGTCACAGAGATGTGGCAACTGCTAACCTTGGTTGTTGGTTTCTTTCCAATGGGGTTTATTTTATTTGTTTAAGACCCTCTTTTTGAAGTAGCAAACGGTCGGACATTGTATGGCCAATGTGAACGGTAGATTCACCCGCAGATGGGAAGTGGTCGGCACTGGAATTCGTATGGTAAGAGGATGTCTAGGCTCAGAGCAAGATCATATAGGTCCCCCCGTCGCACTTAGCAAGTTGGTGGATACTAGGAAGTGAACTCAATTAAGGCGTAAAGTCAAGGTGGGACTACCAACAAAAAGTATCCGACAGTTGGGCCACATTGCATTTTTGGATGCGGTCCCAATGAGGATAGATGGTCCGAAGACCAGTGGGAGCCCAACGGAAGCATCTCCTAAAATTTAGGGAACTGCTATTTTGGACCGTGAAATGTGTTCGCGTCATTACCTCCGGTATGACTAGGGGAACATTTTATATCTCTGCCGCGAAGTCAATTGACGCGTCGGTTGGGATATTTTTAAACGGCGAACCCGAAACGGGAAAATGCTTGAAAATGCGCCAAGTGTCACATTTTCGTGAACTTTCCTCTTGCAGAAAAATGGGCGCTGATTTTTATGCTGGGAGAGGCCTCATTTGCAACCTGTCACAGGTTAAGAGCTATGGAGTGCTTCCTTTCCCTCTCATGTACAGTGTGGTGCTAGGAGTGATGCCCTGCACACTACACACTGCTCTCTCTCTCCCCTACGTGCAGTTATGTGATGTCCCACAAGAGGGCTACTCATTTGACTGATGTACAGTTGTGTGGGTTCATGCTTTTGTGCTGAGGCAAAAGCCTCCTTGAGCAGGAACAGGGGTAGCTAACTGCTGCTCCAAAGCAGGCACTGGTGAGGGTCATAACCTCACCGTACATGTGCAAAATCAGCGCTGTGTATGCGCTGTAAATTCACTGTTTTTCAGCCGTACGGACGCCAGGATCATTGGGAATCGTGCCCCACTGGCAAAGGACAGTTAGGGGATTGTTTGGGGCTGAAAACAGGGCAAAAACCAGTAAATACAGCGTGCTGAATTTACTGTTTTTGGACAGGAATCAGAGGGTATACGACAGTGCAAGCGAGTTCCAGCAGGGGAATTGGTTTCGCGCAAGTTTTGGGGCTGTTATGCTGCCGAAATTTGGCCAAATCAAATGGTATCTAGGTGGATACACGTGAAGGATTCCCAGGACCTTACCTTGTAATTTACCCTCCTAAAGAATAAAGAAATACCGAAAGGGGCGCCAATTTTGGGGCCTACAGGTTGTCGGCGTCTGCTCGGAGCATTCTAGCTTCCGAGCCGTGTGTGTATTCAAGTGTTAACTTCCGTCGCAGGTTCTCTTTGCAAAGTGCTCTGTGTGTGTGTTTAAAGTAAAAAATTTCGGGTGAAAGCCAACGCCTACCGCCCTAAGAGCCGGTTTCACTATCTCCAAACTGAGTGGTGATGGTGACCTAGCCACGATGTCCACAAGACCATCGTCGGTACCCTGCCACGTGTCACTCCCTAGCCCAGAGGGTCCGTCCAGTGTGAACCAGACCACCAACTGTAACTAACTGTCTGTCTGTCCTGTGAAGTGACACTGTAGCCCTGCTGCAAGCTCTACTCTGCCATGCCCGATCAATGATACCCAACCCCCCCTTAGAGCAAGATAAAGTGATGACCTACACACGAGACTTTGGCCCGAGCCCACTACGTGTCTCTCCCTGTCCACAGAAAGTTCCTAATCAGCCTCTCTTGTCGGCCAATACAAGAACTCGAGAAAATACAACAAGATGTGACGTACCACATGGTGGCCAAGAGCACCTAGTTGGCCACAACCACCCTGCCAGCAAGGGAAAGGCACACAGAGCTCCAATGCAACAGTTTCCTCCTGATGGCTAGGAGGAGGGGAGCAGTCTGCTGCTCTAGTGACAAGTCCGGGCCAACCTAGCATCCCAACTAGCGAACGAGCGTCCCAAGAAGAGGATCCAACCAAAGCCCTCTCCAGGAATCTAGTCAGGCGTGGGAGCATCACCAACCCAAAAAGTCACTATCTTTTGCCAGTTGATCAATGCTCCCAACGCACAGCAAAGAACCTCCAAGGCCTGCTCACACCTGTGAAAATTGGCCTCATAGCCCTTCAAAATGATGCATGAATAATTAGCAATCTCAACGTTCAGAAGCTCCTCTCCCCGAATGGGTAACTGTAGGCCACGCAAACCAACTTCCTTTGGGCCAAAAATCTTCCACCTGTACAGTGATCCCAACGCTTCCCCGAAGCTCCTAGAGGTATTAGAGATGAATTAGGGTCAAAACCCTGGACCTGCAAAAATACACAGCAGGCTGTATTTTTCTGTTTTGGACTCTGTTTCGCTGCCTATCGCATCTGTAGCAAGTCCCCGAGCTCCCGCATTTGTAGGGCTACTTGCCCATTGAATCAGACAAGATTTCTCGAGTGAAATCTCTTCGAGTTCACCTGTACCTGCGGGGATTAGCAACTAGCTAATCCAGTACCTGTGCAAGAGGCTCTTGCCTCGGCAATCGCGCATGAACCCACACAATTGTACATACAGATGGAAAGCCCTCGAGCGGGGGATCACGTTTCCGTATTCAAAGGGGGAGAGTGAAACCGGCCCGTAGGGCGGTAGACGTTAGCTTTCACCCAATCTTCAACACTTGACTTTACGACACAAAGCAATGACAGGAAGCTAGAATGCTCCCAAGCAGGCAGCGACACCTGTAGGCCCCAAAGGTTGGCGCCCCTTTCGGTATTTCTTTATTCTTTAACAGAGGGAATAAAACCTGTGATTTCCTACAAGCTGTCCTGCATAATCCGAGCTGAATTCCATCTGTTCTGGCTCGATTTCGGCAACATAACTGTACTAGGACGCTTCACAGTCAGTATCCCCACGCACTAGATGACTTTCCCGACGCATACGGTCACTTTGCAAAACCTGGCAAGAATCTGCAGCACGCTGAATTCTCTGTTTTCGGCCCCGAAAATGCGCCAGATCACCTCTACAGCGGTCCCCTCGCATCCCCGAACCTCCTGGGGGTATAAGGGACCGTTTAGGGCCAGAACCCTAAACCTGCAAAAATACACAGCAGGCTGTAATTTCCTGTTTCGGGCTCCATTTCGCGTGCCGGTCGCATCCGTAGCAAGTCCTCGAGCTCCCGCACCTGTAGGGCTACTTGCCCTGTCAATCGGACGAGATTTCTCACGTGAAACCTCTCCGAATTCACCTGTACCTGTTGGGGATTAGCCACTAGCTAATCCAGTACCTGTGCAAGAGGCTCTTGCCTCAGCAATCGCGCAAGAACCCACATAGCTATACATTGGTCAAATGAAAAGCCCACTAGAGGAGCATAACATACTGCTCATAGGGGGGAGAGAGAGAGCAGTGCGTAGCGTGCAGGGCATCACTCTTGGCACCGCACTATACATAAGAGGGAAAGGAAGCACTCCATAGCTCTTGCAACCTGTTGCAATCCGCCTACAGCTGAAAATGGGGCCCCCTTTCTCTTGTAGACTCGCCGAGAGTGGCAGAAGTGCTCACAGGGTGACACCTCGCCCAGTTTCCGACTTTGACCAACTTGGCTAAAAATATCTCAACTGGTGCGTCAGTTGACTTGGTAGCAGAGCAATAAAATGTTCCCCTTGTCATTCTAGAGCTAATGACGCGAACAGATTTTTAGGTCCAAAATAGCAGTTCCCTAAATTTTAGGAGATGCTTCCACGGCACTCACACTGGTCGTATGACCATCAATCACCACTGGAACCACATCGGAAAATGCAATGTCGGCCAGCTATCAGGTGATTTACACTGGTAGCCCCACTGTAGCTAACCTTAGTCCATTTGCCCAACTTCAGTGCTCACTGGCCGTCCGGCCTAGACTCTCACTGTCCGCCTCACACCATGCAACTCGGACATTGACATTTCCAAAGGGGTGCTTTAAAACAAGTCAAATAAAATTCCCCCAGAAAGAAATCGACAAGTAAAGTTGCCACAGACTCGTGACATACCCCCCTCTTGAAATCGCGAACGTCCTCGTTTGCATGAATATCAATCCATTAGTGTGTACAACACTTCGTGGACACCGTATCACGGCTGTCAACCTTTTCATGTGTATACACCTGGTCGACATGGTACGAGACATACATGCTCGTAGTTAACACTCTTGTGTAATCAACACTTGTTAACTCATGTATCGTCTACCTGTGAGACTGTTCCATTGACATAGTGGATAGCTTTCACACTGTGCCACTGGCTTTAATAGAGTCCATAACTTTTAGTACACTTCGAATACTTTCAAGCATAATAAACCAACAGTTTAAAAATGCGTCAACATGTACTCATTAGAAGCAATTGCTGTACTCTTGAAAACTGACAAGATATACTTACTTCTATAGCACTGAACAGACTTTTGGACAAAACTTTTATTCCCCAAGGGCAATTGTCAAGCAGGGTACACTTCTATTGCACTAAATCCATAGATAAATGAGAAGTGCTAGCTCCTGGATCACCCCCCTCTAGCGCAGGTCTCTTTCCTTTTGACCTTTGCTCTTCTTGAGTTGGAGAATACGCAGGTGGTAAACCAAAGGCTTCAAGGTAGAGCTGCAATACATTTGGTGACTCTTAACAGTTCACTCTCTTTCATCCACTTTGCATCCATAGGTGAATTGTTCTTGAACTTCACCAAACATCACCTAGTAACCTTGCCTTTGACTTTTCTTTCCTTGTGTGCCATGATCTGTTCTGCGACCAGAATTTCATCAAGCTCTTCAACTTCTGGCTGCTCTTCAACTGGCATATCCTCTGGCACATCACCAATAAATGGTCTGAGAAGACTCACGTGAAAAGCATTGTGAATCTTCCAATGCTCAGGCAGTTTCAACCTATAACTGACATCACTGATCTTCTCAGTCACTTGAAAAGTCCCATAATAGCGCATACTAAGCTTTGTAAAGAGACTTTCTTTACCTTTTCGCTTCTTTAAGAATGCCTTTTCAAAACCGCAACAGTACCCAATCACCGAGTGAAAACAGCAATTCACGACGGTGGAGATCAACAGCTTTCTTTTGCTTTGCCTGTGTCCTTTCAAGGGCATGCTTTATCTTCTGATACATTTCATCCATATTCCGTACATATTGATCTACCTGAAAGATTTTTTCCTTGATATGTAAAATGGGAGGAACTTTCACATGACCTTCGACAAATTCAAAAGGTGCTTTGCCTGTTGAGGAATGCACTGTGTTATTGTACGCATATTCAACCAGCGGCAGATACTGCTCCCACTTCGACTTGTGCTCTGACGCATAGCACTTAAGCAGATCCAAGACAATAGAATTTGCCTCTTCTGACTGCCCATCTGTCTATGGATGAAACAACGATGAGAACTTAAGCGTAGTGCCCATATTCTCAAATATGCCTCTCCAAAATAGACTTGTCATCCGTGGGTCACGATCACTAACAATCGACTGTGGCATACCGTGGTACTTAAAGATATTGTACATAAAGAGACGTGCCATCTGATCTGGTTTTATCTTCTTCCTAACAGGATGAAATGAGCTTGCTTGCTTGCTGAATCTGCAAATAATGGTCCAGATTCCATCATTTCCTGTCTGTGTTCTGAGAAGATCGAAGATAAAATCCATAGCTATGCTTTCCCATGGTTTATTTGGAATCTGCAATGGCTGTAACAACCCTAGTGCCTTTTGCCTGTCAAACTTGACCTTTTGGCAAATCACGCATGCTCGCACAAAGACATCCACATCTCTTCTCAAGGTAGAACAATAAAAGAATGTCTCGACCGCTTTCACTGTAGCATCTATACCACGATGCCCTGCATACGGTGGGACATGACCTTATGTCGCAATGGCCTAGTGACACAGAGTCTACCATGCATCATCATAAAACCATCTCTCAAGAGGTAGTGCTCATGATATTGTCCTTCCTGTAACTGTTCGAAGATCCTTGCAAAATCTTCGTCACTCGCATACTATTCCTTCATGTCATCAAGCTCATGATGATAAGGAATTGACACAGCTAAAATTTGTGGCTTTCTTGATAACGCAAAGCCACAACATTCTTCTTGCCTTCCACATGCACAATCTGGAAGTGAAACATGGAGAGAATGTTTGCCCATCGCATATGCTTTTCCGATAGCTTTGACTGTGTGAGAAAGTATCGCAAGGTCTGATGATCTGTTTGGACAACAAAATCAGCACCTAGCAGCCAACTTAAGAGCGCATGAATCACAGCCAGTAACTCTTTTTCATAGACCTGCATGGTCATCTCTGGCCCTTGCAAGATTCTGCTCTCATAGGCTACTACCCTGCCATCTTGCATTAGCACTGCCACCAATGCTACTGCCACAAGCGTCACACTGAACCACAAATGACTTCCTGAGATCTGGCAAAACAATGACTGGATCTGAAGTCATTTTTTCCTTTAAGAGATTAAAAGCTGAAATCTCTTTCTGGGTCCATCTGAAAGTGACCTCTTTCTTTTGCAAAGCATGTAAAGATGAAGCAATCTCTGCAAAGTTACGAATGAATCTTCTGCAGTAAGAACATAGCCCTAAGAAGCTACAGACATCGTGCACAGTCCTTAAAGCTGGCCATGTCTTGATTGCTTCCACCTTCGCAAGATCCATTCAGACACCATCCTTTGACACAATGTGTCCGAGGAAGTGGATCTCTTCCAAGAAGAACTCGCTTTTCTTGCCATTGATGAGCAATCTGTTCCTGCGCAACTCTTCGAACACAATGGTCAGGTGATGCCTATGCTCCTCTTCATTCTTCGAGTAGACTATTATGTCATCAAAGAATGTGCCAACATAGTTCTGATATGGACGGAAGATCCTATCCATCATCCTATTGAACGTAGCAGGAGCATTCGTAGGACCAAATGGCATCACTAAGAACTCATAGAGACCAAATGTCGTTCTAAACACAGTCTTATGCACATCCTCACGCCTAATTCGAATCTGATGGTACCCACTTTTAAGGGTCGATCTTGCTGAAAATCGCTGCACCCTCTAGGCGGTCAAGAATATCATCAATCCTTGGAATAGGAAACCTATTCTTGATAGTATTCTTATTCAACGCACGGTAGTCAATACACATGCGCCATGAGCCATCCTTTTTCTGTACTAAGAGCACTGGAGAGCAATAGGGTGACGAGCTAGGCTGAATCAGCCCTTTCTCTAAGAGCTCTTCCACTTGGCTCATAATCTCTTTCCGTTGCGCCTCACTAACCGTATACGGTGGCCTATTTGGTGGGCTACAACCTGGCACCAAATCAATCGCATGATCCTCGGGCCTCTCCGGCGGTAGTTGAGACGGTAATGAATCAGAAGTACAGCCATTAAACTTTTGCAAAAATGCTAACATGTCTTTATCTAACACAGATAAATTTGACTAGCAATTGTCTGAAACATCACGTGTAAAAACCAAGTACGCAGAAAGATAATTCTTTATTACAGAAGTGATAGCAAAAGCAGATACAATAGGGACTGACTCTCCTTTTAGCTTTACATCCAAGATGTGAGTTTTGCCCCTATGCTATACAATGATCTTTTTGTTGTAGGCATCCAAGACTCCATGCACTCGGAACATCCACGGGATCCCCAACAAGACATCACATCCTTCCAGTGGCATGATGTAGAACTCTTCTGTGTCCACATACGACTGAATATGCAGACACGGCTTTCAATGATGGGAGTAACGCACTTTGAGTGGCCAGGACATGCCAATCCTGCCTCTGCGGTATACCCCATCTCTTCAGCTCTGATGCCCAGCTTCATAGCTAATTCTGGCGTGATAAAGTTCGCTTTGGCACCTGGATCAAAAAAGATAAGTGCCATCTGGTCTCTAACTTTACCCCACGCTCTGCATAACTCACTGGCATCTGTACTAGGCCTATCGCCCAACATGTCTGGCACTAAACCTGCCGAGGGCATAGGCTTCTTTCCTTTCCTGTCCTCTTTGTCATCTGAGTCAGCTGGCCTTTTCTTTTGTGGACAGTTGGTTGCAAAATGACCAATCTGCTCGCATATAAAGCACTTGTTTTCAACCATCAAGACCTTCTTTTCCTCGGGCGTCTTACGCATAAAAGGCTTCCTTTTCTGCTTCCTTGCCTGCGCTCTAGAAGTCTCGGCTGAACCTTTGCCTTTATTGAACCTAGCTGGCCCCTGGGACGCTTCAGGAGCCACTCTCGTAAAGGGCTGCTTTGCTGAATTTTTCTTTGGCTGCCCTCCTTTCTCGTTGCTAGGAAACCCACTGTCTTCTCCTTTCAACAAGGCAAGACCAATGTTAGCAACTTCCATAAGCTAAGTGAGGATAGCCACTCTGTTCTTGGTACAGTAATCGCGAAGCCCTTTAGGCAACCCACAACTGTACTTCTCTATCTGCTCTGGCAATGGCACAAATGGAGGTCACTGAGAGTAACGCTTTACAGAACCTCCTATTGTAGTCCAGCAAGCTCTTGCATGTAGCCAAAGTAAGCTGGTGCCAATCTGTCATGACGTTGGCTTCAAATTCATCTAACAGCCAAGCAGATGCAAACATTTTCTTGAAGTAAACCCAAGTGGCGGGTGCTTGTCCTTGCATTAACAATGTCGTCCACCATGAGAGCGCATTGTCCTTTAAGAAAGTGACAGCTTTCCTTACTTTAGAGGCTTCTGTAAAATTCCCTCTTGCATAAGCTCTATCAAACTGCTGGAGGAAAGTAAGAGCCTTTGCTTTATCCTTGAAGCCACTAAAGGTGCTGAACTTCACAGCTGCACCTCCTTCTTTGTATGGTTTTGGCTTCTCTATTGGCCCCAAATTGTCACAGGGAAGCGTCTGCAGCATGGGCACTGTAGTAGGGACCATTTGTGCCCCTTGGTCATTGATATTCTGCATCAAAGGTGCCATATATAGCTGCTGTCCAAAAAAACCAGCCATGCCAAAATTGACCTGTGGCACCCCGAACTGGCCCTGATTGCTCTGAAATCCTTGTTGCATGCCAATGTTACCATACATGGGGTTTGGCGTCATGCCATGCATACCCCCAAACACTGTTCCAGGCATGTACTGCTGGTTTCCAGGCGCATAACCAGCCATACTTTGAAACACGGATCCACCCCCGAAATACCCAGGATGTACCGTGGGTGGTGGAAAAACCTGACGCATTGCAACATTTTGACCCTGAAAGGTGGCGGGCTGAATTGGCAAAACCTGTGGAGTAGGGAACCTCGCCACTTGTTCATGGACAGGAGGGACCTGTCTAGAAGCCTGACGTGACTCCACAACATGTGAATGCCCCCTATCCTGCTCAGTCGCATGGGGGACCTAGGCTTGAGTCTCAACGGGCTCCGTACGCTGAGGGCATTCCCTTGCCTGCTGTGACTTTAATGGTGCTTGCAGATAATCCATAAACCTAGGATTCTGCACCAACTGAGTGAAGACATTCACAGCAGCAACTAATTGTGTCCTGAACACATCCTCTTCAAAGTCCCCAATCATGAATCCTTGAACCTGTTCTCACTGTGCATTCACATGAAAAAAAGGCGTAGACAGTGGCGGTCGTGAACTCTCGCCAACTTCATGCTGTAAAGGAATAGCCTGTCTACCTTTGGAAGAGGAACCCTCTTCTCTAGCATTGTCTGTCCTATCAGCCATAGTGTAATTCCAAGTTCCTGTGCCTTGTGTCTTCGCCGCAAACCAACCAAGGCTCACTTCTTAAGGAAAAAGTGATCTTGTCCCGGCAACAGAACCATGAAACCGGCCCGTAGGGCGGTAGACGTTAGCTTTCACCCGATCTTCAACACTCGACTTTACGACACAAAGCAATGACTTAAAAGGAACCTGTAACTGCGAATGGGATTACACTTCAAAACAGAAGCACGGCCAGGAAGCTAGAATGCTCCCAAGCAAACAGCGACACCTGTAGGCCCCAAAGGTTGGCCCCCCTTTCGGTATTTCTTTATTCTTTAACAGAGGGAATAAAACCTGTGATTTCCTACAAGTTGTCCCGCATAATCCTGGCTGAATTCCATTTGTTCTGGCCCAATTTCGACAACATAACTGTACTAGGACGCTTCACAGTCAGTATCCCCACGCATACGGTCACTTTGCAAAACCTGGCGAGAATCTGCAGCACGCTGAATTCTCTGTTTTCGGCCACGAAAATGCGCCAGATCACCTCTACAGCGGTCCCCTCGCGTCCCCGAACTCCTGGGGGTATTAGGGACCATTTAGGGCCAAAACCCTAAACCTGCAAAAATACACAGCAGGCTGTAATTCCCTGTTTCGGGCTCCGTTTCGTGTGCCGGTCGCATCCGTAGCAAGTCCTCGAGCTCCCGCACCTGTAGGGCTACTTGCCCTTTGAATCGGACGAGATTTCTCACATGAAACCTCTCCGAATTCACCTGTACCTGTTGGGGATTAGCCACTAGCTAATCTAGTACATGTGCAAGAGGCTCTTGCCTCAGCAATCGCGCATGAACCCACATAGTTGTACATTGGTCAAATGAAAAGCCCACTAGAGGGGCATAACATACTGCTCATAGGGGAGAGAGAGAGAGAGAGCAGTGCGTAGCGTGCAGGGCATCACTCCTGGCACCGATTGTACATAAGAGGGAAAGGAAGCACTCCCATAGCTCTTCCAACCTGTTGCAATCCGCCTACAGCTGAAAATGGCGCCCCCCTTTCTCTTGTAGACTCGCCCAGAGTGGCAGAAGTGCTCACAGAGTGACACCTCGCCCAGTTTCCGACTTTGGCCAACTTGGCTAAAAATATCTCAACTGGTGCGTCAGTCGACTTGGTAGCAGAGCAATAAAATGTTCCCCTTGTCATTCCAGAGCTAATGATGCGAACACATTTTCAGGTCCAAAATAGCAGTTCCCTAAATTTTAGGAGATGCTTCCACGGCACTCACACTGGTCGTCTGACCATCAATCACCATTGGAACCACATCGGAAAATGCAATGTCGGCCAGCTATCAAGTGATTTACACTCGTAGCCACACCGTGGCTAACCTTAGTCCATCTGCCCAACTTCAGTGCTCACTGGCCGTCCGGCCTAGACTCTCACTGTCCGCCTCACACCATGCAACTCGGGCATTGGCATTTCCAGAGGGGTGCTTTAAAACAAGTCAAATAAAATTCCCCCAAAAAGAAATCGACAAGTAAAGTTGCCACAGACTCGTGACAGAGAGAGATGCACGAGAGCAGAATCATCGTACTACATAGAGCAAGGGAGAAGACAAGCTTACCTGTACCCACTACTCACACACACAGTAGCACTTGAATGAACGAAATCAGCCTTCCCTCACAAATTTGGGTGCCCCCTCTTCATGGAAGTTGGAAGATTGCTCTAGAGCCGTCAAGTGTCCACTTTGCCTCTTTTGAGTTAAATTCCTAGTACCCACCAACTTATAGTATTGGAACCACATCGGAAAATGCAATGTCGGCCAACAATCAAGTGATTTACACTCGTAGCCACACCGTGGCTAACCTTAGTCCATCTGCCCAACTTCAGTGCTCACTGGCCGTCCGGCCTAGACTCTCATTGTCCGCCTCACACCATGCAACTCGGGCATTGGCATTTCCAGAGGGGTGCTTTAAAACAAGTCAAATAAAATTCCCCCAAAAAGAAATCGACAAGTAAAGTTGCCACAGACTCGTGACAAAGAGAGATGCACGAGAGCGGAATCATCGTACTACATAGAGCAAGGGAGAAGGCAAGCTTACCTGTACCCACTACTCACACACACAGTAGCACTTGAATGAACGAAATCAGCCTTCCCTCACAAATTTGGGCGCCCCCTCTTCATGGAAGTTGGAAGATTGCTCTAGAGCCGTCAAGTGTCCACTTTGCCTCTTTTGAGTTAAATTCCTAGTACCCACCAACTTATAGTGTCGCGAGGGGCCTAATTGACTTGGAAATGAGCCTAGACACCCTTTTACTGCTCGAATTCTAGTGCCGATTGCCCAACCATCTCGTCCTTCCCGACAACGAGTGAAACTCTCGACTGTCGCCCATTTCACACTGGCCACACAATGTCCGGCCTTTTGTGATTTCAAAAAGAGGGTCCCAAAAATTAAAGAAAAATCAAGAAAAAGAAACCAACAACTAAGGTTAGTGGTTGCCACACCCTCATGACAGAGGGCTTTTAGAAGGCCAGGGCCTTTAAGTATGGAAAGGGGGTCTCTCTCTCGCATTCTAGATTGAGCGGAAGCAAAGCAGAGCCCCGACCATGTACCTTGTTAAAGCAATGTAAGAGAGTTACCGAAAGGGACACCAAGGTGTTGAGGCTAGTGCAATCTGGGAGTGGAACTCTGCCACTCTATGTACTGCGTGAATTCTCTCTCTCTCTCTCTCTCTCTCTCTCTCTCTCTCTCTCTCTCTCTCTCTCTCTCTCTCTCTCTCTCTCTCTCTCTCTCTCTCTCTCTCTCCCCTCTTTGTGTGTGTGTGTGTGTGTGTGTGTGACAGACTTGGACACTCCAAGTCAAGAATCTACTGCGACAGCACCAAATAACCACTTCAAAACAGTTCACAGTTCACAATTTATTCGACACTGGCTCGGCGGAGTTCCGTGCCTAGAGATATTGGCCCCAAAGACTAGCGCCCCTTTCGGTATTTCTTTTTGTATTAATTTGACTTCAAAGTACAAGAATGCGGGCAGGCACTCACACTCAGACTCTGCGTCCAGATGCTCTAAGTTGTGAGAGGCCTACTCACATATTTATAGATTACAAGGGTTGCCAAAAGGAGAGCCCCAAAAGCTGAAAAATCAAAATCCCAAAAGCTTCCAAGTCTAAAAGGCCTCAAAATAAAGCAAAGGGTCTTTCTCTCTCTTTCTCTTGCTTAATGTAGAAATAAAGCCATCCAATAAGCTCCAGCTCTCTCTCTCTCTCTCTCTCTCTCTCTCTCTCTCTCTCTCTCTCTCTCTCTCTCTCTCTCTCTCTCTCTCTCTCGTAGCCAAAAGCAAAAACAGCCTGCCGTAAAACCCGCCGCAAATCACGGGGGTCCGTATAGCCTGCCACGTGTCCTGCTTTTCCGCAATTCTCGGGACTGGCAGCCACATCAGCATTTCAGCCCGCCACAGGGGTGTGTGTGTGTGCGCACTGGGCAGCCACGTCATCAGTTTGTGACAGTGTGTGTGTGTGTGTGTGTTTTTCAATTGTGTTTGAAGTGTTAGCTCTGTTCTTTTCAATTGACACATGGTGCCTTCCCATAACAAGTTTTGATGAAGCTCAATGCTCTTCCGCTCTAAAATATCCTGGTTCTTTATACCAACATCCATTCCAATTGCGTTTCTATCAATGTACCTCGTTCATGTACATCCCTAGTCCTTTGGTTCATGGTACACTTGAACCTTTTGCAAAAATCAATATGCCTACCTTTATTCTTAGTTCTTGATGTGTATACATGTGCCTTTCCAGATTCTCACTTCTCTTTGTATCTGTAGATTCTCAATTCTCCTTGTATTTGTATGCCTTCCTAATTCCCAATTCTCTCTGTGAGACTATGTGCGTGCACGTGTCTGCATGTACGCCCCTCTCCTCAAAAAGTTACCTCCAAATGAAAACTCTCAAAAAAAGAGCTGAGAAATTGGAAGAAAAATACCTCATTATGATGTATACTGGATAGAGGATTGATGAAGTGCTGATTGCAAAATGCAGTGCAAACATGACCTGTGACCAAAAATTGAAGACCATAGCATTTAGGAACACTGATTGATTCACCTTAATAAAGAACAACAGTCCCTGGACTTGATTTATAAGATTGCAAAAGAATGTCATTAGTCTTGGATAGTGCAAAGATGACCTGTAACCAGAAATTGAAGACCATAGCATTCAGGAACAATGGTTAAATCAAGCTTAAAACCAGTGCAAAAGTCCCTGAATTAGGATAATAGAAGTTGATTTGATTCATAAGATAGCGAAAGAATGTCACAAGGCTTGGGTGTTCATAGAACACCATTACACCATCAAAGTATTTACCAAATTTTCAAGGAGCATTTACAGAGATATTGTGCATGAAGGCTCAGGGATTGATCTCATGCGTGAGTTCACTATGGCAGCTCTACAGCCTACAAGGCCAGCACTGTCCATGGTTGCATTGGAAAACCCAAGGATAGTGTACCCCAGAGCCCATGGGCATTGTTGAGCAGTCCCATCGGCCCTCTCCACGTTCGGAACTTCACTTTTTCACCCTTGGTTTTGCGTCTACCTTGGGTGGAGGGTGGCTTGCCCTTGCTCATCAGCCGACCTTGCCCAAGGCACACTAAGGCTCTTCATAATTGGGAATGTGACGCTATATGGATCTCAACGGCTAGATCATCTGCATGACCCATTAAGCTCGGGAAAGTCCACCATAGCTCTCTGTCGATGGAGTCTAAACCAGACCAGCAACCTGCAGATGGAGGAAATGAGGAGCTTCCTGAGTGGTTGGCTGCCACGGTCTCTCCCATGCTTTGTCGTCACCATCCAGCCAAGCTCTGATGAAAGCCCCCCCCCCCCCCCCTCCAGGGGATGTCTACTACACCCTCCTTATCAGCTCCTAGCTAGTCATTGAACCTCAATGGCTCCCTCACCCAGCCCTCCAAAGTTGGGGTCCCTCCACAGTACGGCAACTAGCTTCCATGGATGCAGATTTCTTGCCCATAGAACCTCTCATGCTTCAAGAGCCTATCAAGAGCTGTAATCACTTCCGGCGACGGATCAGACGGAAACACAGAGATAACTGAAATCTACACACTTGATAACACTTGCGTACTTCAAAACAGTTGTAAAAAATAAAGAGAGAGAATCCACGCAAGACATGGAGTGGCGAAGTTCCACCCCTAGACGGCACTGGCCCCAAAGACTGGCGCCCTTTTTGCTATTTCTTTATTATTACACAAATTACAACTCCCGAGGGTCCAGCTCTCTCCGAGACTTTGTGTCCCGATGCCCTCTGAGAAGTAATCCTCTAGGCACTTATAAACTTACATGGGATGCCCAAAAGCATCAGTTCTAAAAGCACCTAAGTCCAAAAGCATCTGCTCCTAAAAGCTATTGAAATCTGCCAGCGCAAAACGCAGAAATCCGTATAGCAGTGCCACGTGGCATGTTAACGTGATTTGCAGAAATCAGCTCTAGAGTTCAAGCTTTTGTTATTTGGGTTTTAGGCCCCAAGGCCAATGCTCCATAAGTTGGTAGGAGTTAGGGTTATACCCCTTAGTTACTTAGGGCCACTCGGCAAGACCTTTTAAGTTGGGATTTCTTCTGTTTCCTCTGCACCTTCTAGTCTTTAGACCTCTCAATCGGTTCCTGCAAAACTCAATCAAGTTAGTTCAGCACTGTTGCAGGTGAAACTCTCGGCCATCGGGTATTTCACACTGGCCATACAATGTCCGGCCATTTGTCACTTCAAAAAGAGGGTCTCAAAAATTAAACAAAAATCAAGGGAAAGAAACCAACAGTTAAGGTTAGTGGTTGTCACAGCCTCGCGACATTCATCATCGTCCTCTTCTGATAGTTCAAAGAGTTCTTCGTCTTTTGACTCTTAGTGACGAGGACAGAAAGGGCAGGAAGCGGAGAAAGACTCAGAGAAAGAACAAAGGCAAAGAAGAGCAGATCCCGCAAAAAATCTCAGAAGCACTTTAACAGTTTAGATGAGGACTCCTCGTCCTCGAAGAGCTCAGATTCCAATGAGCCAATGTATGCAACGAAGAGAGTATCTATATTGAGCCAATCAATACAACTACCTGAAGGACAAGGGCAAGAAGTCCAAGGATTTCAAGGAGGATGGGCACGCTTGTAGGTTTGATACGTTTTCCGGCTTTAAGGATACCCACAGAGCCCTCGCTTTTGTCTAGCAGTTAGACATCGCTTTCTTGGGAGGGCGCTACTCATAGCACTCCAAGGTAAGAAGAGCGGCGCCCTATCTCAAAGGGAATGCCCAAACATGGTGGTCTACCTTACTGCTACGCAGGGAAGGACCAACTAAGTGGCTACAATTTAAGCGGGTTTTCACTCCTTCATGGCTCACTCAGGAATATGAACAAGATGTAATCACCTCTTGGAATCATTTGAGGATGACCAAGGAAGACACATTGATGTCTATTGTCAGAGATTTTGGGATACTTTTCTAATTGCCACTTCTTTTTTAAAAAATCACCTTCAAGTTAAGCAATTCTATTGTGGACTCCCCAAACAGATACGAAGTTATTGTCTGCAGAAGAAGTCCGAGTGCAACGGGATGGGCATCACGTGCCAACGAAAAAGAACAGATTGAACAACTTTAAGCACTTCAAATAACAACCGAACTGAAAGAGATACAGGACACACGATAATCACCGCTTGGAATCATTTGAGGATGACCAAGGAAGACATTGATGTCTACCGTCAAAGATTTTGGGATACTTTTCTAATTGCCTCTTCTTTTTTAAAAATCACCTTCAAGTTAAGCAATTCTGTTGTGGACTCCCCAAACAGATACGGAGTCATTGTCTGCAGAAGAAGTCTGAGTGCAACGAGATGGGCATCACGTGCCAACGGAAAAGAACAAATTGAACAACTTTAAGCACTTCAAATAACAACCGAACTGAAAGAGATACAGGACACACAAGACGGGGAGTGGAGGAGTTCCATCCCAAGAGAGCACTGGCCCCAAACCCTGGCGCCCCTTTCGGCATTTCTTTATATTGCATCAACAAGGTACAACTCCCATGGCTCTCCTCTGCATCTCTTGCGGGTAGACTACTACAGTGAGAGCCCAGGGGTCATATTATTAGGCCCTTAGCCTCTAAAAGCATTTTACATGAAAAGAATCAAGTTCTAAAAACATCTGGTCCAAAAGCTGTCAACGCGATTTGCGGAAATCAGTATAAGTACCACGTCATCACTCAACACAAAACGCAAGTTGTCCGTACAGCTCCCACGTCATCAATTTTTACACAAGAAATGTGCCCTTCTTTATTTAAGCCACTTGGGCCCTCATCGAACGGGTCCCACCATTAGTTGGTGGGAACTTTTAAAAATTAGGCCACATAGCAAGTCTTTATAAGTAGGTAGAACTTCTTCTGCTGCTTCTTCTCTTAGGGATCAGGCCCCTTGGCCGAGATCTCCAAGTTGGCTAGGGTCGAGTCTGGGAACTCCCGACCCGCCAAGTCTTTAGTGGCTTGACACGTCAGCAGTTGGTGACATTCCCCTAATCGTTCGCGATTACCATATAACTGTAAACAACTCGAGTTAGCTTTAGAAAAAAAAGATGAAGGTGATTCCAAGGGACATTCAGTTTTCTTATTCCAGATTAAAGCTCTTGATATCCTGGGTCCTTGGCTTCCCTAAAAATCTCATCCAATAAGGAGTATATTCTCATTCTAAATCGAAACTCTTGACATTTCGACGTAGCAAAATTAGCCATCACACCCAGACCGCGTTGATCCAGTGTCTTGATGCATTAAAATTACATACCCAGGCAATCTCATCCAATTAGGAATATTCAGTGGTTGGCACATCACAATGCAACACAAATGCTCACATATGCATGTTACAAGACACAACGAACAGCGCTGTTAAGCACTCCCCAAGACAAACGGCTGCAGTATGAAGCTACTCAACGACTACCTTATCACGCCCCCCGCACAAATAACCTAAAAAGGTCCAAACCATGAGCTCAAAGGACTGACACAACCAAACGCTCCCAAGACATCCTGTCTACATCGTTTCGAGGTTCAGACAGTACCAAAACAGCATTTCTCACTACTCCACTCGAGAGTAAATCACCAAGCATTGGAACCAATATTAAAACCAAAGTCAAACAACTCAAATTGGCACCGAAACAGGCTTAAAACAAACACCATCCATTTCAAACAAATTCAAAACAAGATCACCAAACAAGTTCTCAAACAAAATTCAGAAAACTGCTAAATCAAACTTAAAAAAACATTCTCGATGTCAATCAAGCTCGAAAAGACGACTAGCTTTCCATTCTGAGACAAAAATTAGGGTTAGGTTTCTTCCAAAAATTTGTAGCCAACCGTAGCATGGTCCATCAACTCCTGAATTCGCCGCAACTCGCTTGGATAGACAATGCTCTTGTAGCGGTGATGATAGTCCAATGATATAGCAATCACACTGGGCCTCCAAGGTTATCGGTTCGAGAAGAGACACCTGATGAGAGATGTCAAGAAATTTCAAGTTGTAATCTGTTAGGGTCACTATGGCAAGAATTTCAAGATACCCTAGTCTGCCAGAAGCTGCACTTTGAAGGAAGATGTCTGAAGGCATGTAACTTCGGGCAAAAATTTTCTTGAAAGCTGCCAAGTCCGTGGAGTATGCCGCTTGGTAGAGCTATAGGCCTTGAAAACAATCGGCTCTCATAGGCAATGACATTGGCCTTCTTGCACTAAGATTGCATCCAAACTACGACCACAAGTATCACAATATACTTCAAACGACTTCTGCAAATCCGATAAAGTCAAAAACTGGTCCTGTAGTCAATTTCTGTTTCAATTCCTGAAAGGCAGTCACTTCTGTGGATCCCCACGAGAAAAGGACTCCTTTCAATGTCGACAAATGCAAGGGGGTAAACAACCTCTGCAAATTTTCGGATGAGCCGTCGGTAGGAAGAACATAAGCCCAAAAAGCTTTCAACTTCATAGACATTCTCCAAATCAGGCCAATCAATGTGTCCCAAACAGGTTTATCTCTCAGCTCGGCTCACACGGTAAGGTGGCCGGTTTAGTGGTGCGATTCCAAGTATCATATCAATGGTATGATCCTCAGGACGAGCTGGTGACAACTCGCCTTGCAGGCCCTCTGAAAAGCAATCGGCATGAGTGTGGAGAAAATCTTGGCGTTCTTTTCTTCAGGTCAAAACATATTCGACTTTCATCCATCGTTCAATTCTCTCCCAAAAAAAATTAGTAAAGAAACTGAAGTTCATCAAGTACAATCTCTGAGCCCTTCTTTTGTCAAAGTCGTTTTCTCGGCCCGGTAGTCAACCACAGCGTTGTTCTTGTGGTACCGAGGGATTTCGATTAGGACATCACAATCTCCAAAGGAAATTACATAGAAATCCTCGTGCCCTAAACACCACTGTCATTGCAAACAAAGTTTGTCAATGACCGGTGTAATGGCAACATCCCGTGCGGGTGCCACTTCAAACTATCTCCGCATGTGGCCTCAGCCTGCTGTCGGGCGTAATTCTAAATCGAGCCGCCAATTCCAAGTGAAAAGAAGTTGGCCTTTACTCCTTCATCAAAGAAAAAGAGGGCTTCATGATCCTTCACTTTGCCCTAAAAGCGGCAAAGTTTGTACTTTCATTCATTTGATTCGGTTCAGGCCCCACGCAATGTGGTACCAGTTTTGCTGTTTTATGTGCCTTTTCTGCCACGTCCCTCAGCTGCTTTGAAACTTTCTGGCCTTTCTTCATCCTGTTCATTCGGTGCCTTGTTAGGGCACTTCGCGCAGATATGCCCAGTTTCCCCGCATTCAAAACACTTCCCCTCTTTGATATAGTTGATCCTCTCTTGACGAGTGAGCTGCAGTCGTGCATCCTTTTCTTTTGTTTTTGGGGTGCTCTTCTTCTTTCTACTTTCATTTCCCGAAGTCTGTTCAGTTCTTTGCGTCATGATCTGATCTGTGGGATAGGTCAAACTGCCTGAGTGAATGGCAAAACCTCGCTCAATCTGTTCTTTGAACAAGATCTTCTTAAATGAAGAGGTTGGTAGAAAAGAGCTCCAGAATCTCTCGCAATAAGCGTCCACTGTATCCTTCTTGGTCATCCGAAGATGGTTCCAAGCAGTTCGTATGTTGCCTTCATACTCTCGAGTCAGCCAAGAAGAAATAAAAAGCCTTTTAAATTTCAGCCATTTAACTGGCACTGTCTTGTTCAATAGAAGCGTAGACCACCAAGTGCGAGCATTTCTCTGAAAGTAAGAAGCAACCCTCCGAATCTTGGAGTGCTCTGAGTAACGCCCTCCAGAGAAAGCTATGTCAAACTGTTGTATGAAAGCCAAAGCCTTCGAAGCATCTCGATATCTAGAAAACGTGTCAAATTTAATTGACTATCCACCTTCTTTAAACTCTCTGACTTTCTTGCTTTATCTTCCAGAAAGTCATACAGGTTGGCTTTATAAAAATTCTTCTTCTTTGCGTAAAAGCTGCTGGGTCAGAATCGAACTATCTGAAGACGAGTCACTGTCAACCATGGGGCAAGATTAAGGCTTCTTTGCCTTTTTCTTGCCCTTTCCGAAGCTTTACTTTTTGCTTCGCTTTTTGCCTTTTCTGTCTTCTTCGCTCGAGTCAGAGAAGCTAGAAGAACTCAAAGAAGAAGAAGAAGAACTGGGTACTCTCGAACACGCTTCTTATGCTTTCTTGCCGATTCAAATGTAGACTGACGACCCAAATAACCAAGGAAGTTCAGTTTCTTTCTTCTGCTTTTTGTCGTGCTTTTCTGCTTTGTTTTGCGCGTCAAAAAGCTGAGCAATTCGTACATCAACCACCTCTTCTAATTCTTGCTCTGTGTACATCCTTGGAGTAGGAGGTTTCTTCAGTGCCCGTTTGAGGGGTGGTTCTGTTGTCTACCGTGCCACTATGCATGCACCTCATCGAAGGAGGTCTGGCTCATAAATTCTGCAAATTTCAGGTCCTTCGCAAAATTAAGCATCATCTTTGTTGCATCGCCGATCAATCATCGACGCTCCATCTCTTCGATCTCCGCCTGAGTAGGCCGAGGCAGGCCGTACTCCTCGCGTGAATCTTCGTTGTGATCTCTTCCCGCATCTCCGGATGCAGAGGAAGTTGATTGATCTCTGTCTAAAGCCATAAGTGTCGCGTAAAAAGGATCGCATTTCCCGTAGAAGAGAAATCGGTCGTGCTCTGATACCACTGTAACAGACTTGGACACTCCAAGTCGAGAAACTACCGCAATACCACAAATAATCACTTCATGACAGTTCACAGTTTACAATTGATTCGACATTGGCCAGGCAGAGTTTCGTGCCTAGAGATATTGGCCCCAAAGATTGGCGCCCCTTTCGGTATTTCTTTTTGTATTAATCTGTGTTCAAAGTACAAGAGAGTAGGCACGCACTCACTCTCAGACTCTGCTTCCAGATGCTCTGAGAAGTGGGAAGCCTGCCCCCTTATTTACAGATTACAAGGGATGCCCAAAAGCAGAGTCCCAAAAAGCTGTAAATCAAAAGCTTACAAATAAAGCACTTCTTTTTGCATTTCTCTCTCATGCCACTGCTTGGAAAATAAAGCAATTAAAAATTCTCTCTGTAACAAACTGTTGACGTGTCAAAGCCTAAAGAATGGAGCCAGCTTACAGATGCCAGCCGAGGAGCCTGAACCCTAAGAAGAACAAGTAACACAAGAAGAAGTCCTACCAACTTATGGGACCCCATCTGATGGGGCCCCAAGTGACAAAGGATTAAAATAAAGCAGGACCTGCACACACACATGCAAAAACTGACGACGTGGAAGATTTTCGAAAATTGCGCTGACAAGCTGCACGGATTTCCGCGTTTTGCGCTGGTTGATGACGTGGCAGGCTATACGGATTTCCGTGATTTACGCTGGCAGCTTTTTGGCTTTGCTTTTGGACTAGATGCTTTTGAGTTTGAAGGCTTTTTACTGTAAACTGCTTTTGGGGCCTAGGGCCTTTAAATATGAGGTTAGGGCTCATTCTCTGGCATGCTTCCTAGAGAAGGTGCAGAGTCTGGAGTACCGGCTTGTATTGTGTTGATGCAATATAAAGAAATACCGAAAGCGGCGCCAAGGTTTGGGGCCAATACTCTCTGGGGTGGAATTCTGTCACTCCGTGTCGCGTGTTCTCTCTCTCTCTCTCAGTTCAATTGTTAATGAAGTGCTACAAGTCTGTTCAGTCTGTTCTTTCTATTGGCACGTGGTGCCCGTCTTGTAACACTCTCCCTTGCTAATATGCGTAGGAAAAAGCATGTCCAAAAAGCTACGCTGATCTGAAAATCCTACGCAATTCTGCCACGTCAGCAGTACGGAATTTCCGTGATATGCGCCGCTTTTTCTGGGCAGTGTGTACAATCATGTTACGTTAGCCCTAACACTGAATTTCTGGGAGCTGGCCAGAGAAAGTGTGTGTGTGTGCATCTGTTGCTCCCCATGTCCAGGGCCAAGCCACAACACCTTGTCCTGCCCAAATGGCTTCCACGTCACTGATTTGTGACACCCTCTGCACATATTTAAAGGCCCCTGGCCTTGAAAAGCAGTCAAACTTAAAAGCAACTAGTCCCGAAAGCACTAGCGCCAACATGCATTTTGCGAAAATCCGTATAGCTGCCACATCAACATGTTAGCGCAAATTGCGGACGTCCGTACAATTGCCACATCAGCATGTTCGCGCGAAATCTGGGATTCTGTACAAGTTGCCACATCATCAGCTTTTACGCTTTGTGTGTGTGTGTGGATCCAACTTTATTTTAATGCCTTTATGTCACTTGGACCGTTGGGTCGTTGGCTTCCCAGAAGAATCTCATCCAATAAGGAGTCTCATTCCAGATTGAAACTCTTGATATCCTGTGTCGTTGACTTTCCTGAAGTATCTCATCCAATAAGGAATATTTAGTGGTTGGCACATCACAATGCAACACAAATTCTCACATATGCATGTTACAAGACGCAACGAACAGCGCCGCTTAGCACTCTCCTGAGACAAACGGTCTGCGGAATGAAGATACTCAACGACTACCTCGTCACTCCCCCGCAAATAACCTAAAAAGGTCCGGGCCATGAGCTTAGAGGACTAGACAACCAAATGCTCCCCAGACCGTAGCCTGCGTCGCTTTAAGGTTCAAGAATACAGCCAAACGCTCTCCAAACATCCTATTTGCATCGTTTTGAGGTTTTCTAGCATACAACGAAACATTCCCAGACATCCCGTCTGCGTCGTTCCAAGGTTTTCAAGCATACAACGAAACGCTCCCCAGACATCCCGTCTGCGTCATTCCGAGGTTCAGACAATATCAAAACAACATTTCTCACTTCTCCACCCAGGACTAAAATCACAAATCATTATAACCAATATTAAAACTAGAGTTAAACAATTCAAATCAGCATCGAGACACGTTCAAAACAAATACTATCCATTTCAACCAAATTTTAAACAGGATCACCAAACAAGTTTTCAAACAGAAATCAAATTTAAAAAGCAATCTCGACATTAGTCGAGCTCGAAAAGTCGATTGACTTTCCATCATGAAACCTGCACCAAAAATTAGGGTTAGATTCCTCCCATAAGGTTGTGCCCACAACATGGTCCATCAGCTCTTGGACAGACAGACTTCCTCTGGCAGCAATGGTAGTCCTAAGACATAGCAATCACACTGAACCTCCAAGGTTATCAACTCGAGAAGAGACACCTACTGAGAGATCTCGAGAAAATTCAAGTTATAATCTGCTAGGGTTTCTGTCACAAACAGGAGCACACATGAATAATCAACAAGCTGTAAATAAATAATCTTTCAACTAAATAGATTTGAAGGAGAAATTCGACACAGTATTTGGGACCAAAATATGGGCTCGTCCCCCCTCCCTTAAATAGAATCTTTATTAGGGAGAATCTTTTTACAAAAGCACAAGAACCAGAGAAACCCCTCCGTTCTAATTCTCAAACTCGATGGTCGTTCCTTCTCGTGAGGGAAATTCGAGAGACGAGCTCTCAATCCTTTTTCCGTCTGTACTCGAGGTCGAGGTTCCCCAGACAATTTCCGAAATCCGTTCCCGGAACTCCCAAGCGTAGCCGAGGCCTTCCCACTTCTCCTTCACGATGAAGTACCTACAAACACACAAACAGGGACAACAATTCATATGGCAAATCCACAATTGATACCTGTCGCTCTTTGCACGGAAAAGCGACCTCTGTGATCCGTAGTCTCGCGATCACTCTTCTCTTCTTCTCGGTAGAGCTCCTTGTCCCAGAGAGAGTAGACGAGTGTTGCTTTTATAGGTTTCGGGGACCGGCAGGAATAGCCGCGGTCCGAACCCGGCCAAAGAAATCCGTGAGAGTGAGAGAGACAGAGTTGCGTTGGCTATTTTTGCAACTAGAGAGAGGAGAGAAAGTCTTGCGCTGGCTGTAAAAACAGTCATACAGAGATCGCTGATGCTTTTTTTTATGAGTCTCTTGCTTTATTTTTTATGGGTTGCCCACTTATTAAGTGGGAAGCCAGTCACTTTCAATAAAAAAATGTGAACCTTGACAAAACTCAAAACTAAGTGAGTTGAAAATTGATGCTACACAGGCACATTCCGAGCGTCCCCGGGTGCAATTCTCAAGCACAGATACAATGCAAACATAGATTCCTTGCGGGAAAGCGTTTGCTTTTCACAGAAAAACACTTAAAATATTCCGCTTTTTAAGAAAAGCTTCTCAAAACCCATCTTTATTCTTGTGCTTGCGTCTTTAAGCGAATTCCTTTTTCCAGTTCAAGTTTCCTGCCAGACCCACGGAATATCCCCATTCTGATGCTCCCGTCACCCATCACGTGACGCATCGAAAATATCCCTTTCCCGCTCTCTCCTACCGAACTAACGGTACAACCCCTTCACGATGCTTAATGTCACCCATCATATGGCGCATCAAGGTTTTCCGTTCCTGGTGGCTTTTAATAATTCCAATAGATCTAGAGTTCCTAACCTTACGGTTCAAGTGCACATATTTAAATATTCTAATTTTAATAAAAAGAAATTACTCAAAAAAATAATAAAATAGTCCATTTAGCAACATCCCTCTGGCTTCTAGTCAGTTGTCCTAAACTGTAGTGCTTGTACATATCCTTCCAAGATCTCGGGATAGGATGCTAATTCTTGCTCAGTCATCCACTGGGCGTCTAGAGTAGAATAATTCTTAAGCTTTACCAAATACTTCCATGTAATCTTCCCAGACTTGAGTAGCCGCTCCTGATGACGCATGATCTGCTCCGGTTGGAGTATTTCTTCCGTTTCCTCAACCTCAGGAGGTTTCTCAACAATAGGCTGACTTGGAGGCGATCCCACATATGGCCGGAGTAAACTAACATGGAAAGCATTGTGAATCTTTCAATTAGATAGTAAATCTAATCGGAATGTCACATCGTTCACTTGGCCAATTATCTTAAACGGCACATAATAACGATTGGAAAGTTTCGCCACTTTCCCTTTATGAGTCGCTTGTTTGTTTAGTCTTTGCCTTCTCAAACTTGAGGAAGACTAATTGACCGACTGTTAAATAAGTCCAGATTTCTTCTATGCTTCTCTGCACCTTTCTTATGTTTTTCCTGAGAGCGCAAAATTGCTCTCTTAACTTGCCCATAGGCCGTGTCCAAATCTCGAACAAACTCATCTGCTGCAAAATCTTATCCTTAGTGACAAGGATTGGTGGATGCAAAGGCTCACCATAAGAATCTCAAAAGGTGCTCTTCCCGTAGACAAATGTACGGTATTGTTGCGTACTCGACAAGGGGCAAATACTTCTCTCAGTCAGACTGTCTGTTTGACACAAGGTTTCAGCATATCCAATATTATGGAATTAGCAATCTCACTCTGCCCATCCGTTTGAGGATGATATGCAGAAGAAAAGTTCAACTTCGTGCCAAGGTTATCAAACAAGGCACGCCAAAAGTTTCTTGTCATGGGAGCATCTCGATCATTCACAATAGACTTGGGCATCCCATGATGCTTAAAGATTTGCGCTAGAAAAATCCTAGCCATATGATCCGCTTTGATTGTTTTCTTGACTGGAATAAAGTGATCTTGCTTGCTAAATCCGTCCATAATGGTCCATATTGCATCATTTTCAATCTAAGTCCTTGGGAGATCCATAATGAAATCCATGGCAATACTCTCCCAGGGTTGATCAGGCACAGGTAGTGTCACAAAGACGTGGCGGACAACAGAAACCCTAATTCTGCCAGAAACCCTAAAATTCCTGCAAACCCTAATTTCTGCCAAAATTCCTAATTTCCGGAAATCGCGGAGGCTACTATAAATTTTTATTTTTATTTTTTAATTTGAAAAATGATGAGCGACACAAATTTTGCTTTTTCTCTACAATATGAGAAAGAGAGAGAATGCTTTTGCTTTCAAGTTTTGACTCTCTGTGAGAGAGAGAGCAATTGCTTTTGATTTGAAGCTTTTGGGGCTCTGCTTTTGGGCATCCCTTGTAACCTTTAAATTAGTGGTGAGGGCCTCACTTCTCAGAGCATCTGGACGCAGAGTTTGAGAGTGAAACCCTAGCCACTCTCTTGTACTTTGATTTGATTAATATAAAAAGAAATACCGAGAGGGGCACCAGTCTTTGGGGCCAATATCTCTAGGCACGGAACTCGGCCGGGCTAGTGCAAATCTATTGTGATCTGTGAATTGTTTTGAAGTGGTTATTTGGTGCTGTCGCGATTGATTTTTGACTTGGAGTGTCCAAGTTTGTTACAGTGGTATTAGAGCACGGCCGATTTCTCTTCTACGGGAAATCCGATCCCCAATTTTTTTTCCGCGGCACCTATGGCTTCACGCAAGGATCAGTCGACTCCCTCTGCATCTGGAGATGCGGGCAAGGATCACAACGAAGATTCCGGCAGAGAGTATGGCCCGCCTCGGCCTACTCAGGCGGAGCGGCGAGAGATGAAGCGTCGCCAGTTGATCGGCGATGCAACAAAGATGATGCTCAATTTTGCCAAGGACTCGAAGATGGCAAAATATATGAAACTAGACCTCTTTGGAAGAGGTACAAACAGAGTGACAGAGAACCACAACACCACTCCCAAAACCCGCTCTCAAGAAACCTTCTACCTCCAAGGAAAATATACGGAGAAGGAACTAGAGAACGTGGTTGATGCGATTGCTCAGCTTTTCAACGTGCAAAAGAAGGACAATAAGCACGGCAAAAAAGCAGAAGAAAAGCGCTGACTTCTCGGCATATTTGGGTCGTCAATCGACGTTTGACAAGGCAAAGAAACAGAAGAAGCGTGTTCGATTTGAAGGAGTACCCAGTTCTTCTTCTTCTTCTTCTTCTTATAGTTCTTCTAGCTCCTCGGATTCGAGCGAAGAAGACAGAAAAGGTAAAAAGCGAAGCAAGAAACAAAGCTTCGGAAAGGGCAAGAAAAAGGCAAAGAAGGCTACATCTCGCCTAGAGACTGACAGTTCTACTGAGGACTCGTGTACAGACAGCTCAGATTCCGATGACGGAAATTTTTATGCGAACAAGAAGAATGTTTACAAAGCCAACCAGTATGACTTTCTCGAAGATAAAAGCAAGAAAGTCCGAGAGTTTAAGGAAGGTGGCCACTCGATCAAGTTTGATACTTTTTCAGGATACTCAGATGCTTCGAAGGCTTTGTCTTTTATACAGCGGTTTGACATCGCTTTCGCGGGAGGACGCTATTCAGAGCACTCCAATATTCGGAGAGCTACCTCTTACCTTAAGGGGAATGCTCGTACTTGGTGGTCCACGCTTCTTTTAAACAAGATTGCGCTAGTTAAATGGCTGAAATTTAAGAAGCTTTTTATTTCTTCTTGGTTGACGCAAGAATATGAACGAGATGTACGAGCTGCTTGGAACCATCTTCGGATGACCAAGAAAGATACAATCAATGCTTATTGTGAAAGATTCTGGAGCTCTTTTCTACCCGCCTCTTCATTCAAGAAGATCTCGTTTTGAGAACAGATTGAGCGGTTTACCTTGGGTCTACCTACAGAGATCCGAGATCACTGCTTGGAACAGAAGTCAGCTTCTATTCAGGAGTTGATGAGTCATGCGAAGCGGGGCTTTGCCATTCACTCTGGTAGTCTGACCTACCCCACAGATGAGGCCATGACACAACGAGCCGAACAGACTTCTGGGAATGAAAGTAGAAAGAAAAAGAGCAAACCCAGAGAAAACAGATGCACGACCCAAGCTTACTCCTGAGGAGAGAGCTCGCTTCATCAGAGAGGGGAAGTGCTTTGGATGCGGGGAACAGGGACATATCTCCACGAAGTGCCCTAATAAGGCACAGAAAGAACAGAATGATAAAGACGACAACAGGCCTGAGAGTTCAAGAGCAGCTGAGGAATGTGGCAGAAAAGGCAAATAGTAAAGCAGAACTAGTACCACATGGCGTGGGACCTGCACTGAATCTAATGAATGAAAGTACAAACTTTGCCGCTTTTGGGGCAAAGTGAAGGATCAGGAAGCTCTTTTGAAGGAGCCAAGGCCAACTTCTTTTCACTTGGAATTGGCGGCTCGATTTGGAATTACGCCCGACAGACTGATGCCACAGGCGGAGGTAGTTCGTAGCACCCGGATGGGATGTTGCCATTACACCGAGCATTGGCAAACTTTGTTTGCAATGACAGGGGTGTTCAGGGCACGCGAGTGACGTTCTACTCAGGATCCCTTAGTACCACAAGAACTACACCGTGGTTGACTACCGGGCCGAGAAAGCGACTTTGATAAATGAAGGGCTTAGAGATTGTACTTGATGAACTTCAGTTTCTTACTCATTCTTTTGGGAGAGAACTGAACGATGGATAAAGGTTGAATATGTTTTGACTCGATCTAAAGAACGCCAAGATTTTTCTCCACACTCATGCCGATTGCTTTTCAGAGGGCCTGAAGATCATACCATTGATCTGATACCTGGAAGCACGTCACCGAACAGGTCACCCTACCGTGTGAGCCGAGTACAGAATGAAAAGATTATGAACCAAGTGAAAGACCTCTTGGAAAAGGGTCTTGTCCAGCCTAGTACTTCACCGTATTGCTCTCCAGTGTTGTTGGTTTTGAAGAAAGACGGTGAGGGCGAGCTTTTTGAAATGGGGCCTCTAAACCCAAACCAATGGGCCTACCCTCACAAAATGTTTGTAAAGAGGTACGCACACTTCTTGGGGCACCACCTTCTTTTGGGAGTGGAGAAGGAAACCAATCAAAAATAACACTTGCACTCACCCACTCAAGCAACACACTTTGAAAACCCCCTTACTCTATATACACTTTGGACACTTGAACACCATCAACGATTATGCAACCCAATGCCGTGCATCAAAATGAAATATGCAATTTGTGGAATAGCATTCACCTTCTCCCCATAAGAATACCCATAATACATCCAAACTCTTACTCTCTCAAGCACTCATCAAAAAATCATGCGCACAAGACTTGCCTCTCAAACACACAAGAGAATCACTTACATCAAACTAACACACTTTGCATAGAGAGCTCATCTCCATCTATGCAATGCCGTGACACAAATAAAATCACCATGAGAGGTAGCCACATGCATATGTAATGAAGCAAAAGAGAGTTGGAGTGAGAAATTTCTTTAGACCAATTGAATAAGTGTGGAGAAACAAACCAATGGTAAATTGAGAATAGAACACTTACTTGATTTCTCGCACACCTTTTAAGGGGAGGACAGACGCTTGCTAACCGTCACGAATTGCGACACTTGAAAGTTTTGAAGATGATTTCATGATCATTAACATAACCATGAGAGAGATCATGATGTATTTACAAGTTATTGAGGTGCTACAAATGATTTATTGGGTTGATGGAGTAAGAGATTGTAGAATGGAAAGAGTGGAGAATAGAGTTGCACTTCCTCCAAAGAGGAGGGTTAGGAGGGAGGATGTGAAAGAGGGAGAGTTGGGGTTTTCTCTACTATTGATCAAGAAACAACATGAAGTTGAAAATATAGGTGTGTGTCCTTGAGTCTCTCCAAGGGGGGCTATTTATAGTTGTGTAGGAGTGGGATTATGCTACACTTAATTAGAGTAAGTGATTAGACCTAATTAAGTGTCCTTTGACCACTCATTGAATATTGGACATAAAAGGGACTATTTATTCACCAAAAATATCATTTTAAACCGTGAAGGCTCCATAGGGGTGCATAATGTAGGTGGGCCCCACCATGAGGCCCTACGGGTGGCTCCTGCGAGGTATCTCAACTTGTCTGTCTTGGCATTTAGAAAGCATCTTTAGGTTGGTCCCATCACATACAAGTGACCTTGAACACTGATTGCTCTTCTAGAAGATGAGTAGGGGAAAAATAAGATCTCACCCTCTTGATTTACTTGATTTACAGTTCCCTTTTTCTGCGAATCTGACAGATTTACACTATTTTGACCATAACTTTTTACCTGTAGCTCGGAATGACATGCTTCAAAAGGCAAAATTGACCTTCTCAACATGTTTGATATGAATTTGGACTATTCTTCACGCCCATGCACCAAGGAATTCGGTTTGGAAGGTCCACACTATGCTAGGAAACCTTTTGCTTCCAAGTCTTCTTGTATGGGCCCTTTGCTTGTATGCATCCAAGGGAAATCATGCTTTTTCAAAAGGCTATGATGCTTAAACAAATAGAGGAGGGCCCAATATTATTTGCTTGTGAAAAGAATATACAATTGGAGTCTTTTTTGAAAGGAGAGAAACTATATGTATATTCTTGAGAGATATTGGATCACCTATGTAGGGGGCATAGAAGACTTGTAGAGAGGGACCATAATCTTTGGTAAAAACAAGTGGAGAGTTGATTTCCATAGGAATTTATCTATATGGGGTGGAAGATGGATATATTATTTTTCTACTACTAATTCACAAGAGGTAAGAAAGTTTAGGGGTATATAGTTGGTTATTGTATGCTTATTCTATTTACAAAGCAAAAAAGAAAAGGGTGGTAATATAAATATATAACTAAGGTGACATTTTTGGGAAGAGTATAATGTATGTGTCGCCACAAAGGTTAAACGAAGAGGGGGAATTTACTCTAGATAACTTAATAGCGTAGAAAAATATATACACATATGAGGAAGAGGACGTTGAGTAGGCTGACAAATGTTGCAAAAAGATGGTTACCATTTTATGCCACTCATATTAGCCCTCCCCCAAGCTTAGAGATATTCATATCTTTAGGAGGACGGTGTTGCTTCTTTTTCTTCTTTTTTTTCTCTCTTTTTTTTTGTCATTTTTCCTTTTCCACTTTTTTTTTTTTTTTCAATAGGAGGAGTGTCATGCACTCTTTTACTCCATTAGACCTGCTTTTCATTACCTCAATCCCATAAATCGGAGATGGGAGGGTTGCCTTGGGTATGTTCAGATTCCAAGGTTGGTTCTTCTTTGCACATCAAAGCTTTAAAAATAGGTGGAGCATTTGCCAAGCCGAAGGGAGCCATGTCAATTTGGAGCTTAGACGATGTAGGTAGATGACTGCCTATCAACGGATTGATACGTTGAAAGTAGGACTTTAATCTCCATCCATTGACTCTGGTCTTGTGGAGTTTTCCTGATAAATCTGTTAATCTGTAACTACCATTCCCAAACTTTGTTTTTATCATGAAAGGTCCCTCCCATCTTTGCAAAAACTTTTTGTCAAGTCGAGTATCAAGTCGGTTATCATAGCGAAGAACCAACATACCTTCCTTCAATCCTTTCCCCTTGAGCTTGTTGTTGATTTTATCCCTTTGGCTTGTCGCTTTGGTGATGTAGTGATCAATGCACTCTTCTTTATCTAGCTCAAGTCGTTGGAGATCTAAGATCCTTTCATGTAGAACCTCTTTTGGTTTTTTTGCCACTCTTGCAAGAACGCGCAAGCTTGAGAGCTCTACCTCAATGGAGAGAAGTGTCTCTTGTCCATAAACTAGATGAAAAGGGGTGAATTGGGTAGATACCTTGAAAGATGTCCTATACGCCCAAAGAGCAGCCGTCAAATGGCGATCCCAATCATTAGGCCGGTCCACAACCTGCTTAGAAATGATCTTACATATCATTCCATTCACTTTTTCCACCAATCCATTGCATTGAGGATAGTAGGGTGTGGAATGCAGATGTTTCACTTTTAACCTCCTCAAGAGATCATTCAGAAGGTCAGCCCTAAAACCCGGGCCTCGATCTGATAAGATTTCTAGGGGTGTTCCAAACCTACTACAAATATGATCAAAAATAAACTTTGATACCTCTTCAGCTGTGATTCAGGTTGTGCTTGTTGCTTCCGCCCATCGTGTCATGTAGTCAACACCCATGATGATGAAAACCTTCCCTGTAGAAGTACGAGGCAGGGGACCTATTGCATCCACACCTCACTTTTCAAAAGGGCCATAAGATATTATTGGGACTCGAGGCTCATATGTTAGTCGTCTATCCCCAGCAATTTGGCATGGCTTACATGCCTTACACCAATATTGGACATCACGATGTAAGCTCGGCCAAATAAACCCTGCTTGTAAAATCTTCCTACTTGTAATATCTGGAGAAAAGTGACCACCACAGACATCATCATGACATGAAAGAAGAATTTTCTCTATCTCTTGCACACCTGGTACTCTCCTCAAGACCAAATCTTTCCCTTTGTGATATAAATCATCCCCGATCAACTGGTAAGGTGTGGCCTTCTTAACTAGTCTATGTCTTTGCACCTTGTCTAAGTGTTTGGGACACTCACCTGCTTGTAGAAAGAAGATAATGTCTTTTAGCTCCTCTTGACCTTGATATTTGGGTTCATATAGTTTCACACCTCCTACCGCCATTTGAAGCTTTCCATTTGCGAGTAAGTCTGCTTCCTTGTTATGAGTTCTCACAATGTGTTGTACCTGTGTTGCTTTAAAACCCTTCATCAAAGCTCTTACACTACTGAGCCACTCAAACAATGTACGATTCTTGCACCTCCAAGTCCCTTGGAGTTGCCTGACCACTAGTAAAGAATCACCTTTTATAATAAGTCTTTGTATGCCTAATTCTTTGCATTCTTCTAACCCAAGGGTTAGAGCAGCATACTCAGCCTCAAAGTTAGAGTGAACACTGGGTAGAGTGATACCTTTTCTAACAATTACCTCCTTTTGTGGGTTCAAAATGATGATTCCCCCTGCTGCTTTGTCTTGTTGGCGTTGATAAGCTCCGTCAAAGCATAAAGTATGGGCATTATCAATCTCCTTCACTTTGAGCTGTTTTGAGCCTTCCTCTATTTGTAGTCGTGATCCTTCCCTTTCTCTCACTTTGTAGGTGAGAATGTCTGCAAGTCCTGCTCTTGTGCTATCTTCTACAAGGAAAGTGTATTCAAATTCTTGGAGTTCAAGCACCCACTTTGCTATTCTAGATGAGAGGCTCATGTGTTGTACTACATATGGTAGATTGTGCTCTAAGGTGAGAAAAACAAATGGCACAGGGAGAAGATACGATCGAAACTTCCTTACCGCAAACAAGATTGCAAAGACCACTTTCTCCATTTCAGTGTATCCCTTCTCGGCCGGAGTCATCACCTTGCTTGCAAAATAGATCGGTCTCATGTATGATGTTTTAGGATCTTTTTGCATCAAAACAACACCAATTGCTTCGAAACCTACACTTGCAGTGACATAGTAGGTCTCCTTTGGATCTGGTGGCATTAGGATCGGGAGAGAGCTAAGAATGCCCTTCACTTCCTCAAAACATTTTGCATGTTCCCTCCCCCATTCAAATGTAGATTGGCTTGCCAACCTATGCAAAGGGGCGATGGCTTCTGCTAGGAGATGGATGAAGCGAGACATGTACTTCACTTTGTGGTTGAAGGTCATTAGCTCCTTAGTTGTTGTTGGTGGAGATAATGACAAAAGGGCCTCTACTTTAGAGGGATCCACTTGAATTCCTTGTGAAGAAACCACATGGCCTAGCAAAACCACCTGAGATTCACCGATATGACACTTCTCTGGGTTGAGTTGTCCCCAAAATTGATGGAGCCTCTTAAGCCCCTCTTCAACCTTTTGGCAATGAAGTGATCTACAACTATAAATACAGAAATCATCCATAAAGACTCTTATGGATTTTCCAAAGAATGGCTGAAATACAAATATTGTGAATCTCATGAAGGTGCTAGGAGCATTGGTGAGCCCAAAAGGCATTACTCTGAATGCAAAACATCCCCAAGGTGTGATGAAGGTGGTGTTTGGTTGGTCCTCTTCTGCTATCCTAATTTGAAAATATCCTGAATACCCATCACACACTGTAGTATTCGTGACCTGCTACTTCATTCAAAATTTCATCTTGGAAAGGGAGAGGGAAGTGGTCCCTCTTTGTCGCAGCGTTGAGGGGTTTGTAATCCACGCAGACCCTCCACTTACCATTCTTCTTGGAAGTGACTACAATAGGTGATACCCATTCGGAGCTGGATACTGGATAGATGAAGCCAGCCTTCAAGAGTCGATTCACTTCTTGTAGGAGAGCCTTTTGTTGCACAGATCCTAGTCGCCTTAACTTTTGAGCCACGGGTTTGGTCCCTGGTTTCAATTCAATTCGATGCTCTATTACATCTACACCTCTTATTTGTGAGTAGTCAGTGATAAACAAATTGGGATACTTCCTTAACATATTGATGTAGGACCTCTTCTCCTCACAAGTAAGATCTTTTGCAAGCATCTTCTCAAATCCTTCTTCAAGGTGGTGGCATCTTTCATCCCCTCGTGTGTGATTGTCTGTTGGCTTTTCTTCTATTGGAACATCTTGAGTGTTGGCGTTGAATACAATTCCCATTACCTCCAAAAAAGACTCCTCTTCACTGGTTGATGCACTGGTTGATGCTTCCTCATCACTTGAGTAAGGACTCTCCTCCTCGCTCTCTTCATCTGCCGTGGTTTCATAGTTGATATCTAGTTGCTTTCCTTCTCGCCAATCATACACCACCGGTTGACCCTTCTTAAGAATCAAACGACCACTTCCCCATTTTTTATCTGCATTCACAGCAATGAGCCAAGGCCTCCCTAGGATGATGGGATAGCCCTCCCCCTTAGCTGGCATGACATACATATCCACTCGTGCATCTATGTTACATACAGAGACTTTTACATTTTCAATGATCCCCAAACACTTCACACTTGAGTTGTTGGCTAGCCTAGCTTGACAATTAGAGGACTTTGTAATTTCAAGCCCTAACCTGTTCATTGATTTTTCCGTGATCACACACATTTGAGCTCCACCATCAACATATACATTAGACACCTTTTTACCCCTTATGTAAGCATCCACAATGGGTTCCACATCTTTTTGTAGCTTTGAGGCCACAACCTTAATGGAAAGATTTGCTTTCTTTTTTGGAATTCTTGTACTTACCAACTTTGGCCATTGCCTTCTTACTTTGTCTGATAGGTGTAGAAGTTGAGGCCATGAAATGTTTGGCTTTTGGGTTTGTAAATCCTCCAGGATGTTGTAGGGCTCTAGCTCCTTTCCCAATGGGAAGTCGTTGATACCAATCTCCCTTCGCCTTGATCTTTTCTTCCTGTTACCTTCAGCTTCTTCCATCTTTGACTTCTTCTTCTTGTCCCTTCTGGCTGAATTTGTTCCTTCACTTCTCATGTCTTCATCCTTATCATGTGCTCTTGTGCGTTTTTCTGCCGGCATAACATCAAAGTTTAGAGTATGCTCATCTATTACCTCTTCTAGCTTGATGATGTTGACTCCTCTTTCTTCCTCCTCATGTGGGACGGGAGGTATATCTGCTGGTGGTGGTGGTCGACGAAGGATTTGTGGGCCTTGAACTTGTTCTTGCTGCACAGTGAGAGGAGGCGGTCTGGGGGGGTATATGTCTCCCGGAAGTCGCCTTGGATGTGGACAATTGTACATGCCATGGCCCATTTCATTGCAATTCCAACATCGCAACTCTTGAGCTTGTCTTCGTTGATTGCGATTCCCTTCTCTTGGTTGTCGTTGTTGAGGTAGGCCTTGTACTAGATTCAGAGTGAGGTTCTCAAGCTGTTGAGTTAGCCTTTGTAAAACCTCTTGTTGAGAGTTATCTCCTATTTGTGAAGATTGTGCAAGAGGGGCCCTAATTGGTGCTTCCATGGTTTGTGAAGACTCCCTGTCACTCACTTCATTCAAACCCCTTGCTCTATGTGCTTGGAAGTGTAGTTTTCTAAACTTGATGATGGCTACCTCACGTGCTTCTTCGAAGGTGGATGGGAATTTTAGCTCTACTTTAGCCTTTAAAAGTGGATACAAGCCAACCATGAATCTCTCTTTTTTTAGAAAGTTAGGTGCACCACCATGATTTTCTAATGTAGCCTCCCACCTACCCCATAGATTGACAAAGGTTGCTTCATAAGAGGGATAGTCTTCAAGTGATACCTGCTTATGTCCAATAAGACATTTCCATAGTCCTTTAGAAGTATCACCTTGCCCGAACTTGGAGAGGAAGCTTGCTCGCAGTCTCTCCCAATTGGACTTGATTTGGGGTTGCAAGGTCTCATACCATGCTTTAGCTTCTGCTTTTAGAACCAACGGGAAGGCTCGTAGCTTTACTTCCTCTTCATCTCTCCCGGATATGAGATGTGCCATCTCCAAGTTGTCAAGAAACTCTTGCGCATCTTCCCCACTTCTTGCATAGAACGTGGGAAAAGAACTTGACATTTTGTTTAGACTTTTTGAAATTTCTTTTTTTTAAAGAAACTTTTCTCTTACGGGCTGCACAAGATTGTTGACACTATAAATCTGATTACATTAAAATGAAGATGTACACATCCATTGTTAATTCGTACTTTATCATAGGTAGAATAAATGGATTAATTGAAGCATTGATTTCATTGAGGCGAGTGGATCCAAATATCCTCCTTATGATAGATTGAAACCTAAACTTAGTTGCAATGATTATATGAATGGATTGCCGAGCAATAGGCCTAAAAAGTTCATTGTTTTAATCGCGATTCATGTGCTACTCCTCGTTGTTGGTTTGAAGACCTCGTTCCTTCAAATGGCCCTTGAGAACCCCTTCACCACTGCTTGTTCCTACCTTTAAAACAAAATGAAAACGTGAACATCAAAAGAAGTTTCATAATTGATGATTGGAAGTATAATTGGATTGGGTGATGCCAGTATTTCTCTAAGTCTATCTACACCAAACATAAAAACAATGCGTTGCTGGAAAAAGACTTTTCTATCTATGTGAACATTTACTCTAATGTGTTGTGCAAAATGAAATGGATAGATGGGAACCCCATTGTTCATCACTAAAAAATTTGAAGGTAACTTGGAAATATGTTCCTCAGTGGGGGCACCACTTAATGAGAGCGAGCTTTTTGAAATGGGGCCTCGAAACCCAAACCAATGGGCCTACCCTCACAAAATGTTCGTAAAGAGGTACGCACACTACTTGGGGCACCACCTTCTTTTGGTAGTGGAGAAGGAAACCAATCAAAAATAACACTTGCACTCACCCACTCAAGCAACACACTTTGAAAACCCCCTTACTCTATATACACTTTGGACACTTGAACACCATCAACGATTATGCAACCCAATGCCGTGCATCAAAATGAAATATGCAATTTGTGGAATAGCATTCACCTTCTCCCCATAAGAATACCCATAATACATCCAAACTCTTCCTCTCTCAAGCACTCATCAAAAAATCATGCGCACAAGACTTGCCTCTCAAACACACAAGAGAATCACTTACATCAAACTAACACACTTTGCATAGAGAGCTCATCTCCATCTATGCAATGCCGTGACACAAATAAAATCACCATGAGAGGTAGCCACATGCATATGTAATGAAGCAAAAGAGAGTTGGAGTGAGAAATTTCTTTAGACCAATTGAATAAGTGTGGAGAAACAAACCAATGGTAAATTGAGAATAGAGCACTTACTTGATTTCTCGCACACCTTTTAAGGGGAGGACAGACGCTTGCTAACCGTCACGAATTGCGACACTTGAAAGTTTTGAAGATGATTTCATGATCATTAACATAACCATGAGAGAGATCATGATGTATTTACAAGTTATTGAGGTGCTACAAATGATTTATTGGGTTGATGGAGTAAGAGATTGTAGAATGGAAAGAGTGGAGAATAGAGTTGCACTTCCTCCAAAGAGGAGGGTTAGGAGGGAGGATGTGAAAGAGGGAGAGTTGGGGTTTTCTCTACTATTGATCAAGAAACAACATGAAGTTGAAAATATAGGTGTGTGTCCTTGAGTCTCTCCAAGGGGGGCTATTTATAGTTGTGTAGGAGTGGGATTATGCTACACTTAATTAGAGTAAGTGATTAGACCTAATTAAGTGTCCTTTGACCACTCATTGAATATTGGACATAAAAGGGACTATTTATTTACCAAAAATATCATTTTAAACCGTGAAGGCTCCATAGGGGTGCATAATGTAGGTGGGCCCCACCATGAGGCCCTACGGGTGGCTCCTGCGAGGTATCTCAACTTGTCTGTCTTGGCATTTAGAAAGCATCTTTAGGTTGGTCCCATCACATACAAGTGACCTTGAATACTCATTGCTCTTCTAAAAGATGAGTAGGGGAAAAATAAGATCTCACCCTTTTGATTTACTTGATTTACAGTTCCCTTTTTCTGCGAATCTGACAGATTTACACTATTTTGACCATAACTTTTTACCTGTAGCTCGGAATGACATGCTTCAAAAGGCAAAATTGACCTTCTCAACATGTTTGATATGAATTTGGACTATTCTTCACGCCCATGCACCAAGGAATTCGGTTTGGAAGGTCCACACTAGGCTAGGGAACCTTTTGCTTCCAAGTCTTCTTGTATGGGCCCTTTGCTTGTATGCATCCAAGGGGAATCATGCTTTTTCAAAAGGCTATGATGCTTAAACAAATAGAGGAGGGCCCAATATTATTTGCTTGTGAAAAGAATATACAATTGGAGTCTTTTTTGAAAGGAGAGAAACTATATGTATATTCTTGAGAGATATTGGGCCATCTATGTAGGGGGCATAGAAGACTTGTAGAGAGGGACCATAATCTTTGGTAAAGACAAGTGGAGAGTTGATTTCCATGGGAATTTATCTATATGGGGTGGAAGATGGATATATTATTTTTCTACTACTAATTCACAAGAGGTAAGAAAGTTTAGGGGTATATAGTTGGTTATTGTATGCTTATTCTATTTACAAAGCAAAAAAGAAAAGGGTGGTAATATAAATATATAACTAAGGTGACATTTTTGGGAAGAGTATAATGTATGTGTCGCCACAAAGGTTAAACGAAGAGGGGGAATTTACTCTAGATAACTTAATAGCGTAGAAAAATATATACACATATGAGGAAGAGGACGTTGAGTAGGCTGACAAATGTTGCAAAAAGATGGTTACCATTTTATGCCACTCAACGGATCTTGGAGAATGTGCATCGATTATAGTGCTCTCAACAAAATCACCATCAAGAACAGATTTCCGATTCCTAGGATCGATGATATACTTGACAGGTTACAGGGATCCTCGTGCTTTAGCAGGATTGACTTGAAGAGTCGATATCATCAGATCAAGATAGCGCCAGGAGATGTCTACAAGACAGCTTTTCGGACGACTTTTGGGTTATTTGAGTTTTTGGTGATGCCTTTTGGCTTAACCAATGCTCCTGCGACATTTAACCGGATGATGGACATGATTTTTCGAGAGTACAGGCTATTTGTTGGCACATTCTTTGACGACATCATTGTTTTCTCCAAGAATGAGGCAAAACACGAGATCATCTGCTTCAAGTCTTTCAGGCATTACGAGATCACACGTTAGTGATTAATGCAAAGAAAAGTGAATTTTTCCTACCAGAGATACACTTTTTGGGACACACTGTGTCAGCAACAGGAGTGCAAATGGACCCGGCCAAGATAGAGACTATCCGTGATTGGCCCGATTTGAGGAATGTCCATGAAGTTAGAAGCTTCTTGAGACTGTGTTCGTACTACAGGCAGTTCATACGAAAGTTTGCAGAGGTTGCTTCCCCTTTGCATACCTTGACACAGAAAGGAGTACCTTTTTCGTGGGGACCCACAGAGGTGACTGCCTTTCGGACATTGAAAGAGAAATTGACTACGGGATCTATTTTGACTTTGTCGGACTTGCAGAAGTCATTTGAAGTACATTGTGATGGTTGTGGTCGTAGTCTAGGTGTGGTCTTGATGCAAGAAGGCCATGTCATAGCTTACGCGAGCCGTTTGTTCCTCTAGGCCGGAGATGACAACACAGATCTATGAGAAAGAGCTTTTGGCGGTTATCCATGCTCTTACTCAGTGGCGACATTACCTACTCGGAGCGGATTTTACTGTCTTTACAGACCATCAGAGTTTGCGCTACTTCTTGTCACAGAAGTAGCTTTCGGAAAAGCAGATGCGGTGGGCGAACATCTTGTCAGAGTTCCACTTCCAGATTGTCCATGTGCAGGGACAGAAGAATGTGGTGGCAGATGCTTTGTCTCGGAAACCGTTGGTTCTGGCTGTTTCCACGATACATCATAGGAGCTTCGAGGATATGGTCGATCAGTATGCCACAGATACAGATTTTGCAAATATTTTCACACGGATACGGGATGGGGAGACAGTAGCTGGATACTCCCTTTAGGAAGGCTACTTGATGAAAAAGACTATGTTGTGCGTTACACAGCCGTTGAGGGATAAGGTTATGACTGAATGCCACTGTCCACCTTTTACGGGTCACCGCGGCATTGCTACCACCATGAAAGGGGTAGAGAGATACTTTTTTTTGGCCGAGACTCAAAAAGGATGTGGAAGAGTTTGTGCGCAGTTGCTTAGTATGCCAGAAGGTCAATTTTGACAGGCATAAGGCACAGGGATTGTTAAAGCCTTTACCCATACCCACCCGCCCCTGGAAAAGTATTGAAATGGATTTCATTTTTGATCTCCCGAGAACATAGAATGATCACGATGATTTTTCGATTACATGGCATGTTTGAGACGATTGTCTCCGACAAAGACCCCACATTTATGAGTTTGTTTTGGAAGGCAATTTGGGAGAACATTGGCACGCGGTTGCAGTTCTCGTCATCGTTCCACTTGCAGACTGACGGGCAATTTGAGATTGCCAATTCAGTGATTTTAGATTTATTGAAGTCTTGTATCTCGGATCAGAAGACTCAATGGGAAAAGCACCTATCTTTGGTGGAATTTGCCTACAGTAACACGATACACTCTTCGACGGGGAAGACGCCATGTGAGATTGTTGAAAGTGCTGCGAAGGTTCCATCCTTCCTGAGCACGAAAGATTAGATATTTGAAGCGGATGAATATTCGCAAGATTTGGATACGGCTTTTGCCAAGGTTCGCGAGACTTTGCAGGACTCTCAAGAACGACAGAAAAAGGCAGCGGATCGCCATCGTCGCGACTTGAAACTGAAGGAGGATGATTGGGTGCTCTTACTTTTGAGAAGACACGCCTAAGAAAGAAAAAGGGAAAGGAGAGGCTTTTTCCAAAGCTTAGTATGCGATACTACGGACCTTTCCAGATCACTGACAAGATAAATGATGTCTCCTTCCGATTGAAACTGCCAGATACTTGGAGGATTCACAATGCATTGCATGTGAGTCTCTTGAAACCTGTTAAGGGTGATGTGCCTGATGATAGGGAGCCTGATGAGCAACCCGAAGTGGAAGAAAACGAGGAGATCCTTGTTCCTGAACAGATTTTGGCACATAACGATACGAAGAAAGGTAAAGTCCGAAGGCGGTTCTTGGTTAAGTTCAAGAACTTTCCTGCATTTGATGCGAAGTGGATGGAGGAGGAGGACCTAGCAGATACTCCTCGGATTGTGAAACTTTACCTCGATGTTTTGGTTTAGCATAGTCTACTCCAAACGGAACCCAGAAATTCAGCTTGGCCGAAGATCTGGTACAGTGGAATGCACAAGAGAGGAGTTACTCCACTCCTTTGTCAACAGATGCCTCGATTTCGATACTAAAGTCACTCATGTCTCTTTGAGCTTCAGGGATACTAAGAGCTGACAGTATTCTGCTGGATGACTTTATGAAATGAAATTCCTGATAATGATACTGATTTGTTCTTAACTTCTTGTGAGTGCAGGAACTGATAGACGAAATGACTGCCGCATTTTGGTCTGATTGATCTCGAATAGACATGGTTGCAATAGGGGTTAGTCAATCGGACATCGATGAGGTCCCGATTGGACCTAGATGTGATTGCTAGCTACATTGCCGATAAATCATGGTCTAAGATCCGAATGAATGTTGAATGTCATGTGATGTCCTGTGATGTCCTCTGATGTCGTGTGATGTGACTGTCGATTTTGTACATGTGCTAGATGTGTGTTCCTAGTACGTAGGTACTAACAGTCAGTGTCTGCTAAGACGGTTTATGGCTTTTGTCGGTTTTGTAGGCGTAATCGCGGTCGATTACAATGCTTTCAAGAGGGGGGTATGTCACAAAGTGATGACGTGGCAGACAACAAAAACCCTAATTTCTGCCAAAAACCCTAAAATTCTTGCAAACCCTAATTTCTGCCAGAATTCCTAATTTTCGGAAATCGCAGAGGCTACTAAAAAAAAAAATTTGAAAAATGATGAGTGAAGCAAATTTTGCTTTTTCTCTACAATATGAGAAAGAGAGAGAGAGAGAGAATGCTTTTGCTTTCAAGTTTTGACTCTCTGTGAGAGAGAGAGCAATTGCTTTTGATTTGAAGCTTTTGGGGCTCTGCTGTTGTGCATCCCTTGTAACCTCTAAATTAGTGGCGAGGGCCTCACTTCTCAGAGCATCTGGACGCAGAGTCTGAGAGTGAAACCCTAGCCACTCTCTTGTACTTTGATTTGATTAATATAAAAAGAAATACCGAAAGGGGCGCCAGTCTTTGGGGCCAATATCTCTAGGCACGGAACTCCGCCGGGCCATTGCAAATCTATTGTGATCTGTGAATTGTTTTGAAGTGGTTATTTGGTGCTGTCGCGATTGATTTTTGACTTGGAGTGTCCAAGTTTGTTACAGGCAGAGGTTGGAGTAACCCAAGCGTCTTATGCCAATCATACTTTACTTTTTGGCAAACCAAGCATTCCCTGACATATTGATCAATGTCTGCTCTAAGGCTTGGCCAAAAGAGATATCTTTCGAATGCTAAAGTCGTAGGAAGAATTCCCCGATGACCCGCATAAGGTGAAGCATGTGCTTCTTCCATGATTTTCTCTCTCAATGGTTCTCCCACGCAAATTGCTTGATGGTGATAGAGGTAACCATCCCGAATAGAATAGGGATATTCATCCTCTCCGTTCTGTAACTTACTCCAAATGGGGAAGAAGTCTGGGTCGTTCGGATACAACTCAAGAAGTGATTCCAATTCTTGGTGATACACAAAAGTAACTGCATTCACCCTAGACCGTCTTGACAATGCGTCTGCAGCCACATTCTTACTCCCAGCCGTATGAAGGATCTGGAAGTGAAACATGGACAAAAAGTTGGCCTATCGCATCTGCTTCTCGGATAATTTCCGTTGCGTAAGGAAATACCGCAAACTCTAGTGATCGGTTTTGATCACAAAATCCACTCCTAGAAGATAATGCTTCCAGGTAGACAAGGCATGAATCACAGCCATAAGTTCTTTCTCGTAGATCGAGGCATCCTTAAGCCGTCTACTTTCATAAACCACTACATGGACTTTTTGGTTAAGCATTGCATCGATGCAATCACTTGAAGCATCGCAATGAACCTTGAATGGTTTCCTTAAGTCTGGCACTATCAAAATAGTTCCATGGCTTAGTAGGTACTTTGGCCTATCAAAGGCACCTTGTTGTCTCGATCCCCACTTAAAAGAGATCTTCTTCCTTGTTAGGTCATGGAGTGGTCCTGCTACTTGAACAAAGCCTCGGATAAACCTTCGCGGATAAACCTCCGATAGTAGGAACACAATCCCAAAAAGCTACATGCATCATGTACCGTAGTGGGAGTTTGCCAATCTTGCACGACTTGGATCTTTACGGGATCCATTCTCACTTGATTGTGTGAGACTATATGGCCGAGATAGTGTATCTCAGGGAGGAAGAACTCACTCTTCTTTACATTCACATGTAGCTCATGCTTTCGCAATTCCTGAAACTATGTCCAAGTGCTTCCAATGTTCCTCCTCGGTCTTTGAAAAGACGAGTATGTCATTAAAGAACACTCCTATGAAAGCTCGGTGTGGGCTGAAAATTAGATCCATCATTTGATTGAATGTGGCAAGAGCATTGGTCAAGCCGAAAGGCATCACCAAAAATTCATAAAGTCCAAAGGTTGTGCGAAAGGAAATCTTATGGACATCCTCAGGGGCTGTGCGTATCTAATGATACCCGCTCTTTAAGTCAATGCGACTAAAGATGCTTGCACCCTGCAGCTTATCGAGAATATCATCAATCCGGGGTATCGGAAAGAGATTCTTGATAGTGATCTTGTTTAGAGATCGGTAATCTATGCACATTTGAAACGTGCCGTCTTTCTTCAGCACCAGTAGAACTGGAGAGCATTAAGGCGAAGTACTTGGTCGTACTAGACCTTTTTCCAGAAGCTCATTCACTTGCTTCAAAATTTCCTCTTGCTAAGCAAGACTAACCCGATAAGGGGGTTGGTTTGGGGGAGAGCTACCGGGTACAAGATCAATCCGATGATCTTCCGGATGTTCCAGAGGTAGCTTGTCCGGTAGAGTATCCGTGAAACAATCTTTTTACTTTTCAAGAAATTGAAAAAGTTCAATGTCCAAACTAGAGAGCACCCTCATTAGTTTTATCCCTTTCACGTGCGAAAATCAAGCAAAAATGCACTTCTTTAATTCCTTCTTAATGGAGATATGGATTACAATAGAGAATAGCCAGTCCCTTGCATCGGCAAAAATTTTAATGTTCTTGCCCTCATGCTCAAAAGCGAGGGTCTTTTCTACATAATTTGGGACCAGTTGCATATAGTAGTGCCATGGCATACCCAAGATGATATCACATCCCTCGATGGGTGCCATCAAAAAGCATTCGCGGTCCTTGTACTCGCCAATCCGAAGATTGAGTTGTCCTTGCACGGGAGTTGCATTGGTGGTCAACCCCTCAAATGCCGATCCGGAAGTGACTGGAGTTCCAAGCTGAGCCGATGTGAGGCCCAAGCGTTCCGCAGTTTCTGATGAGATGAAGTTGTTTGTCGATCCAAGGTCATAGAGGATCAACACCTGCTGGTTGATCCCCAACCTTTTAAGGAGCTGACGCTTCCCTTTCTCACTTTTTGTAATCCCTTGCACATCAGGAACGGAATTCAAGCTCGGTGGAGCGGGTTCCTTCTTCGATTGTTCCTTCTTCAAAGATGCTTGTTCCTGCCGTTGCTGCCGAACAGGGCAGTCGGTCTTCATGTGTCCTTTCTCACCACAATAGAAGCACCTTCCTTGTTCTTTGAAGGTATGTACTTGCTACGGCGTGAGATACTTGAGCCATTTTCCGGTACCCTCTGGCTTCTTAGGTTGGTCCGGGTCCTCTGGGGGACGCTTTTTGCCTTGGTTGCCATGGTCATCATAAACCGCTCTTTGCCTTGCACGATATGTGCTATGTTCCATTCGTCTGGGGGTACCAGTGGAATGTAGATCCTCCGCAATGATTGCCAACTCCATCATCCGTTGAAGGGTGTCGTGTGGGTACACCTTCATGCTCTTCTGAAGCAGGGGTTGAAGGCCTGCTTCAAACTTTCGCATCTTCTCCTCGTCGGAAATCTTCATAAAAGACGTAACTTCCAGAAGAACCGACCAAAACTTGTCGACATAAGCCCGTGACTTTCTCTTGTTCCTTCTGGGCAAGCCAACCCCATTCCTTCCAAATGTCCTTCTCGAAATCAGGTGGAAGAAATTGTTCATAAAATTCAGCTTTGAATTGAGTCCACGTTCTGACATGTGTACCTTTCAAAATTTTGGCTAACCACCAGTTGCTTGCAGTCTCCTTGAGATGCATCCCAACGTGACGCAACTTGGATTTTTCAGTAAAGTTTCCATTGGCAAAAGCAACTTCAAACTGCCTGGTGCCTTGGAGATATCTTTCCATCCTGTGTAGTTGTCAAACGTCACATCCTTGTCCCGGATTTGAAAATCCGCATCTTGCGGTGACGTCTGCAGTTATCCCTCTTGAATTGGGGCTTCTCTTTAGTATTATGTAGGAAAGTAGTAGGAGTTTTCTTCTCGGGAGAAGATTTAGATACTGTATGAGAAGTAGATGTAGTAGTATAGTGAAGAGAGTATGATGGAGAAGAGATAGAGACGTCCTTGCTTTTGTTAAGAGAAAGTTCTTTTTCTTGACCCTTGCTCTTGGAAAGTTGTTTGTCCTGATCCGGAGATCCCTTGTGCATTTCGGCACCTCTTTTCGAACCATCCTCTTGCGTTTGCTTCCATTGGCAGGATTTTCCTTACGCCCATCAGCATCCGTTCCTTGCGGCTTCTTGATTCCATCCAAAGCCTTTTGGACAGTCGGCAACGAAATAACTTGTTACAGTTCCGCGAGTTGAGCTAGCACTTGTTGAAGTTCGTCTTCAACGGTTCTTCCGTGGCTCGTCATGGTTCTTCCCATTCCTTCCCAGAATCGTCCTCCTTTGCAAAGAAAGCGAGGAATCCGAGCTCTGATACCACTGTCACAAAGCACACAAATAATCAACAAGCTGAAAATAAATAATCTTTCAACTAAATAGAGTTGAGGGAGAAGTTCAACACGATATTTGGAACCAGAAGATGGTTGGTCCCCCCCCTTAAAGAGAATCTTTATTAGGGAGAATCTTTTTACAAGCAAAAGAACCGAAGAAAACCCCTCCGTTCTAATTCTCAGACTCGATGGCCGTTCCTTCCCGTGAGGGAAATCCGAGAGACGAGCTCTCAATCCTTTTAAGTTTTTTCGTCTGTCCTCGGAGTTCAGGTTCCCCAAACAATTTTCGAATTTCGTTCTCAGAACTCCCAAGCGTAGGCCGAGGCCTTCCCGCTTCTCCTTCGCGATGAAGTACCTGCAAACACACACAAACACGGGACAACAATTCGTATGGCGAATCCACAATTGATACCTGTCGCTCTTTGCACGGAAAAGCGACTTCCGTGCTCCGTAGTCTCGCGATCAATCTCTTCTTCTTCTCGGCAGAGCTCCTTCCCAAGCTAGCGCTGGCAAAATTCTGTCCAATAGAGGGGGCGAGTGTTGTTTTTATAGGTTTCGAGGACCAGCAGGAATAGCCGGTCCGAACCCGGAGGGCTAGCGCTAGCAACTAGAGAAAGGAGAGAGTCTTGAGCTGGCTGTTTTTGCAACTAGAGAGAGGAGAGAGAGTTGCGTTGGCTGTAAAAACAGCCGTACAAAGATCATTGATGCTTTTTTTTATGAGTCTTGCTTTATTTTTAATGGGCTGCCCACTTATTAAGTGGGCGGCTAATCACTTCCAATAAAAAAATGTGAACTTGGACAAAACTCAATAGAACTGAGTGAGCTGAAAATTGATGCTACACACGCACATTCAGAGCATCCGTAGGTGCAGTTCTCAGGCACAGATCCTCACGAGAAAGCGTCTGCTTATCCCAAAAAAACACTTAAAATATTCTGGTTTTTTTTTAAGAAAAGCTTCTTAGAACCCATCTTTATTCTTGTGCTTGCGTCTTTACGCTATTTCTTTTTCTAGTTCGGGTTTCCTGCCAGACCCACGGACTATCCCCTTTCCGATGCTCCCGTCACCCATCACGTGACGCATCGAGAATATCTGTTTCCCGCTCTCTCCTACCGAACTAACGGTACAACCTCTTCGCGATGCTTAATGTCACCCATCATATGACGCATTAGAGTTTTCGGTTCCTGATGGCTTTTAATAATTCCAATAGATCTACAATTCCTAACCTTACGGTTCAAGTGCACATATTTAAATATTCTAATTTCAATAAAAAGAAATTACTCAGAAAAATAAGAAAATAGTCCATTTAGCAACAGTTTCCATGGTAAGCATTTCAGGATACCCCCACTTTGCCAGAAGTTGCACTCCGAAGGAAGATGTCAGAAACCATATAACTTCGGGCAAATACCCACACCCTCTCGCCCCTACCCGCTCCCTCCCTCCCCTCTCTCCCCTCACTCCCCTCTTGCTCTCACCCCTACCCACCCCCTCACCCCTCGCCCCTACCCACCCCCTCCCCTCTTGCTCTCGCCCCTCTCCACCCCTCCCCTTGCTCTCGCCCCTACCTACCCTCGCCCCTCCCCACCCCCTCCTCCTTGCTCTCGCCCCTACCTACTCCAGTCCCCCCTTGCCCCTCCCCACCCCCTCCCCCCTTGCTCTCACCCCTACCCACCCTCCCCCCCTCGCCCCTCTCCACCCCTACCCTCGTCCCTACCCACCCCCCTTGCCCCTACCCCCCTCCTCAACCTCCCCTATCCACCTTCTCAGCCTTCCCTCCTCGGTCCGAGATATTTCAACAGCTTCGAATTCAAGCTTGCCTGGAAGGGAACTCGGCAATTTTAGTGTAATTACCTGCAACAGCTTCGAATCTTGACCTAAAACTAGAAGCATTTCAAGGTTTCTCTTATTTTCTTTGTAATGGAAAAATGCATTTTTCTAGTCTGCCCCTCTCCATCAACCCCCTATTCCCTGTTTCTCATATTTTGTAGCTTTGTGACTTTCGGTGTTTTGGTCATTGCTTGGGTCTTCTTCAGTTTTTGCTTGCTGGATAAATTATCTCATTCTAGCGGAGTTGCTCGTACTTCTTTATCATCTCCTGCAAATACCTACATCAGCTTCTTCAGTCTGGGTAGCTACATTTTTTCCTTCCTTCTAGTTTCAGTGTTCTCTCTAGCGGAGTTGCTCGTACTTCTTCATCATCTCCTGCAAATACCTACATCAGCTTCTTCAGTCTCATTAGCTACATTTTTTCCTTCCTTCCAGTATCAGTGTTTTTTCTCACAGGGCCGGTGAGTGGTCTTGTGGCGGGCAACCTGTAGCAAGGCTACAGTGTCACTGGCAAAGGACAAGCAGTTAGTTTCAAATGGTCACAATTCATAAAGAGTTCTTGACGGACTCTCGCCTGGGCAGTGACATGTGGCAAGTGATACGGATGGTGGTCTAGTGGACACCGTGGCCAGATCACCACCACCTCAGTTTGGAGATAAGCTTAGCTGGATTGGGATATGTGCTAGCCATTGGTGGCTCTTAAGAAGATACATATGTGTGGCTGGTGCCAGTCGTCGAGATCTATCATCATCATCATCATCTACTTTGTATGGCCATTCGTCTTGAATCTGGCATCTTGAGTTCATGCACAGCACGTCTACACCATCCCTGCACAGTTGAGCCTCGACACCCCCATTGTACCCGTGAGTTCTGGGCTAGAGCTGAGTGTGCTGCCATGCCAGAGTGTGTATTGGTTTCTTTGAGTTAGTCGAGTCCCATGCTATTCAGGTTACTTTGAGTCGTGGTGTTGTTTGCTTTGTTATTCATAGTCTTCTGTGTTTTCAATCTGTTGGAGTGAGAACGAACTCACATTGCACTCAGGAGCACCCACTGTAGAGAGCACGACACATTATTTCCGCTACATAGAGAAAAGAGACAATGGCACGAGAGAAGAGAGAGATAGATGAGTGAAAGGATGGGGAGCCCAATGACTCCAGATGGGAAACAAGACAAAAGGACAGAGCTCCCTAGGCCACATATGGTGAGCCATGGCAAGGTCAGGAAAATATTTGTCCCCAATAACATGACCAAAAATAAAACCCTCATCTTAGAAATAATAAAATGGCCAAAACAAGCCTTGACACAGGCAACGTGCTGGTGCAAATCCTAAATGTGCCTGAGATCCCTGGCTGACAAGCATCTCTATCTACCGCAAACTTTTTGGCCAGCAATGTGCAACCTGTGGTACTACCAAGCTCTATGAGAGTAATGTTCCTTTTCCAGATGCTTTTCCTCTACCACCTACGAATTGAAGTCGCACTAACCTCCTACTTACATAGGAGATGGAAGATTTGAGGTCTCAGATTGAGGATTTCGTGATTGGCAGTATCACTTCCTTGCAGAATGCATCTGCCTGCCTGCCCACTGTACTTTCCCTTAGTTTCAGGGCTTTCCTCAGTCAGTGCCACAGTTCCCGTTGCCCATTATTGATAGAGCTTTATTCAATCAGATGTATGCTCCATCCCCTCAGACAAGTCTCACTACGACCACCATGTTCATCGCCCTTCTCGGATGGCACCCCCCTCTTCTCAATTCACGAGGTATGTGCGAACACCACAGACGGATGACATTCCTTCCTCCAGCCACGATTCCAACGATAGTTTGGGGCAGCAGTTTTGACGACTCTCCTCCATCTATGCAAATACTGTTCTTTCAGTATTTTTTATACTTTTCAATCTTCGGTTCCGTACCAGATTCTATGTTGCTTTGGAATCTCTTTAGCCTTCTCAGCAGACTCACTAAGACGTGAGTGATCTTGTGCCGGGCAGCCTGTAGCCCATCTATAGTGCTTTAATTTCACATGGATGGTGGACAGGGTAATGAGACTAGTCCTAGTCTTGGACTAGTTCAAGTCAAGGACTGTTGGACCACTAGACCACTGGACCTTACTTTGGTAGGGAAATGAATGTTTTGTATTCACGCCATCACCTACCTGGCTTACCATCCACCATAGTCAACTCAGCATATCCCCTTCCAATGGAAATTTTTTGCTCTTGCATAAACTATGGATGATATCAGTCATGGATCTATTAACAATCGATCTTGGTTTGGAGTCTTGTGTCTGGCACAGTCTCACAGCACACTCCATGCATAGTTGAGCCTAGACAAACCCACTGTATCCTGTCCGTCCTTGATCTGGAGATGAGACTGAAACCTGTCAATTCTTGTAGATGATACATTGTGAGTTGATTGCTTCGGCTGAGCCTTGAGGACCAAATGTGTTGTTTTACAGTCAATTTCTGTTTCGTGGTTATCTGCGTAGTTGTCATTTCCAATGTCTATGTGATTCTTTTGAGGGTGAGACTTTGTGCACATTACATAGAAAGGTACCCACAGAGAGCATACAGCACATCACACTTTTACTTCTGCACTTGAATGTGCAATAGGATCCATAATGATGCCATTAAAATTCTAGGGAAATGCCAGACTACAATATGATATAAAGAAACAGATGTTAGAGCCAAAGAAAGAAGGTACGATACTGAAAAAAACGACCAGGAAATATTGCAATAGCCAAAAGCGTTTCCAAAATGGCCTCTTCAGAAAATGATGCCACAAAGCATGGGATAGCTGCCACTTCAAACCTTTGGAATAAGAATAACACCTGAAAAGGTGAAGTAAAGATACCAAGACATATGGCATCAGCAATTTGCCTCTGTTGCAAGAAGCATCCAAGATGGAAAATGCCAAAATAATCTCTCCATAAATATTAGTGCTATTTGCACGCACGCACGGTCAGCCCCTCTTTAGATACATGGGGGTGCAGGTAATGGCTCACCTCATAGGTATAAGATGATTGCATTCATAGCATGATCAGAATTTTCGACCCAGGAGCCACAGGCTGAGCTTGAACACACATTCAGCTAGTCCATGCTTTCATTGGCATCCCATAGGACAAGAATACCTCTGGTCCCCACTGCATGCGTAGTAAGCTTGCATGGAAGGATCAAGCCAGATCTAGGCTCTAATCAATCATCTCTGCTCTGTAGACAATTTCACAATGATTTCTGACAACTGGCTGACCTGCCCACCCTCTTAGAGACTCCAACACCAAATTTCATATGCTCTAAGTTATCCCAAATTACTTCTCCCGATCTACTTTCCCTTAGTGTCAGGCTTCAGATGTAAACCCTATTCTTCATGGTGATTCTAATGTGCAAAAGAAACTCTTCCCCTGTTAAAGCTAGTCAATGTCCCCCTTATAGCATCCTCCTGTATTCAATCTTTGAACTTGTTCCTTTAATTCTGTAATAAGCTTTCTTTGAATTCCATAATAAACTTTCTTTGGATAAACTTGTTCTTTAATTCCGTAATAAGCTTTCTTTGAATAAACTTGTTCTTTAGCTCCGTAATAAGCTTTCTTTGAAGTAGCCTTTTCAAAAAAGCCAAAAAAACATTCTCACCGTGCAGGGCGTTCAAGCCACCAACGAATCACATATGTATTCAACAAAATTGAACAACCAAGCTGGGAACTTGAAAGGACACTTCACATGACACCAATTGTAGACACGGAAACTATTGGCACCAAAACTAGTGCCCTTAACAGTATTTGTTCACTTTAAATTTGTTTCTTGTAAAGAAATAAAATAGCGAGAACCCTACCCATTCCGGAATGCGAAATAAGATCTTCATTTTCTCTACCATGTAAGAACAAGCAGCTAAAATCGGGAGGGAAAGCCTGCGCACTTGAAGTGGTTAATTCCACGGATCATCACCAATTAACATCAAGATATGGCACCTAAAGCTTTACCCACACATGAAAAGAGGCAATTCTTTATCAATCATATAGAAAAACATCAAGACATAGTGTTAAAAGCTTACCCACACATGAAAAGAGGCCATTCTCTGAGAGATTTGGAGCTGAACCAAAATCCTCTTCGTATAAGTATCCCATACTGTGCAGATATTCGTTCAAGCAACATTATTGATCTACAAGCTGAGCATGAGCTCACAAAAACATAAGAACGAAGAGATAATACCTTCATTAAGTTCTCTATTATCAGCCGGCTATTCACAGCCACAAGTATCACAATGCATAAGTTGAAAAGCCCTGCGTGACTCTGAATCAAATTCCATCAGAAAGTCATACTGAGAATGTGTATCTTGAAACGCAGGGCCTTGCCAAATAAATACATTTGAGATCAAAGTGTTTACAGACTTGTGTATACACAAGCTTATCTTAGCATATAATATTTTTTCAACTTATTCTACTATTGTTTCTGGGGAGACCTTTCAGCATTTCTGTTCGCTTCATTCGATGCAAACTTGGGGTTCTTTTTAACTCCTTGGTAAAACCCTACCTCCTTGATTTGACTCCATTCCACTTGCTCACCTGGTAAGTGCCTCAACCACAATCGGTGTAGCTCTCAATTCCGCTCTTAACGACCTCATGTGGCATTGTTCCTGGAGATCATAGTGACTGATGGGTCTCTTCATACATCGTATATCCATACCTCTCCATCCATCATCCTAGAGATCATAGTGAGTAACGGTCTCTCCATATCTCTACATCCCATCATACATCCGGCCAGACCCGCTACGACGGTCTAGACTGGGTCCCCAAATCTGTACCCCAAATAATCATCTATGTATCAAACAACCATAGTACCTTAGCCCAAGTCTCCTGACACTGTACCACAATGAGCATATCTGTTCTGCATACCCCCATGTCAATCTCGAAGCTGCTGCCTCTCTCATAGAGAAAGAGGGTCTTGTAAAAATGACTCCCACATATGTGTATGACTCTACATATTTAACCACCTCCTGACCATTGATGCTGATGCCCTCCCCCACTGTGCTCTAATGTTAAATATCATCACCTTGGTCTCGCCAAGAAATCTCTATTCTGTGCATAGCCATGTAATGCATCTAACTATATCTTTGTAGCCCCTTTAGTGAGTCCACAATGAGAACATCATCATCCGCATAAAGAAGCAACGATATCCAAGTGTCCAAGTGCCTAAAAACCCTGCACCTTTATCACCCTCTCTGTCAAAATAGTCTGATACCTCATCAATATACAAACCGTAAAGAGTAGGATCTCAAGAGCAGACATCCAGGTACTTCACTCTTAAGCGTGGAATGAACTAGCCCCTCTTGCATGCACACTCTACCTATGCATCAATCTCACTATAGGTCCTATATCAAAAGCTTTGTAGAAATCGACAACGCGGCAATAGTATGGCATCCATGTGCTCAAACCCTCCACACAACTGTTGAAGGAAGGTGATTGAGTGCTTCTTAGGTTTGGGATCGCTTACACTTAAGAGCATGGGAGCCAAGGTGGCTGGTTGGCTGTGTGTGTGTGTGTGTGTGTGTGTGTGTGTGTGTGTGTGTGAGAGAGAGAGAGAGAGAGAGACAGAGAGAGTGATGAGAACAAAACTTAGGAGTGATCAGAATGCTAATCTACGCTCGGGAGAAGTTCCAAGTTAAACATTTTATTGTATGTAGCTACATAAAAGAACGTTCATTCAGCATTTTTGCCAGCAGATAAGTGGCTAGACCCATAGTTTTACGAAGCAGCCGTACCTGGTGAAAAATTGCGTCTGAGCTCAAGGGACTTTCTCTTAGCTTTCTGTGTGCTGGCGCAGAAGACCGAGACCGAGATGCATACTGCAGTTTTGAAGCTAGAGATTCCTTTGCTTCAGAGCTGGCACTAGTGTGAGAATTGGCCGCCTTCACAATTGATCTTTTCCTCCGACGTAGAGCCTCTTCGCCAGAGGCATTTGGGCTCGAAACAGATTCTTCTTCCATTGACAACTCTCTTCGACGGTCCTCTGCATATACAATCACAAGTACGATTGAATGAGGCTGCGGGTTGTATAATATTTCTTGCACATTTCAAACAGCCTTGCAATAACAGCTAAGCGTGTGAAAGGATTCAATGGGTGGGTTAATGGTGTGTGTGTGTGTGTGTGTGTGAGAGAGAGAGAGAGAGAGAGGAGCAGCAGCATGAATATGGGTAGCGATCGTTACAGCTTTGCTGGGGAAAAAGAGGTGTATGCGTGTGTGTGTGTGTGTGTGTGTGTGTGTGTGTGTGTGAGAGAGAGAGAGAGAGAGAGAGGAGAGAGAGAGAGCCTGGTTGGAGTAGCTGCGCCTGCGCTATGGAAGATTCCTGCGCCAAAACGTGTCTGTATGACTTGAGAGGGGAGGGAGGGCGAGAGACATCGGCGACGTACCAACCTTTAGGCTACTTTTCTGAAATGCGCCCTCCTTGAGGTATTACGTGTTCCCTCCAAAAATTTTGTGCCGTTCTTTCCTGCATTCAAGACCGAGAATGTTCTAACGAACTTTCTACTAGATTTGGAATTCTAAGGGCACATTCGCACGGTCAGTCTTTTTGGAGGTTTTTGCCAGCAGAAAAGCCTGTTGCACTTGCGTCTATGTTTTGTAGCTCCCAAACGAAGCTTTTCATAGCTAACTTTGCCGTTTTTGGCAGAGTTGGACTAGTGAAGGCAGCGTTAGAATAATAGCGTCAAAGCAATTGACGAAACTTTAACCTCCGCCCTCTACTCCGTGCGGATCCGCCCTAAAAACAACCCTTGCTATTTAGAGCTACATCCCACCTAATTGTTGCAGAGCTGCAATTTAGAGCTACATCCCACCTAATTGTTGCAGAGCTGCAACCCCTAGTGCTAGCACGCATGTGGGGGAAAGACAAAAGTGCTCTAGCCCTTAGAAAAAGTTGCTCTCACACTATTTTTTACAGTGTAGGTATTCTTGCACTGAGTCGCATAGGGACCTGTGTGTGCACATACACGAACTCATGTCCAAAACTCCAATAGCAATTCCTTTATGTTGTGAGCATCAACAACATTTCCTTATGAAGACATACCTACACTGTAGTTCTAAAGGAGTTAATAACTTTATGCTAGATAACTTTGTGTACTTTGAATTTAAACAATATTCCCACACGTGCTCTTGCAAAACCATATGGTGTCAATACACTCTTAAAAACGATTGTTGCATCTTGTCGCACACAGATTAATCCCAATTTGAAATCCATTGCTTCCTACTTCGCATTTGTGGTCCTTTCGTGTTTACATTCGCCCTCCCATATATCGATCCCATCTTCATAACTACCAAGTTGTCCTAGTTTTCCCTCACACCATTGCCGCTCAACATCATTACCACAACTATTTCCAATTAAACTCAACTTAGTTGATGGTTCTTAAGGCATCCCCCCTCCCACTTGACCTCTTATGGGCACTCCTCAATTCAGTTGACTCCTCCCTAGACATGATTGATTCTTATCAAAACATGTCATTATCTTTCCTTGAAAACCTACCCTGCTACTCGTTTCTTATGATCAAAGAATGAATGTAAAGTTTATTCTCAAACATGCTTGTGGTATGCTTATTCAATACATACACATGGACATCAACTCACTCTACATTTGTGATCCATGCAAAATGAGCAAAAAAGATTAATAAACAAAATAAAAGCCCCACCTTATTCTATAGTTGTAAACCATACGGAAGGAGAAAAAAGCGAAAAGGGGACTTTTGTGCAGAGACACATCACGATAGGAGCAAGAAAGTATAAATTTGGGAGACCAACTATGCAATCGAATGTACCTCGTTTCTTGCCCATGTGAGTGCATCTTATGTTGAATACCTTGCAACAATCCATAGCTACTCTCTTTCCTATATGCACTCACTCATGATATACACTACAAATTGGGATTGGCTTGCACTCGTCGTTTTCCTCCACCATGATTGGATATGCTTGACCCTAAGTTGTTTACCCTTGAAGTCAAGCCCTACCATATTCAGGTGATAAAAAGATCAAAGGGGGAGACATGATGATGAAAAAGAGGGTGAGATTGGAGGAGGATGGATAGCTATGGACGCTTGAGCTTAACCCCTGCATGATTGGGGATAGAAAAGATAATAGATAATGGAGAGAGATGAGAGAGAGAGGGACATATCAAAGGAGGATGGATAGCACCATGAACACTATTAGGCTATCAATGAAAATTTTTAAAATGAAGGCCCACCACTACTGCATAAGTTAAACTAGGGATAACAAAAGATGTCAACTCAACCATTGCAACCCAACCAATATAGGGATAAGGCAAAGCAAAACACTGAATTGTGGATAATTAATGTCCCTATTATAGGTTACTACGTGTGTGTTCTAGGATAGTCATAATAGAATAGAATTTATTTTTGGAGATACAAAATGTACCTTTTATTTTGTAGTTACTCCTCTAGCAAAGTCTCAAATATCTACTCAAAACTCTTGTTAAAACCACTTGTAAGCAATCTTATACCTTGGCTCAACATCTCCAAACTATGTCTTTAATGTTTTTAATGCTACGAGTGTTGGGGTAAAAGCGCTTCGCCTTTTGCCTGCCCAGACGTCCAATGTCCGACCGTCCACTGTGTATACCCACTTCTTTATTCTTTCTATAGACAAGAATAAGGAGCACCACACTCATACACTTGAGTTACTTCTTGAGGCTACTCCACCCACATCCTGTGTTCTCTCTCTCTCCCCTTCTCACTCTTCGCACACGCACAGCATTCGCGCACTCACAATTGGTATCAGAACTTTAGGATGTGCGTGCGACGGCTTCCTTTGGCGAGACAGAAGTGATAGAGCTCGGCTATGGCGGTTTGAGCTCTGTGAAGGTGGTTACAGCTCGACGGTGCCAGATCTCATCTTAGGTATGTATATTCAGCTTGTGTAACAAGCCATTGCTGAGTGTAGAGAAAGAGCATAAACAAGAAGTGTTGCAGCTTGTTTCTGCTATTTTTGGGTCCCTCCCGAAACAGTGTTTTTGCACATCTCCGTCACATACATTCGGATGGACATGATCCAGGAGTCTAGGTTGGGATTTTGGCAAATTCTAGATGCACTGGTGATGTCCATTTTCTGAATTCTACTCTGAATTACAATAGGTGCAACAACAGCAAGTTTATGCTGCGTTTTTGGGCCAAAAACGGAGATTTTTTGCATATCTCTCACACTTGGACTCGGATATATGTGATCCAAGAAATTACCCTAGGTTTTGGCACGTTCCAGACGCACTGGTTGTATCATAATTTTGAAATTTTGAGTACTGAATTTTTTGTAGCAGCCTGTCAACAATCTCGACATATTGAGGTTTTGCAGTTTGATTCCTACAATGTAGAGAGTGATGCGGTTTTCATTTTTGGCTATCTATGGCACACTATGGTGCTATTTGAGAGAGAATTCACCTTGTGTTTGCATATGCAAGTGATACTTTGGGATGTGACTTTCGGATTGTTACACATCTGGATGCGGTTTCATGCGCATTGTTTGACTATGTGGGGCATTTCAAAGAGCTTTTTTAGCACGGTTTTGTGCAATTTCATGCTATGTATGCATTATGCGGATACAATTTGAGCTAGCCATAGCTTGCAGGTAGAAGGTTTACAGGTTTGCAGTGTATTTTGGACATGTACACGTCCATAGAGCTACTCGGTCAGGAGTGAGCCAATTTGCCATGCTTTTGGCATTGCATGTAGACCATTTTGTGGATTTTTCTACTAAGACAATGTCTATTGTCATATGTATTTGGTGAGATTTTTTGAATTTTTCTCAGTTTCCAGGGGAAACTCTGTCGGATTTTTCTAAGATTTCTCGCCATGGTTATGCGTATTCACAGTTTGCTCTCTGATAGTTTAGTGGTTGAGTTGACTCCCACTCTGACAGTTATTTGCAGTTTTTTGGCTTGCGGTTTGCGTTGAGTTTTGACTCATTTTGCAAAGGAAATTCTGTTCGTTTTTCCCCGTCTTCTCGCCATAAAATTTTACAGTGTTACGCCATCTTGTACAATGGTCGATATATTCCCACTTTGACAATGCTTGAGTGCTTACTCTCACTTTTGATAGGTTTTGTCAATTTGGACACGGTTTGGTGTTCTTGTACCCACTCTCATAGGAGTGAGGATTTGCATATGCTTCTGTGGCTACAATACAGGCTAGTCATAGGTTTTTGCAGATTTTTGCAGGAAGTTTCTCTTGTAGGACGCGTTTTGAGCTAGTTTGCTCTCTACTTGCGTATATGTTTATGCGCTTTACGCTCGGTTGAGCAGTTTATCCTAGTTTATGCTTGCAGAGTTTATAGATTTTGGAGTTGTTTTATGTATATGTGAGCATCGATTTTGATGCAATTGATCATGCTTTTGAGCATTGTGTAGTGGTCGAGTTACCTCCCACTTTGTTGCCAGTTTGGCATGGTTTATGGTTGAGATTGTACTTGAGGTTTTGCTCACTTTACAGGGGAGATTCGGTCAGATTTTTCCTAAATTTATCTCCATACTTTGGTTCTTAGCCATACATTTATGGTATGCTTGTAGTGGTTACAGGTTTCCTTTGATTTTGCTTCATGTTCTCACATCAACGCATATTTCGAACGTGAGACTACAGCATGCACGTTACAAGTTTTCACTATTGAGCTACTCGTTGGTTTATGTTTGATTAGCGCAATGGTCGAGTGATCTCCCACTTTTGACGCGTATGCATTGACATGATGTGTGACACAATTGAGTCTTCAATGACGGCTCACGAGAGACGGAGGTCTCGTTCTTGCCGATACTTGCGTTGCTGGCATTGCGATCACACAGGGAACATTAGACGCCGTTGTTTCAGACATATGAGGCAGCAGTCGAGATGTATGCGTAGTGCAATTACGGCTTTGACACAGGTTAGAGATGCAGTTCTAGTGGCAGTCTATGCCAGTGAGACGGTGATGTCATGCTTGCCTCGAGTGTACCTCTTGTAGATTTGTCTATGGTTTGCACACTTTCTCCACACTGGTTACTAGATAGCAATGCTGCTTTCCACATCACACCATGTCATGAGTGGTTTAACACATTTTCTAGTGGAAGACTTGGTTGTGTGCACTTGGCCGATGATTCAGCGTTTGACATAGAGGGTGTTGGAGACGTTTGTCTTTCCTAGTGATGTATCATACACGCTATGGCATGTGTGCTATGTTCCTTAGCTAAGACAAAGCTTGATCTCAGTGAGATAGTTAGCAGATTTTGGTTGTCAGACACTTCTTTGAGAGGAGTCTTTCTAGATGCATTGCGGCTCACTAGTGATTGCCAGAGGAGCCCGCAACGGCCTGGTATATCCTATGCATGTGTCTGACGTTCGAGACGGTGTAGTATCGATTTTGTTGTTGGCATGCTTTGAGTGAGAGACGAGACGTGTCTCTTTCGTGGGTGAGCTCCACCATGCTCACGAGACAGAGCATTTAGCTGTGTAAGACATGCCAGTAGACTCTGTAGAGACAGAGGTAGAGTGACAGTGCTCTAGTGAGACACAGCAGGTGTTGTCAAACTTTGTGCATGCAGAGGTAGAGAAGGTATGCTCCCTAGAGACAGAAGCAAAGCTGACAGATATGGAATTCTTTGATACGCTCATCTTAGAGGCTGATGAGTTGGTGCCAGGACGCACAATTTTGCCTATGGGTGAGAAGGATATATGTTTCCTAGTGTCGGAGTTGACACATACATACGTGATGGGTAGTCCTAATGATGCAATGATTGCAAATAGCGCAGGGGAGGCGAGAACAACCAGGTTTGGAGAGAGAGAGAGAGAGAGAGAGAGAGAGAGAGAGAGAGAGAGAGAGAGAGAGAGAGAAGAGAGCTCTATGTGTATAGTGTGGACAACTTTATATGAATGTATGTCATGAAGAGCTAGGACTCAACTCCACACTTGTGGACAACTCCATCCGAGGCACCATGAGCAAAAGACTCAACAATGATACCAAGAGAGAGCTATGTCCTATGAGGAGGCAACATAATGGTGGTAGTCCGCCTAAGGAGTCAGTCTGTTCCACTCCACTACATTCGGCAATGATCTATGGTAAAAAATCTAGCAGTGAGAGACACCAGAGTGCATGCATACCAAATCAATGACTTCTTGTGCATCACAATACACTATAAGAGGAGAAATTGAGAACCGCCTTTATTACTGCGTATTAACAAATGAAAATGGAGAGAGAAAAACTTGTGTCGATAGATATAGACATGGCAACACGTGGGCAATGGTTTCTCAGCAATAAGTGTAGTAATAGTTGAGGGTATACAACTACTTTCGCGTATATCGCCACACCTATTACCGCAGATATTACCGCTAAACGGCTATTCAAAAATAAAGGTGCTCATTTGGGCCACCTAATTTTGGGTGGGCCAAATGAGCACCTTTATTTTTTACCTGCGTAAAACATATGAAACATCAATTGTTTTTTGGAAAAGTGTACAGAAACAATAAACATTAGAATTTGAATATACGTTACCTTGACAATTTAAAGTACAAAAGATCAACTATTTAAAAAGTTACAAATAAGATAGAAATTATAGTTCAATTGTATATACATATTCTCATAGAGTTTTTCTTGTGCCACATTGGGACTTTAAGAGAGGACTACAAATAAATTTATATGTGTCCAAGTCCTCGTTCTCCTCGTCCATAGGCACTTACATTTGATTGCCCTGACTCTACATTAACCAAAACCAAATTAAACAAATGAAAAACTCAAAACAATTAATACAATATGAAACTTACCGTCTGTAGAGATCCAACCGCTGAGTCAAATTGCTTGTGAGAGATGTGATTGTTCTCCAACAACCATCGCCAAGTTTCAAATTCTATGTGCCGCTCTCAAAACTTGACCATCTCTCTAGTTGGTGGACTCAGAGTGATATTTCCTAAGTTAGCAATATCAAATGCAATTCATTAACTAAAACCTTTCTAATCCCCCGTTTAGGTTTCAATTTAAACAAACTTCCATATTTGTCCATCCAAGCCGCTTTGCCTGCCAAACCATAGTGTGTGGGAGTTTGTCTGGCCTGAGCTTCACGTTTTTGTTTGTAGGATGAGCCCATTGTAGCTTGTTCGCACTTTTCCTACATTGCCCACTCCCACTCCGCATCTACCATGTTGTCTCCGCGATAGCTCATGTCTGGATCTCTAACCTGGTTGGCCGTTGCGCACCGTACATTGGACTGATTGTTTTTCAAAAATATTTTAATGTAACCCTCCAACCATTGTGCTGAAAGATGCTCATTGGGGAAATTTGGGAATCTAGCATGCACGCGTCCTTGATGCAGCGTGCATGATCGAGAAGTTGATCTCTGAACTTCATAAACAGTTCTTATATGTTGATTGTATAAGAATCTGAAGATGGCGTCAAAACACCCTTCCTTGTGTTGTACCAAAGTTCACCTTCCTGCCATACTTTACTATATCATCGTCCTCTACGTCTGGGGCAGCACGCTCTGAAATAGGGAATTCCGTCTCTTCCCCACTACCAAAACAAGCGAAGCCTCAGGATCCCCCACCACTCCGCCTCTCTCGACGCTCGTTGCCCTGAGACGAACGTCAATGCGCGCTGCTATAAGAAGTGCATCAATGATGCTCAGGTGAAGGAGGAGTGGAATGGAGTGGCGTGGGGCCTTGTGATGGAAGGGGAGTAGGGCAGTAAGAAGGGACCGTAGAAGGAGGTTCCATCGGTGCGAGGCTATGGACGTAAGGAGTCCCTCCCCGGCTGCCCCATGGCGTAGTCTACTGAGAAAGATCGTAGGCCGCAAGCTACCGCGGAGTATAGCGGCCAAACAATCCCTTCATCGAAACTACAAGAGGTGCTTCACATTAGCGACGCTCGCACTGTGACGCTCAAAAGTGAAAATCCACGGCGTCGCTATGGGCGTCACTATTTTCTTTGTTACATAGCGATGCTCATAGTGACGCCCAACGACGGCGACATGGATAAAAGATAAACAGAGAGCGCCAACAACTCAGATCTCATATCTGAGTTTTAACGCTCAAGCAAAAGAGGTAAACCCGCTCTCTCTCTCTCTCTCTCTCTCCCCCCCTCCCCCCCCCCCCCCCCACACACACACACACACACACACACACGAGGAGAGGAAGGAGATCCAGGTATGCTCCTTCCCTTTCCTCTCTCTCATGTTCCCTTCCCCTCTTTCTCTCTCTCCTTCTCTCTCTCTCTCTCTCTCACACACACACACACACACATACACATTGTGTCTTTGAGAGAGAGAGAGAGAGAGAGAGAGAGAGAGAGAGAGAGAGAACACATGCATAAACAAAAAACACATACACGCACATACACATGCATAAACAAAGAATGCATACACACACACATTGAGAGAGGGAAAAAAATAAAGAGAGAGAGAGAGAGAGAGAGAGAGAGAAAGTAGAGAAAATATGAAATGAAATGCTATATTAAAATTTAAAGTTAGGTTAGATTTTAAATTACATTTAATTAAAATTAAGTTAGATTAAGATCTAAGATTAAGTTAGATTACATTTAACTTATATTTAAAATTTATGTTAAATCTAAAATTAGGTTAGATTAAAGATTACGTTAAGATTTAAATTAGATTTAAGATTAGGTTAGATTACATTTAGGTTTAGGTTAGATTTATGTTTATGTTGAGTTTAAGATTATGTTAGATTTAGATTTACGTTAGATTTAAAATTAGGACAAGATTTGAGATTAGCTAGATTAGATTTAAGTTAGATTACATTTAGGTTTAAGATTTAAGATTAATTGGATTAGATTTAGGTTTATGTTGAGTTTAAGATTAGATTAGATTGATTTAGATTTAGGTTAGATTACATTTAGGTTTAGGTTAGATTTAAAATTAGATTAGATTTAGGTTTATGTTGAGTTTAAGATCGATTAGATTAGATTTAGATTTATGTTAGATTTAAAATTAGATTAGATTTTAGGACATGTCAATGAAGGCTTTGCCCAAAGAGCAAACACTAGTTACACAACAATATGTATATTCCCATCAAAATCTGACACCTATTAACTCACCCACTAACCATGTTCAATTAGCTCAGAATCACCATATGTTCAATTAAGTTAGATTTAAGATTAGATTTTGGATTTAGTTTTTATATTAAAGTCTATCTTCGGGATTACGAAAAAATTAAAGTTAGGCAAACGGTGATCCCTCTCTTCCTCTCTTTGGATGTGGCCTTAAGTTGGAAAACTTTCAAAGGCATGATACTCAGATTGGAGGCCAACATGTAATGTGCGAAGTAATCCCTCGAACAAGGATCTACTGTGAAGAGATGTTAAGATGATGTGAATTTCTACAGCTAGAGAAGAGGCAAAGGGGTTTTGTCCACTACATGCACTATCATGTTGACATGGGTGTGTAGATTTCTTGTACCCACAAATATAGGCATTGACCAATAAAGATGAGATTATAACCTGGTGGTTCTGATCTCCGTGTACCTCTAGACCGAAGTGTGCGGGGATCATACATAACTAGAGAATGTGAGGTAGTTTATAGTGTGAACAGAGAGAGAGAGAGAGAGAGAGAGAGAGAGAGAGAGAGAGGGAGAGAGAGAGAGAGAGAGAGAGAGAGAGAGAGAGAGAGAGAGAGAGAGATACAAGACGGAGGATGCCACAAAAGATTAAATTTATGTCCAAGTTATAAGGTTTTTACATTCATTATGAGTAGTGACGAGGATGTGGGACCGTCCAACCGAACACCTATCTCTCAACAAGGATCTTATGTCCTTGTAATCAATGCAAGCATGTTGTGCGATGGACAAGACGCGTTTCTTTGTAGCACGTTCGCGAATTTGGCGAGTTTGATCCATCTATTATAGATCAAGTTGTTGCCAATTATAACTCGTCAGACTCTGATGCTGGCCAACATGCAGTAATCTTGCAACCCAATAGACGTGTTCACAGGCGCTTTGGTTAAGAAGCATACGTGAGGCCACAAGATGTAACCTCTGACAGCTCGAAGGATGATCATGCAGACCACATTCCCAATGAGGCAATGTTTGAGCTCGAGATCGATGAAATGATCGAGACGATCATGGATTCAGAAAGGCTTATCTATGATGATATGAAAAGTGAAGCCGATACGGCATTGTATGATGGAGCATGTGTGTCTAGATTGAAGGCGCTCTTGGTTCTTCTCAACATGCAGGTAAAGTTTGGATGGAGTGACACTAGCGTCACAACACTTTTCAGGTGATCTATTACAATGTGTTTACTTCAATAAAAAACTCTAGATGTATAATGATATGATAGATTACTTACACAAGTGTACTGCGGGTTTTTTTTGTGTAGATTTCTCAAAGAGCGCAAGTGCCAACCGATAATGTGATGCCAGATTCCATAGAGGAAGCAAGAAAGATCTTGTGAAACTTGGGGATGGATTACAATTCGATTCACGCTTGTCCTAACGATTGCATTCTTTTCAGGGGGGAATACATAGACATGGAGAAATGTCCGAAATGTGATTTTGAGAGATATCGAGTAGATCTCCACGGAACAAAAATTCCAGAAAAGGTTTTGCGACAGTTTCCTCTGCTTCCTTGCATCAAGCATTTCTTCGAATGTAAGTCCATGGCCGCCCTAGCATCATGGCACGAGGAGAATAGATCTTTGGATGGTGTGTTACGGATTCCTGCAGATTGCGCAGCATGGAAACATATAGACGATACATGGTCGGATTTTGCTAGGGAAGCTCGAAATTTGCACATAGGCCTGGCTATGGATGGCGTAAATCCATTTGATCAGAGATCAACATCTTACAGTGTATGGCCCGTTGTCATCGTCAACTACAACATTCCTCTGTGGTTGACTACCAAGAAGGGGCACCTGGCTAAGCTTGATTGTGCCGAGGCGGTATAAAGTGAAGAATATGGATGTGTATCTTCGTCCACTAGTGGAAGAGCTACAACAATTGTGGATTGGCATAGAAGTGGTGGATAGAACCAACACAGAGGTTGATGGAATGCTTTGATCAAAGGCATTCTAATGTGGACCATGCATGACTATCCCGGACTAACAGAATGCTCAAGTGATTTACACTCAAACTCAAACACCGTAAATCTTGGTTTTTCTTAAGCTTATATATTGTCATGTGTATACATACAAGGCTTCAAACAAGCGGATACAAAGCATGTGTCACATGTGGGCCTAGAATTAATGCACATCGGGCGCCCTCATTGAAGAAGCAAATCTACGAAGGTCATCAAGCGTATCTTCCAGAGAATCATGAGTTGCACGATGGCTTTTTGGGAAGAGATCCACTGAGGATATCTGCACAAGCATGGTTAGAGCAGAAGGAGATGTGTGATGACGGTTTTCCCCCAGGGATGAAGAGACTCTTTCTATGGTACGAGTTACCATATCGGCCCAGGCTCATGATCAATCACTTGCTCGATCCAATGCACATATTCAAGAATGTGGGTAATCTGCTGTGGGACCATCTGACCGGCAAGAAAGATACTTTTGGAGCCAGGGTTGACCTTAGAAAAGTGTGATCGTATGGAGAAATATTGGCTGCCACAGATAGCATCCAATGGATCAATAAAACTCCCTAAAGCACCATGGATTTTGACAGGAGCCCAAGAACGCAAAGCAAAAGAGACCATTTGATCTGTGCAGACCCCCACGGGCATAATGCACTCACTCCGAACGTGTTTCACTAAAGAAGGGAAGCTTACCGGTTTGAAGTCACACGACTGGCATTAAATGTGTCAGGTATGTTTGAAGTGGAATATATCATAGTGAGAATTGTGTAAAAAATTCGTGTGTGAACTTTAATATCATTGCTAGACGTGTTTTGTAGTTTATTTTACGGGTGGCCATTGAGGGATGTTTGTCTCCTAACGTCCGGTAACACAATCTACAAACTTGCGAAGTTGGTGCAATAAATCTCACAAAAGGAGATCAATGTAGACTCCATACCATTCGCCAAAACTAAACGCTGCGGAGGTTGTGTGCATGTTTGAGAAACAATTCCCTACTACCATGCTAACCATTCAGGTGCATCTTCTTGTTCACATAGTTGATGAGGTGGAAATAGCTGGCACAATACATTCTAGATGGATGTTCTTTTTAAAACGTTTTATGAAAATGCTCAAGGGGTATGCGCATCAGACGCCACGTCCGGAGGGTAGCATGGCAGAAGGTTTGGCTGGCAACATAGTCCCTAGTTTACATTGGAGAGTGGCTAGACGGATTTGATAAAGCCCGGGACATGCTATGGAAAATCATAGATGATGAGTGCATATCTAGGATTGTCATATGCAATCTAGGTGTTGAGAAGAAGATGACGGAAGATCTAGAGGCTAAATTTAACCGATTTTGCATGCTTCACAACCCAGTGATGCAAAAGTGGATTTCACAATACGAGGATGCAAAGCAAGAGCGACAAAGGGCACGAATCGAGTGGAGACGGGGAAGACGACCACCGATGCATTATCTGGCGGGTCTGGAGAGCCTACCAACATTCATGAGCTTAAGATGGTTGCACAACCAATTGAAAAGCGCACAACAGTGCGGTGAATAAGTGACAGAGGAGGAGTGGGAGTACTCTCGGGGTTGCACGACCAAGGTAAGTTTGCAATGTACGACTAGCAACTTTCTAGATGTTTGAACGGCCACTCTTAATCTTTGTTGGTTGTAGTATAAGTTATACACAATTGCCTGGTGTAAATGTCGACATTTTAGGGTGGAACGGATTGACAAAAAGCGTTTTACTCAAGATTGTGGAATCATGGCAAAATTTGAACAGTCTAGTCGACGACGGTCCTCTGATGCAGATCCTGTGGTGGCGGAACTCACTTACTTTGGCACGCTACAAGAGATTTTGAGGATCAATTATAGACGATTCTTTGTCGACTTGTTCGACGTGCAATGGTTCAAGATAAACATGGAGGGTCGCAACGCTACTGTGTACAGAGAAGAGTCTGGTTTCCTTGAGGTGGATTCAACTAAAAAATGGACCGACCTAAGAGACACTTTTGTACTACCCGAGCATTCTGAACAAGTAAGTCTGTAAATAGTTAACATCCAATTTTAGAAGTTATGTGCTTGGAAGCTCTCATGTAAGTTATGTGGCTCTGGCAGGTGATATTTAATCCTACAAAGTCTACATCAAACTGGTGGTACGTCATAGAGGTAGCCCCTCGTAGTGCACGAACATATGAGGGCTATCGTGTGCCAATCATAGCGGAATCAATGGAGGAGATCAAAGAAGATGCTCAGTCAGAAGCCGTGAGGTGGTACCAGACGAGGATCAAGCTGCTACTCTCTATGGGGTGCATGCAGAGGATCTACAAAATGAAACGGTGGACATTTGCCTAAATGGAGGATTCTATATAGACATAGGGAGTTATGCTGAGCTATGCGAGGATGAGAGAGAGAGACCTCTTAAAGCCATAAACATTGTATTTAAACAATTTTGCTCCGTTTTATAATATATATTGTATTCATGTGGCTTTTTGTCCATTCCTGTCTATATGCTATACTTGAGAAATTTAAATTGTGTTTAATCATCATTGCTACCACTCCAAGTATGCTCCAGGTATGTTCTCACAAGCAGGGACACTCCTCGATGTGTCGTGAAAGTCTGATACGCCGACGCAGCACTGCGCTCAGAGTGCGATAGAGACTGAGTGAGCAATCTCGAAGGAGGTGATCCGTCTCTGCTCATAGATGTTGCTCGTCCCTCCACTAGATCTAGTGGAGGGATGAGCATCATCTATGAGCAGGGACGGATCACCTCTTTCGTGATTGCAGCTCACTCTCCATCGGAGTACGAGTTTCATCCTTTTACAAGATACGCAGAATGCACACAGGAGACAAATTCACAAGAACTTCATAGGAATCTCTATACACAGGAATCCCTCCCCCTTTATGAGTCCTCTCTCTCTCTCTCTCTCTCTCTCTCTCTCTCTCTCTCTCCACATGAATCCCTCTCCCTATTATCTATAGTATAGATTATAATTTGTCCATGTTTTCTTCTCCATTTAATATTAAGATTAAATGTTAGTGTGTTTAATGTCGGTATGGATGATGATGAGTTTCTTTCTTCTTTGTCACCCCAGCAGAGGAGCTGGTACGAGGACCGTCATCGCTCTAGAGCACCATCACATCGTTCCACTCCTTCAACGTCTCCCTCAGTTTCATAGCATTCAGCGTGCTCCGAAGCTTCGGTGTCGATGATACGATCTTCACACTCGTCTAGGCACCGACGCTCTAGTGGTGACGACGGCGGTTGCTGTGGGGATGCCGCCGCTGATGCCTCGACACCACCTCATGTTTGACAAGGCTCCTTACCTTCCCCTTCTTTGCCCGCCCCCACACCAGCCACGACATCGCCATCTACGCCAGGTTTTGCACGGCTATCGGCCGTTCCTGGCTACACACCACTAGCTACTCCTCCAAGAGTCACCCAATCGACACTCCTCGCTTTGGAGCCTAGACTACCGTGGAGACACCTGACGTCCATACCCCCATCAAGATGCCGCTAGAGACCTCTGCCAAGACACCCAGGTTCACGTGTCATAGGCGAGAGGGCTTGCCGTACTCGATCGACATCAACGACAGCATCATCTTGGATGACGAGGGCAAGAAGGTGATCCCGTGCATGCGCGGTCTTTGCTCTCAGGTGTTTAGACACTACATACTAAACACCTGGAGTGAAGCGCCAAGTGAATTAAAAGACAGAGTCATCAGCATGTTGCATGACGAGTTTTTCGTGTCAAGTCGGGATGAGCACTTCAATGAAGACCTGATGAAGGTTTGAATGCGCGAATACTGCAAGCACAAGCGTTCTGAAGTACAAAAAGCAATAAAGCATGGGTGGAACAGACCAGATTGGCTGGCCAAAGAAGATTGGAAGAATGTGAAGAGAGCAGCACAGCGAGAATCCTGACAAGTGGAAGCAACAAAAGGAGGCAGCCAAAGCGCGAGTAGAGGCAGGGAAGCTTGCACCACTTGGGGAGCGGTGGGTGGGCATCATTTGAGGCCGATTTTGTAAGTGTTTTTGCATTGCTCTTTAGGTTTGATAGTTACGTCTATTTGTACTTTTAAATTCTAACATAATGGATTCTTTGTATGTTTTGAAAAGTGGTTGGAATGGAGGTGCTTGTCTCGTAAAGAGAGTGCCCAATGGAGGTCTGGATCTACCACCGATGGAGGAACCTGGGTAGATGGACTGGCACCTCCATAGGTGTAGGAGCGCCATGCTTGCAAATTACAAAGAGAACCTACACTCATGCTCACAAAAAACTAGCTACAGATAATCTTAATTCTTTGCTTGGACTTACCGCATCAACACTCGGGTCCACTGGAGGTGATGTCCACCCTAGATGAAAGCCCATCTGGGACGTGAACCAACCAAAAGAAGAATGCAATGGTTGCTCCCCATCGGATGGTCTCTCATCTAGCATCTACATTACAGGTTGATAAGTATCAATACCTAGCACCATATCTAATATGCATACCACTACTACATGCGTACATCCAATCCTCTCTTTACACCTAAACATATGTATACCTAAACCTAAAGATACGTATTTATCTACCCCTTTATATCTCTCCCTATATTTATATATTTTCTCTCTCTCTCTCTCTAATGTATAGAGAGGGTAGAGATAGATAGAGATTAAAGCTTCAATTACTACTTCTCTTAGTCTTCAGAAAAATGCACTCAAGTAACTACACCCGTGGTTTATGATATTGTTTATTGGAAAGAGTAGTGGAGTGGCTTTAACAATCTTACTTGGCACTGGTTCCTATCGAGCTTGCTAATAGCTCAATAATGGTTAAGCCTTAGGCAAGTCCAAAAAGACTCCATTATTAAGACACATAGTTCTCAATGGTGTCCCTCAAACCCTGTAAACATGCATGCCAACTGAAATAATAAATCCCAGTCTCACTTACCTTATTGCAATGAACAACTCCAACCTTTCATAGATTAAAGGAGTGCATCTCTTATTAGGTAGATAATAAAGAACTTTAAGCTCTAATCACTAACTATCTATCTCTACACTCTTTATAGAGACGTAGAGAGATGTAAGACGAGAGCAATAGAGTAAAGAGAGAGCAATAGAGTAAAGAGAGAGCAATAGGATATTTTGTACTCCTATTTCTCTCTCTCTTTCTTTCTATCTCTACCTATCTTCCTTTCTATCTCTCCCTCTCTATCTCTCTTTTCCTCCCTCTCCCTCTACTTTTCTTTTTACTATATTCTTGTTTCTACTCTAATATTTCTTTTGTTTAATTTTATTTTCTATTCTAATCACAAACAAACTTAATCTACTCTAACTTCCACTTGCAAACAAAGCAAGAATTTTTCAAATTTTACAACGATCACGAGGAGATCGAATACTCTACTCTACACAACATTCATAAACTCAATCCCTATTCAACCATAGGACAAATGGAAGAGGTATGTGCACTTATGTTATCTCCTATTGTTTTAATCTTTGTGTGTGTGTGTGTGTGTGTGTGTGTGTGTGCATGCATGTGTGTGTAGATAGTGAAAAAACCCCCTTTCCGAAAACGCCTTTGCAAGCGGTCCGAAATAGAGAGAGAGAGAGAGAGAGAGAGAGAGAGAGAGAGAGAGATGGGCGAGGTAGAGAGATAGAGATTGGGGGAGGTAGAATAGGGAGGGAGAGAGGGGATTTAGGTGCGATGGTGGAGGAGAAAATGAGCAAAGTATGCCACAAATATGCGGTATACTATGTCCCTTCTTTTTTAGGCGTCAGATATTATCGCATATATTATTGCGTTTTTATTACCACGGATATTACCGTTGCATATTTTCAAACGGATACAAAAGTATCTGAGGTAGCAGGGGAGTACAAACCACCTCTCTCTACTGCTAAATTATTATGATCTTTTATCCATAGCCTTATAATTCTTTTATTAATTCTTTTTTTAGAAATTATAGCTTAGTATATTTTGTACTAACATACTATTGAAAAATTAGCTATCTATTGTAATAACTATGTACTATATAGAGTACATGTAATGGAAATGGCCTATGAACTTTGAGAATAGCGGAATTAAGAGAATTAGAGTGAGCATTTTTGTGAGATTACTTTGAGAACATAGAGGGTGGACTTAATTGATCATAGCAACATGAACATAGTACTTAATTAACTTTGCATAAACAATAATTTTGCAAGAGAGAGAGTATTAGAGAACATGACAATAGTTGAGGACCGGATTTACTTGGAGCCGGTCCCCCCTCCAAAAGACGTTTGTATTATAGATTCTCCCATCAAGAGAGACTTTGTTACAATACAATCTTTGTGTTCCTTGTGACCTTGGTGATGCTATGAAGATGGAAAGCTTCATGCATCACGAGCTTAAAATTTCTTTGCAAAAAGCATTAACTATCCCAAGCCTCAAACCCAAGGCCTCAAACACCTTCGAAGGTGGAGAGAGCTAGCGGGGAATGAGAGTAGGGAAGAGGAAAAAGAAACATTCCATAGGAGAAAGAAATACTCCCTATCATCACTCTTCTTGCTTAGCATAGCATAGTAGCATAGTAATGAAGATGAAGAAGATGGCAAGCTTAAGCATTGAAGCATGGTTCTTGGTTGGATTTACATTCCATAGCCAAGATCGTCGGTGTAGGCTCTCCACTTCTCAACAAACTTGGAGAACGAGATGGAGCTCTTGCATTTTGCACTCCACACAATGAGAGAATGTGTGTGTGTGTGTGAGAGAGAGTATACCTCCCTCTCATGCTTGGTCCACACCTTCCTCTCCCTCTCTCTCTCTCTCGTATTATTTTATGATTTCATTTGGACACGTGTCCTCTTTTTCCTCTTTGAGAGTAAGAACTTAATTATTTATTTTTATGTATCTAAATTCTCATTGTACCTCTTTAAACCCTATCCAATAGCATTCAAACACATCATGAGGGCCACATGTCGAGGATCATTTGAACACGTGTGTTTTATGCTTATTAAGTCATTTGGTTGAATGGAACACTTCAAGGACTTAGTCAATCAAGCAAGCATATGTCTTTTATGCTTCTTAAGTCATTTGTTTTGACTTGAATACTTCAAACCTTAGTCAATCAAGCATGTACGTTCATGCCTCTTGAGAATTTATCTTTGAATTTAACATTTCAAAAACCTTAGTTATTTAAGAATAAAAAATCACCTCAAGCTTTGTGTATGGTTCCCACAACCACTTTAAGCATCTTAGCATCTCATGCTTGGGTAGGATTCCCACCTCGAGGTTAGCCCTACCTTGCGTAAGGTCAAAGGACCTTTTAACACTAAATTTTGGAGGTCTTTAATGAAGCTAACTCTAAGGTCTTTTAAGCTCCATTAGATGCACGTTGCTCTTTGATAGACTACCTCCGTTGTTTGGACCCCTTTTGAGATGTAACCATCTCTCCTCTTGGTCCCTTGCTGAGGTAAATCTAGAAGCACTTATTGCACATTGCTCTTTGGTAGACCGTCTCCTTTTGGACCCCTATTCAGATGTAACCATTTCTCCTTTTTGTTTCCTGTTGAGATAGGTATAGAAGCACATATAAATATCCTAACTCTTGTTCCCCTTTTATCTTTCCATATTCAGTGATCAATTTAATACGAGAAAATTATTTGGTAAAGTCAGATATTATATTTTATGACATTACGTTTCTCTTGAAATCATAGTCGTCCTCGACTATGAGGTAGAGAAGATAAAGCCTAGTCATTAGTCCACGTTTCTTAGTGGGTAGAGGATCCCTTTTTACACTTTGACATCATTCCAGTATGGATGACTAATCCATTTGGTGCTCGGGAGACTTAGCTGCCGCAAGCATGTTTGCTCTTTAGTCCATATCATACTTCCAAAGTAGAGTGACAAGTTCTAGTTGGTGTTTGGGGGACGTCGTCACCACAAACATGATCCTAAACATGCATACGTTTTAAATTTTGTGCACAATAAAAGAAAGAGAACGAGTCTCATAAGACAAAAACATTGTTCACTTAAAATGCATTTTCATTTGCTTACTCTAGTGTAGCATTGTAAGCATTGACAAGGTTCATATTATCCTTAAGCTAGGTTCCTTGCATCCATCTAGCATCTTTAAAATGCATTTTCATTTGCTTACTCTAGTGTAGCATTGTAAGCATTGACAAGGTTCATATTATCCTTAAGCTAGGTTCCTTGCATCCATCTAGCATCTTTAAAATGATAATTCTTAAACTTAACAAGACATCATTGGATAATCTTACCGTTTCTTAGTACCTTGTCTTCGTGTGTCGAAGAATTGATTTGGGCTGCAACACTTCTTCTTGATCTTCGATCTCTAGAGGGTCCGCCATTATTGGTTCTTTTTGTGGCTCTCCTTTGTAAGGCTTGAGTAGGCTCACATGGTTAACATTGTGAATGAGCCAATGGTTGGGAAAATTTAATTGATATGCCATCTCATTGATTGGCTTAAGAATTTAAAAAGGACCATAGTATCTTTTTGCTAGTTTAGCATAATACTCTTGTCGGCCCATAGGAATCTTGCCCGTAGTATGCCCTAGATGAGCCTTGAGAAACTTTTAGCAAGACCCAATCATTTTCTTTAAAGGCTAAGGCTCTTTTGTGCTTATTAGCAACGACCCTTTTTGCCTTAGCTATGAGATGGATATAACCTTTTTAATCTTTGGAAAAGATTCTTGTGACTCTCAGTTGTATTCATCAGCAACGAAGATCTTCCCATATACTTTAAGTAGTAAGGGACTTTTGGATCTTCCCACTTTAACCTCGAAAGGTGCTTTCCCCATAGAAGTATGTACAATGTCATTGTACGCATACTCTATAAGAGGTAGGTACTTCTCTCATTAAGAACATTGATCTACTTCCATGACATAAACTTTTAGTAGATTCAAGAATCATTAGATTAGTTATTTCACTTTGGTCATCTGTTTGTGGATGATAGGCCGAAAGAGAAATTTAATCTACTTCCTAGATTTTGAAAGAGGCCCTTCTAGAAATTACTGGTCATTTTAGGATCTTTGTCTGACACTATGGATGTTGGCAAGCCATGATACTTGAAAATTTGAGATCTAGAGAGGGTTACCGTTTGACGTGCCTTAATAGTCTTTTTTTGACAGGCATAGAGTGTGTTTTCTTGCTAAGCCTGTCGATTGAAACAATCCAATTTGCTTCCCTCGATAAAATTTCAATTTTTTGTATACCACGCATTTTGAAACATACTCTTGTATGTTTACTTTTCATGGTAGACCAACAGAAATACATTTCTACTCTTGAAGAGTAGATTATGGAATCCCTCTTTGCCCCGCGTAAGGAGAAGCATGGGTTTTATACATGACTTTCTTAGTATATTGGTGAGTAACACATAGCCTATTGTTGTTTGGAAGATAACTATCCTCCAAGGTGAATTGTTCTTTTTTTTCTTCCCTAGTGCAAAGGCTGTAATTAACTACTTAAAGTCTTGGTCAATAACATACTCATCTATCATAAAAGATAGATCATTGTGAGTTGCTAAAGGCACCACATTTACCCTTGGCCGTTGTGAAAGTGCATCGATCACCACTTGATTGTGCTTGCCAGCAAGGTAAGCAATATAAAATTTAAATTGCAAAAGAAAATTTGCCCACCTCATTTGTTTGTCGGAGAGCTTGGTTTGCGTCATGAATTTTTTGAGGCTTTGTGATCCATTCATAGGATGAATGAAGCCCCCAAGAGATAGTGCTTCCATGTGAAAGCTCTTTTTTGTATATGCCCAAGACCCGTTCATCGACATTGAGCCTTCGGCTCTCATATGCTATGGCATGCCCTTCTTGAAGCAAAACTGCTCCAAGGCAATCACCACTAGCATCATATTGGACCTCAAATGGATTTGAGAGATCCGGAAGCATGATGACTAGTTGAGAGGTTGAGCTTATCAAAAGCATTTTCTCCTTAGAAGTCAATGAATACTTAAAATTCTTCTTTGTTAAGTCATGTAATGGTCCTGCTATTTGATTAAATTTTGCTATGAAGCGTCTATCGTATGCACACATACCAATAAAGCTTTTTAGCTCATGTAGATTCCCTGGATTAGGCCATGCTTTTATTACCTCTAACTTTGATGGATTCATACATATACCATCTTGAGAGATAATGTGACCTAAATATTGAATCTCTTGTAGGAGAATTTCACTTTTCTTTTGATTAATGAAAAGCTTATTATCGCTCACAACTTGAAAGATTACCTGGAGGTGTCGCTTGTACTCCTCAAGAGAATTTGAGTGGCCTGAAGATTTTTGTCCATCGTAAGTTTGAATGCAATTGGAGCATTTTTCAGTGATCGTATTTAATGCTCTAAAGTTGACACACGTGATATGTGTCATCTTTCTTTTGCACTAAAAGTACTGGTGAACATAATAGAGAGGAGCTAGGCCTCACCATCCCTTTTTCCACCAATTCATGCAATTGCTTCATGATCTCCTCTTGTTGAGCTTGTGAAACTCAATAAGGAGGTTTATTAGGCGGTGAGCTTCCTAGTAGAAGCTCTATTGCATGGTCATCATCCCTCGTTTTGGAGGTAGCTCACTAGGGATGTCATCAATGCAAACATCTTAGAATCCATTTAAAAATTACAAAATTAGACAACTCTAATTCCTCTTGATTCCCTTTATTGCTACTTGTGAAAACATTAGAATCATTTACAAATTCTCTAACAAAAATCCTTTACGCAAAAATAGAGCTTTTTATTGACTTATCAAAAGCAACTTCATGTTGGCAGCCATGTGATTGAACCATGGTGCCCCTAGGATAACATCCTCATGTTGGAGAGGAGAGATTAAAAAAAAGAACTTCTTTGTTGACGTAGCTTTGGACATGAAGCCTCAACTTCCCAATCAAGGGAGTAACGGAGGCTTGCTATCCCTTGAAAGCTGTATTAACAATTACAATATCTCCCATCTCAAAAGCTTGAATGCCCAACTTGATGGTCAACTCCATTGATATGAAGTTGTGAGTAGAGTCATGGTCAAACAAGATGAAGTTGTGAGTAGAGTCATGGTCAAACAAGATGAAGGCATCATGCTCCCTTACTTTCTCCCAAGCATAGGAGAGGAATGAGCTTTTGCAATGAGTATCCTCTTTTGGAGCTTCAACCATGGAAGCTCTAGGAGTGTCATTGCAAACATTTCTTTTGGGGCAAGAACGATAACCATGTCCTTGCTCCCCACACTTAAGGCATTTATGGTCTTTATACAAAAGGCCTCTAATTCTTTGGGAGAGAGCTTATTTTTACCTTTGTAAACTCCTTTCTCCTTGGCTTTGTTGTTGTTGGTGTTTGTGTTGCCTTGGGAAGAGTTTTGAGCATTGCTCTTCCCTTTAGCTTCTTTCCGATCCTTGTTTTCCATGGGCTTGATTCTTCTCGCCCCTTGTTGGAAATTGACCCTTGAAGCAACCATAGTGTGGTGGATAACTTTGGCCATAGTGCTAGGCCGTTGTGAGTTGACATACTCGGCCATTTCTTCAGGTAATACCACACAAAATTGTTGCTTTTGTTTGACGAAGTCTATCCTTTGAAAGACTGTAGCTTTGAGATGTAAATCCCAAAACTTGTCTACATATTTGTGGATAGACTCATTGAAGAGCAGTTTCAAGCTCCGCCATTCGATAAGCACTTTGTCCTTTGCATCACTTGTAAAGGATTGCTTCATGATGGAACCTCATAGAGTTTTCATTGCCTTTGGGGCCTCGCCATTGCCACGAAGGCTAGCCCACCATTGACGAGGAGATTTTTGGAAGTGCATAGCTACATGGTGTAGCTTGGAGGACTTTGTCAAGCCCTCGTCTCCAAAGGCCACATCAAATTGTTGGATGAAGGCCAATACTTTGTCTGTGGCACCAAAGGTGCCATCATAGGTGAGAAAAGAGATACTCTTTTCTCCCTCTTTGAATTTTTTTGAGCTTTTGGGACCTTCGCCATGCTGGGTAAGTTTTGCGATGTCCTCTCCTCTTGTATTCCTAACAGAATAACTATTTCTTTCGTTGGAAGAGGAGGAAGGTGAAGAAGAAGGAGAAGAGGGTGACCTCTTCTTGCCTTTTCTTCCTTTTTTTCCTCTCTTCCCTTTCGGAGTGACGAGGAGAAGGACTATGGATTGACCGTTTTCTCATGGGAGGAGTTGGCGATTGTCTAAACCGCCGTCTTCGTGGAGCCACATCTTCAGAGGAACTTAGGGATTCATTACTTTCTTGTTCTTTGAATTCCTCCTCTCATATGGGAGAGAGTCTTCTTTTGGGGGTCTCATCAAGAGGCTTCCTAAGATCTCTCTCCTCTTGGAGAGGAAGGAAAATCCCATAAGCACGAAGTTGTTGAGTAACTTTGGCTTGCAAAGTAGGGTTGCCCATAGCTTGATGCAACCTAGTAACAAGATAATTGATAAACATGGGGGAATCATCATTAGCACCTTCATGTGCAAAATCAAAGTTACCAAGGTTCATTCTACTCTCTTGGTTATTGTCAGCCATGCTAATTGTACTCATGTGTTTACTTAGTGTATCGTTTGGCAATTCAAAACCTTAGTTGCTACTCCTCTTAGCCTTTGAAAATAAGCTCTTAAGTATGTACACTCATGGCTTGAATAGATTAATAGTGGGGTCTAACATAGCAGAATTGTCGAGGGGTAGCTCCTTTCGGACTCCTTATGGCTCAATAATGATAAAGCTGTATGCCAGTCTAAATGGACCCCATTATTAAAACCAAAGCTCCCCAGCTGTGCACCATATCCCACATAGTGGGTCAACAAAATTGATAATAGATCCCAATCCCAATTACCCTAATATAATCAACAAAATCAACCATTAATAGGCTACTTAAGGACCTCTCTTCTTAAGCAATTAAGAAAAGAAAAACCAAATGCTCTGATACCAATGTAATGGAAATGGCCTATGAACTTTGAGAATAGTGGAATTAAGAGAATTAGAGTGAGCATTTTTGTGAGATTACTTTGAGACATAGAGGGTGAACTTGATTGATGGTAGCAACATGAACATAGCACTTAATTAACTTGGCATAAACAATACTTTTCCAAGAGAGAGAGTATTAGAGAACATAACAATAGTTGAGACCGGATTTACTTGAAGCTGGTCTCCCCTCCAAAAGGCGTTTGTATTATAGATTCTCCCATCAAGAGAGACTTTGTTACAATACAATCTTTGTGTTCCTTATGACCTTGGTGATGCTATGAAGATGGAAAGCTTCATGCATCACGAGCTTAACATAACTTTGTAAAAAGTATTAACTATCCCAAGCCTCAGTCCCAAGGCCCCAAACACCTTAGAAGGTGGAGAGAGCTAGTGGGAAATGAGCGTAGGGAAGAGGAAGAAGAAACATTCCATAAGAGAAATAAATACTCCCTCACTTATCATCACTCTTCTTGATTAGCATAGCATAATAGCATATTAATGAAGATGAAGAAGATAGCAAGCTTAAGCATTGAAGCATGGTTCTTGGTTGGATTTGCATTCCATAGCCAAGATTGTTGGTGTAGGCTCTCCACTTCTCAACAAAATTGGAGAAGGAGATGGAGCTCTTGCATTTTGGACTCCACACAATAAGAGAATGTGTGTGTGTGTGTGGGACAGTATACCTCCACACAATGAGAGAATGTGTGTGTGTGTGTGTGGGACAGTATACCTCCCTCTCATGCTTGGTCCACACCTCCCCCTCTCTCTTTCTCTCTCTCTCTCTCTCTCTCGTATTATTTTATGATTTCATTGGACATGTGTCCTCGTTTTTCTCTTTGAGAGTAAGAACTTAATTATTTATTTTTATGTATCTAAATTCCCATTGGACCTCTTTAAAATCTATCCAATAGCATTCACGCACACCATGAGGGCTACATGTGGAGGATCATTTGAACATGTGTGTTTTATGCTTATTAAGTCATTTGGTTGAATGTAATACTTCTTAATCAATTAAGCAAGCATGTGTCTCTTATGCTTCTTAAGTCATTTGTCTTGAATCGAATACTTCAAGCCTTAGTCAATCAAGCATATAAGTTCATACCTCTTGAGAATTTATCTTTGAATTTAACATTTCAAAAACCTTAGTTATTTAAGCATAAAAAATCACCTCAAGCTTTGGGCAAGGTTTCCACAACCACTTTAAGCATCTTAGCATCTCATGCTTGGGTAGGATTCCCACCTCAAGGTTAGCCCTACCTTGTGTAAGGTAAAAGGACTTCTTAACACTAACTTTTGGAGGTCTTTAATGTAGCTAACTCTAAGGTCTTTTAAGCTCCATTAGATGCACGTTACTCTTTGATAGACTATCTCCGTTTGGACCCCTTTTGAGATGTGACCATTCCTCCTCTTGGTCCCTTGCTGAGTTAAATCTAGAAGCACTTATTGCACATTGCTCTTTGGTAGACCGTCTCCTTTTGGACCCCTATTGAGATGTAACCATTTCTCCTTTTGGTCCCCTATTGAGATAGGTCTAGAAGCACACATATATATCTTAATTCTTATTCACCTTTTATCTTTCCATATTAAGTGATCATTTTAATATGAGAAAATCATTTGGTAAAGTTATATTTTTTATTTTATGATAGTACATGTTTATTTCTATTAATTTTGGAGATTTTTTATATTAAAAAAATCATTTTATATCATTTGCCATTGAAAATTTAGCCATCTTGTCTCCGTACTATTATAGAGCACACATTATTTTTAATAAATTTCAATACTCATTGTACTTTATGTTTATATATATTTTTAGTCATTTCTCTCTCTTGTTCTATTGAAAATATAGTTGGTACTTAATCCACTAGTTAGCTGTTTATTTTTTAGGGCACATATGGTTAAAAATAAAATTTTGAATTATAATGTCTCTCTTTCGTGTGTGTGCAGGACGATTGGGATGAATGTGGCCCTTTGAACGGCTCTGAATGTGATTGATGGCTCAATGAAAAACTCCCTCGCTTGTGCCAAGTGCAAAAGGGAAATCCCTCGCTTGAAGCGCATTTCTTGGGAGCACGTGGAGATCGAAGGGCTTTGGCGTCCTCGAAAAAGCGCTCGGGTAGATGAGTGTTCCGCTCACCCCTCGCTTGAGGAGGTCCCCCATTGGTCCGTGTTCGGTGGTGGGCTTTGACGTGCAAGGCCAAAAGACAGTGATAAGACCTTTTGGGGACGAAGGCATGACGCATGGTGACCCTCCCACTATCTCTACTTTGACAGCTCCTCCTCCCACATGTCAGAAGCATTTTGACCTTGAGGATGAGCACATGTTTGACATAATTGATGAGTTACTGGCTCATGAAAGCAACATGTGCAAGGAGGTGCAGACCATGCTGCACTCAACGGACTGCAGCAACAGAGAAAAAATTGATGATGAGTGTGTGAACCCCTCTTTATGATGGTACACAATACTCGATGCTCTAGGCATCATTGGAAGTCCTTAACTTGCAAGCAAAATTTGGTTGGAACAATGCAAGTGTAGATGCACTCCTTGGGTAAGTTCTTTCCATGGATTTTTATACATGGCACTCACTTTTCATGGTGTGGGCTTGCATATGTATTAATAATATTTTTTTTGTTTCAGTTTAATGGGCAAAATGATCACCACATGCCTCCGGGTTTTCGGCAAGCTAGATCATATGTCATTGCACTTGGCATGGAGTATGAGCACATCCACGCGTGTGTCAACGATTGCATACTATATCGCAATGAGCACGCACATGCTACCTCATGTCCCGTGTGTGGGGAAGCATGCTACAAGACTGGAGTGAGCAGGGCGCACCTACCCCATAAGGTACTGAGACATTTTTCACTAATCGCTCGCATTCAATGCATGTTTAAAAAGCAAGTCTATCGTAGAGCTTCTCACATGGCACGCCAACCGCCACTGAAATGATGGAATGATGTGTGTCCCTACCGTTTCACCTGCATGGAGGCACATAGAGACACAGTGGCCAAAGTTTCAGGTAGAGCCTCGACACTTGAGGCTTGGGTTGGCAAGCGATGGTGTCAATCCCTTTGGCACCAAGTCCACTTCATGGAGCACTTGGCATGTGGTGATCATCAACTACAATATTCCACCATGGGAGACAACCAAGAAGGGCGATATAATTCCTTTCTTGCTTGTACCAGGGAAGTACAAGGTGGCGAATATTGATGTCTACCTCGAGCCCCTCATTGAGGAGTTGGAGGAGTTATGGAGACGCATCCCTATTGTAGATGTCTCACTTCCAAAGGAAAGGAGAGAAGCCATTGTGAGGGGAATCCTTATGTGGACTATGCATGACTATCCTAGGCTTGGAGAGATTTTTGGTATGTTACGTTTATTCTTCTCTCTATTTTGAAGCTTCTCTCTAACGATGGGATATGTGTGCATGGTTTTCCACATCGGACCACAATGCATGTCTTACTTGTGGGTCATCATTGGTGAGACAAAGAGGCCAAATACCTTACATAAGGTAACCTATCCAAACAACCATTGTTTCTTACTCCAAGGTCATAGCAAATACAAGTCTCCAACAAATGGGAAGATGCCTCTAAAGCACACGATGGTAGATTGGGCAACTATTTGGGAAGAGCACTACAACAATGATCCGGCCCTGACTACTCCATCGAAAGGTATGTCAAGGTATTTCATATTTTTAAGGCTTCTATATTGGAAGGACTTAAAAATACAACACCTCTTGGATCCCATGCACATATTCAAGAATATAGCTCACACCTTGTGGGACCACATTATTGGCAAAAAGGACTCATTGGGGGCGAGGGAGGCTTTGAGGGTCTTGAAACATCTCACCGCTTCTGCCACTTCATGACGAGTCCCCAATGGGAAGATTGTGCTTCCTAAAGCGCCATGGATGCTAGCCAAAGAAGAGCTAGATCAAGTGAAGGATACTATTGCGTCTGTTTGCACACCAACAGGATACATGGCGTCACTAAAGGGAGCTTTCACAAAAGCAAAGAAAGGTGGAAGCATTCAGTTGTGTGGGTTGAAGTCCCATGATTGGCACAAGACGCTATAGGTAAGTATTTCTCTCTATTCTCTCTTTCTCTCTATTGTTTATTTTTTAGGGCGCATATGATTTGTGTGTATGATTTTCTTTCACTTTCTTGTTTGCTATTTTTACATTGTAGTTCATTTTTCCAACTAGTATGTGTATATGTTGGGACAAGAAAGCGAGGAAGCTATTTTCAAACTTGGAGAGCTAGTAAGGTATACCACAAGACTCCACTCAACAAGACTTTTCTATGTACACTATAACCTCAACTAGCACTTAGTGTATTCTTGTAGATTTGTGAGCTTCAAGAAATTTGAAATAGATGACATCCCTGCTACTCAAACACTTGCAGTGGAGACCATGTGTGCCATTGAGGATGCATTTCCTCGATCGGTCTTCTTAACCAAATCCACCTCTTGGTTCACGTGGTTGGGGAGATCGCTATATGTGGAGTAGTGCATGCACAATGGATGTTACTTTTAGAGAGGTTTTTAAAGACTCTCAAAGATTTTGTGCGGCTACGGTCCCAGCCAGAGGCATAAATGACCAAAGGGTGGATTGTGCTAGAGACATTTGTTTAAATCTCAGAGTATTTGACACAATTTAATCCTTCAATGTCTCGCATGTGGTTAGACAAGGAGGATGCAAGGATGACTTCACACTTGCCAAGTGGAAAGGGAAAATTATTTAACATGGATATGAATCTATCCCGAGTGGTCAATAACTTTTGTATCCTCAATGTAAAGGTTATGACCAAGTGGGTGGACTTGTGGACAATGGCAAAGGCAAGGCGTTTGCAGGAGAGGGAAGCATGGAAACAAGTGCATGGAGAAAGGTAGGAACCCCCATTGCCTAGACACCTTGCATGTTTCCTAGATCTCATTAGTGCTTAGTGGATTCATGAGAGAATGACCAAAGCAAAAACACGTGGAGAAGACATCACCGACAAAGAATGGGAGTATGCACGAGGTTGTGTACCAAATGTAGAGTACACATATACTTCAACCATATTGTATAGTTTTTTTCTTGATTTTATCTTTGTAATTGGTAAAGTATATTTTCTTATTTTGTATTGCTTTAACTCTATGTGGTCAAAGGGTCGAAACTTTTGTACACGCCACATTGACGAGTGTCGGAACACCGTGTATTGTGGCATCATGGGAAACTTTGGTACAACTGGTGATGAAGCCAAGTATTGTGGGACTATTGAAAGGATACTAAAGGTTAATTTAAGAACCTTTCATACCTTCATCTTTGAGTGCAAATGGTTTGCAAATGTGTCTAGACGGCATGAGAATGGCCTCTACATGGTGGACTCTAGTGTGCATCACACAGGGAGGTATGACAATTTAGTTTTGCCATGCAATTGTGAGCAAGTGAGTGACTACCTTCTTTATCCTTATTTTCTTGTAACATTAATTATACCGATGTTATTCACTTTGAGCTTCTCTTCTATAGGTCATCTATACCCCAGTAATCCACCAACCAAAAATTTGGTTTTTTAGTTCCCGTAATACCTCGGGGGAGAGCCATCTTTGCCATTAATGAAGTGGAGACCATCTTTGACCCTCTTCCACCTGCTACTTTGATGAGGGGGAGATAGAGGAGAGAGAGAGATCGATGATTCAAGTCCCACGGTCACAAGTCTTAGCGAGGATGATTGCCATGATGATGATGATGATGAGATAGAGGATGATGAATTCAAAGACGATGAAGCCAACACATCCACAAACGACAATTCTATTTCTCTCTTTATTGATTTAAGAGCCATGGGCTTAGAATGGATGACGCTTCTTGTAGAGATCTTTCGGAAGATGATTCATAAGCATTTTGTATACTTTAAGTTATGATTTTTTGTTGTTGTTTTGTCCATTCATGATCCCCCCCCCCCCCCCCCCCCCCCCCCCCCTCTTTCTCTCTCTAATTTTGTGAAGAATGCTAAATTGTGTTAATAAAGTTGGAGTGAATAATTTAATGAATAACAAATTATCTATGTATTTTTTGGAGAAATTATTTATGTAAAATAACAAATGCTTTGCATTTTCTTAAGAAGCATTGATATTATAAAGTGTTATGGGTGTAAGTGGAGCTAGCATTTTGTGTTGTGCGCAATGAGAGAGTGCTCTGAAGAAGAGCTTCTTTATTGTGCTCCTTGTTCAACACCTTCTCATGACAAGAGGATCTTTGGTGCCACTACATAAAGCCTTTTAGAATATGCGAAGAGTGCATGGATGTAGCCGCTCGGGTGAAATGTGTGTGCGGTAGTAGAAGCGTTAACAAAGGCAATAATAAAAACAAGAATATCCACGATAAATAAGAGAATGAGAAAGACTTTTGCAAAAAGCGTTTGAAGAAACTAACATAGTTGCTACCTTATGGTAAAACGTGGACACACTTCATTCTATCATCCCCATGCCTTGATAGAAGATGTCGCCCATGTTAGGCTTCTCATCTCTGACAGTGCTTGCTTTACATAGAGACGCATGCATAACTCTAGAATGAAAGAGGCTCCTCGTAGTTTCATGTTTATGCACATAGCTATTGTTTCATGTTTTAATACTTGAGGAAAAAAATGATTATAGAATGTTCTTTAATTTTCTTCACAAGCAAAACAGAGGGATACACCAAAATTTGAATGCTTAAGCGCCTAATCAGTATTTGATAATAGATGCAATAATTTTAGCGACAATACACGACAATAACGATAGATATATCCGCGATAATGTTTGAAATACAAAAATACTCCCACCCACCCACCCAACCCACCCCCCCTCTCTGGCGCCCTCCTCTCTCTTCGCTACCCAACCCATTTTGAACTCTCTCTCTCTACAAAACGCAATAAATAAGCACGATAAACATTTTTAGATTTTCATAATGATAACACATGAATGCTTGCATGTGTTTGTCCATGTCCAATTTTTTCTTATCAATCTCAATACCTTTACGAAGCAAGCTTAGGTGATCATACTTTGTGTTCGATGAAAGCAACCTACATAATTTTTTCATGTACCCATGCTAAATGCTAAGAGACGACACCTTAAAAAAAAAAACTCACCAATGCTTGGCCTTCGTCCCCAAAACCTCATATGCATGCAAATGAAAGCAAATGTGATCCTTTTGGAGAAAAAGTCTCAATTTGATGATATTCTAGAGCCTAGCTCTTTCTCTCGTTTGCATACCTTTTGCTTATCATATGCTAGCTTCTACATCACCTTTTTCATCTTCGTTGGTTGTGTGATCGTTAGAAGCTTTATGAAGGCCTTGAAGTATCACATAGTAATCCTTGAAGCTTGGCAAAAGAAAACTAGCACATGATGAACCTATAAATAAACATTGACTTCTTTTGTGTGATATCATATGTGGGCTAGCAAATGTTGGGGTGAAGACAACCCAATATGTGGTCCTAATTTTCGCAGCACGACACATTAAGTGGAATTTGAGTATTACATGCTCCCACCTTTCCTCCGACCATTGCTTTTTCCATAGCTTGTTAAGGGGGCTAGACCAATTCTTCATTTGCATCATTGTCTGATAAATGATTTTAGTATGGGGTTTCCACAAGAGACTGCTTTCGGGCCATTTCCAGGCATTCCAGTCCAACTTCGAATCACAGATTGGCATCACTAGATTGTCAAGCTCTTTCATCACTTTGTGGACAAGCAAGACCTCCAAGCTATTTCGTTGGTACTGGGCAACCATAAGGTCAATGGTTTTCCAACTCTTGTTGACACTGTCCCAGAAGTGTTCAAGTCGGTGCAGACCCTTATTATTCAGCTTCCTAGCTGTCTCAATCCAATAGGGAGTTTGCGGCGGATCTACAACTTTGGAGAGCCAGGGGGACCATTGCAGGATGGAGTTCTTGAAGTATGCGGCTTCTTCCCTCCAGAGCATAAAGGCCTCTTTATTCATAGGTGCATCAAGACAACATAAATTCTAACAGGTGAAGACAACCCAATATTAGTAAAAACTTAGAAGCAAGCATAAAGGCCTCTTTATTCATAGGTGCATTCTATGAATCTTCCATTTTGATCTCAAAGAGTAAATTGTGAGAGACCACCATGCAATACCAATGAGTACTTTTTATAAATGCACACATGTTTTCATAGAGGGGTTTGGGACACACAAACGTGCATGCACGTATAGAGACCATTAAACTAAAAAAGATTATTTAGAAAAAGGTACACACACACAACTCATAGACACAATAAGATTGAGAAATTTTCTCATGTAAGAAAAGGGAGTCTTTTTCAGTGTTTTTCATACAATGCATAACATCATGAGCTTCTGCTCGAGAGGCACTGCATACCTAGCTAGGTACGATTGGGGGCAAGGGACCACCAAACCGGCGGTCCCCTACCCCAATTGTACCTAGTTAGGTATGCCGTGCCTCCCTCACAAAAGCTCATGATGTCGAGGTAAGTAATAATGTGGGAATTATTGTGAGAATATGTCCAAAACTTCTTGTGGGAGAATTTGCCTAAATGCATGAAAAACACATTAAAGTGAGACATGGTCTTCTCTAGCAAACTACTTCAAATACAGAGAGACCTATTTTTAGAGGGCAATAGACATGCCCTCATTTAAAATAGCTCAAAATTTGGATGCCTACTATCAAGTCTCCAAATCTCCTCTTCAACCAATTACCACATTCCTTACCTACTTACTTCCAAAATACCTTTCGATTTTTTAATATTTTTAAAAGCCACTGGAAGCGAAATCTTTGGAATTTCTTAAGTCACAATCATGCAAGTCTTGGTTTGTAAAGGAAGAATAAAGGCGTTCCATTGAAAGTCGATGGTAAGCTTTACCTTCTCGATACAATGAAGGATTCTTTTGTCAAATTGCAAGCAATATAAAAACAAAAACCAACAGTATCCTGAACCACCTAAAATACTATGGCATTATGCAAAATGTATAGGGTCGATGTTGGGTGATGTTCCTCCACCCCACGTGCTTAAATGACATCCCTTCATTTTATCCTTAAAGATTGTCAGCACATAGAATTCACAAAAGCATTTCCAAGTAGGACATGACATTTGATTATGAACTAGTACAACGGCGCTGCCTTCGGCGGCGGCACCGCCTCCGACGATGCTATGTGGATAAGGGCATACACACTTGCATGCGCCTATATGTAGGTTTAATAGCACTACACTCGACTCAGTCGGCGCCGCCAAACTCCATACCGTTAACACTACCTTGTCTGCCTAAGACAACAATATTGTAGGGCATAATATCTATGTGCCCTAGCTTCCCATCCTAAACTTGGTTGGCTCTTTCAACCTGGACTTGGTCTACCATTGTTCGCCGACTTGTAGCCGTCATGCCTTGTTAGAGAGAGAGAGAGAGAGAGAGAGAGAGAGAGAGAGAGTTGGGGGGGGGGGGGGGGGGGGGGGGGGGGGGGGGGGGGGGGGGGGGGGGGGGGGGGGCTTTGAAGGCTCTCATCCATTGCAGATGGGGAGATGAACAGAAGTGGGCCTTTTCTTGAATAGCAATGCCTGAGAGGTTGTGAGAGGTAATTGAGAGCAATGCAAAGTGCACAATACACATAGCCGCTCTAATAAAAAAAGATAGTGAACGTTGAAAAAACAGTGGAGGTCGCATTTGTTGACACGTGGACCCTTCACTCCTTTTGTGGTACCTCTCTCTCTCTCTCTCTCTCTCTCTCTCTCTTACTCGCTGTCTCTCCTTTTGTGGTACCTCTCTCTCTCTCTCTCTCTCTTCTCTCTCTCTCTCTCTTACTCGCTGTCTCATCGAGCGACCAAAGGTGGGAGGTTGGGTATTCTTATCCTTGCTTGCATCGGGTGTGACTCAGCCCTTATTTTGAGCTTTGGTTCTCACAGTAGTGCACTCTCTCTCTCTCTCTCTCTCTCTCTCTCCCCCCTCCCCCCCCCCCCTCCTGTCCTCCACATCCCTACAGGCAAATCCTCTTTCTCTCTACGTGGTGGATGCAAAGCCAATGATTTGGTGCTCACAGCAATGCTCTCTCTCTCTCTCTCTCTCTCTCTCTCTCTCTCTCTCTCTCTCTCCTCTCTCTCTCTCTCTCTCTCTCTCTCTCTCTCCGATTTGGGTGATCTATAGCCTCAATCGAAGAGCACGAAGTCCTCTACGCATTGATGTAAAGACAGAAATTTTCAGAGTTATGGAAAGCGTTTCTGTAGCAGCATTTTCGAAGTGAACAGGTTCAACAAAATTGATTCTCATCTCCTATTTTACATACAATGTCTTCCGTCACTCGCAAGGGTTCTTCTTCTTCAACAAGGTCCACAATCATTGTGGAAAATGATCCAAAATCTCCTAAGTGTGGAGATAGAAACACAACCACCCAACCAACGACATCGGAAACCATGATCATGGCGTACTTGGTATCATTGCAAGAGACCGTAAACAAACAAGGCGAAGACTTACGAGCACTTGCAATGGAGAATGGCACACTAAGGGTACTTGTGGTTGAGGATGAGAATCTCAAGAGGACACTTGAGATGCAAACAACACGTTTGATGCAACTTGAAGAGGAAGTCAAGGAATGTAAACGCTCTCTTGTGGACTTGAATGCTTTGAAGGAGCGGATGAGCAAAGTAGAGTATGACCATGTATTGAAAGAGGAGAAATTTGTCACTATGAGCCGGGATGTATGCGACATGAAAAATGTATGCACAAACAAGTCTTGGGCTGATGTATGTGGTAGCAATGTGGTTTCTAATTCTTCACTCATGCAAGCTATGGTTCAAACAAAGAATGTTGAGAATGTGGATGTGGAGGAGTTGAAGGAACGGGAGCGACGTTCCAAGAACATTGTTATTCGTGGAATTCCCGAAGAGAAGTTAGAGACACCTCCTTCTCTTGCCATTGTTATTGAAGATTTCTTCAAAACCCACTTTGGCATGTCCGGAGTTATGGTCTATGGAGCACATAGAGTGGGGAAGCAAGGAGCTCCTCGCTCTGGAGAACGGCCAATTATATGCGCCATGCCGGATGAGACCAAGCGAAAGATTATCCTTGATAATAGTTGGATCTATTTGAGCGATACAAAATGTTTTGTATGTGAAGATCGCACTATTAAGCAACAAAATATGCGTCGCAAGGCATATGAGGAAAAGAATAATAAAAACAAGGAGATCTCTCATGAAGAAAATGTGCCCAAGGAGGAGGCAAGTCTCTCAAGCAAATAGGGATGCGTGACCTATGAGACCGAGTTACAATTGAAAATATGCTTTTGGAATTGTAATGGATACCCATGGAATGCGGGGGTTGGCATTGATGAACTAACAAGCAAAGCCGATGTTGTACTTCTTGTTGAAACTTGAGAGCATGATACACAAAGGATTAACGGCTTGGAGGATTACAATGTACATTCATTGATGTGGTCAAAGAATCTCAAGCAACGAAGAGGACAAGGAGCGTTAGCATGTATGGTTAAGAAAGGATTGGAAGATTTTGTATCAATTGTGAAAGATGACAAGTACAAACGTTATGTATGGCTGAAAATTATGACACCAAAAAGAGCACCCATTTTTGTAGCCGGTTGCTACATTCCTCATGATGATTCTCCCTTTTATGCTTGCATGGATAGAGATCAACCATTTTCTGATTTGGAAGAGGACATTGCTTATTTCAAAGGTGAAGGTGATGTTATTGTATTTGGGGATATGAACGCTCGCACAAAAACATTGCAACATGATACTCAACAATTTGATATGCCATACATTTCAAGGGAGTTGGAGGAAGTTCACTTGTATGATCGTACTTCAATGGATGAGAAAGAGCCGGATCACTATGGAAAGTTACTTTTACACATGTGTAATAGCACGGATATGCTCATTGCCAATGGTGTATCTTTGTGGAGTGGAACCAATGGATTTACATGTAGGAGACATAATGGGGATAGTGTGATTGACTATATGCTACTCTTTGAAGCCATCATGTATCGCATAAAGAGTTTTATGTTTGGTCAATGGACCCCGGAATCCGACCATGGCACCTTATGTATTGACCTTTCATGTGGAGAAGCAACTAAGCATGATAATCTCAGCCAAAGGAAAGAGAAGTTATCACTATGTATGGATTTCAAACGGGCACCAATGTACATTGAAATGGTTGAGCAAAAATTATGGATGACAAAGCTTCAATGTGATGCACCATTGGAAACTAAATGGGAAGCTTTCAAGAAAGCTATTTGTTCTTGTGCAGAAGAATGCTTTGCCATAAAGCATCTCCATGGTATCAACAAAGATAGATCACGCAAAAGGTGGTTTGATAAAGAATGTCAAGATGCTCGAAAGTCCTTGATAAAGCTTGATGCAACTATGGACAAAGACAACTATCAAAGTCATTTGCATACATACAAGGCATTGATTCAAAAGAAGAGAACAAGATGGGAAGTAAAGCAACAAGAATTTTAAGTCCAAGAAAAGGCACATGCATGTGGAAGATTTTGGAGAAACTTGAGAGGCAAGCGGGTTGAGAATTTTGGTAACTTGAGTCTAGTGGATATGTACACACATTGTAGGCAATTATATGAGCAAGCAAATACTGAAAAAATGCCATTTTATGGCTCACTCCCATGTATGCCGTCTTTTTTTACTATTGAGGATGTATGCGGTGGGCTTGAAAAGTTGGCCACTCGCAAAGCAGGAGATCTTCAAGGTATCAAGCCGGAGATGATCAAATGGACGGGAGATTTTACCCATGAGTGGATGTGTGATATGTTCAACCTTGCACTTCAACATGGTATGCCTTATGATTGGAGTACTAATTGGGTTAAGCCTTTGCATAAAGGAGGGGATGTAAAGAATGTAAGCAACTACCGGACTATAATGATTGGGTCTCTTATGGCAAAGTTGTTTGGGTGCATAATGGAGATGAAATTGAGTGATTGGGCTGAAGAGAATGACAAGCGTGCAAAGGGACAAGCGGGTTTTCGTCGATGCCATAGCACCATTGATCATCTTGTCACTCTTCGTGTTCTCATGGAGGAAAGTCGGTTGAAAGGCAAGCGATTGTATTGTTGTTTTGTGGACTTTAAGAAAGCCTTTGATATGATTCCACGTAACAATTTGTGAAGAAGAATGGAAGAACTCCAAGTGCCAAGTGAGTTTATGCTTGCGGTTTCTCGAATCTATGAGAAGGTGATTTGTCAATTGCGCATGGGAAGAGAAATTTCAGAAATTTTTGTAAGCACTATTGGAGTTAAACAAGGATGTCCATTGTCACCAACTCTCTTTGGTCTATGCATCGATCAATTGGAACAAATGGTACTTGACTTTATGCAAGAAGAAGGCATTGAAGAGGTCACTATTTGCAATGCGGTAATCATGCTTTTGTTGTATGCGGATGATGTAGTGATTCTAGCACACACTTTAGAAGATGCACAAAAGCTTATGGTTGTCCTTGAGAACTTTTGCTTGCATAGTGGGCAGATTGTAAATGAATCCAAAACAAAGGTTATGCTTGTGAAAACCAACCATAAGGAGAAGCCATGCATTGTGTACAACAACGAGACACTTGAAGTTGTTGAGAGCTTTAAGTACCTTGGCCTTGAGGTTCCATCCAATCACAAGTGGCATGAATGTGCTATGCGTCGTTTGGAAGCGGGAAAGAGAGCATATTATGCATTTGAGAACATGTGTGATGCGGGAAACATCAAGTGTTGGGTTCTCAAGAAGTATCTTTTTGATGCATTGGTGACACCGGTTCTTCTTTATGGAGTTGAAGTGTGGGGCGGGAGCATCTCAAAGTCTACTTGGAAAGAGTTTGAGAATGTCCAAAAGCGTTTTCTTACAAACTTTCTCCAAGTTAAGACACAAACACCATATATGCTCCTACTTCTTGAGTCGGGATCTCTTCCAATTGAGGTTATGGGCATGGAAAGGGTTGTGGAGTACATGATAAAGATGCGTCAAAACCCCTCACATCGACTTCCTACAATTGCATGGGAAGCAAGCAAAAAAGTTCAAAAGACGCATAAAAGCAAGATCTTGAGCACGGGATGGATGCAAGACATAAAGAAGTGGTTTGGGAGATGGGATGCATTACACTTGCTACATGATGCTTCAATTGACTCTCAAGTGAATGAAGCTTTTCTACAATGCCAATGTATTACGGCTTGGGAGAAATCCGGTGGGTCACGCTTCATACATTACACCACCTATATTGCCCCCAACTACAAAACCATGTTCTTCGCTGAGAGAGGAAACCGTACTCACACTTACATGCTTGAGCCTATTCCCTTGTCCGCGATACGCACTATCGCAGCAATTCGGTTTAGCTCCCATTTCCTTCGATGCGAGATAGGGCGTTGGGGCAATGGAGAAGAGTCAAATCGATTGTGCACATTATGCTCACTGCAAGTTCGAGAGTCTGAGTACTACACACTACTAGAGTGCTCAGATTTTGATCACATCCGAACTTGCTTCTCTCACATTTTCAGCCATAACTTAGACTTACACACTTTCCTCTCCCAGCCAAAGTGTGGGCTCTCCATTGCGACTCTCATCACTACAATTTTGGAGCATCGAGAGTCACTCATCAGCCATACACATACTACATCACATGTAACTTTGGTCCCATAGGTCATATTTGACCTCCGAGGACGATAATAAAATCTCTCTCTCTCTCTCTCTCTCTCTCTCTCTCTCTCTCTCTCTCTCTCTCTCTCTCTCTCCCTCCCCGTTGCACAACACTCATGACTATTCTAGCACAACATGGGAGACATCCAGTATGACTATTTACAGAGGCGGACATTGACGATGATCTTCAATAACCGATGCAATACTTTCTTGGACAATGCACAATGCCCGGCACCAAGATTGTATCAAATGGTCTCAGAAGCAATTTTGGCCATTTTGGCCTTTTTATATTCAGGTGGAACCGTGGAACCATGGAATTTCTCCTTTTCCCCTTGCCCTCAATCGACATTGGAAATTGAAAACGGCACGATATTAAGCTGAGAGAGTTGCCATCTCTCTCTCTCTCTCTCTCTCTCTCTCTCTCTCTCTCTCTCTCTCTCTCTCTCTCTCTCTCTCTCTCTTCAGGTGGAACTGTGGAATTTATCCTTTTCCCATTGCCCTCAACCGACATTGGAAATTGAAAACGGCACGATATTAACCTGAGAGAGTTGGCATCTCTCTCTCTCTCTCTCTCTCTCTCTCTCTCTCACACACACACACACACACACACACACACACACACACACACACACACACACGTCTTGTGCCTATGTCAGCTTACATAGCCCTCGCATGACGTAGTGATGCATGTTTCACCTTGCACAGTGCACTGATCCAAATCTACCGGATGAAGCTCGTGTCGCCTCTCTCTCTCTCTCTCTCTCTCTCTCTCTCTCTCTCTCTCTCTCTCTCTCTCTCTCTCTCTCTCCCCCCCCCCCAACTTGTTGTAGAGCGCTCACGATTATTCTAGCACGACATGGGAGATGTCAATATGCCTTTTTACAGAGGCGGACATTGACGATGCTCTTCCGCGATCGATGCAATACTTTCCTTATCGTTGCTTGCATCGGGTGTGACTCAGCCCTTATTTTGAGCTTTGGGGCTCACAGTAGTGCATTTTCTCTTTCTCTCCCCTCCTGTCCTCCACACCCCTACATGCAAATCCTCTTTCTCTCTACGTGGACGCAAAGCTAATGATTTGGCGCTCACAGTAATGCACTCTCTCTCTCTCTCTCTCTCTCTCTCTCTCCGCTGCAGAGCACTCACGACTATTCTAACATGACATGGGAGACATCCAGTATGACTATTTACAGAGGCGGACATTGATGATGCTCTTGAGCAACCGATGCAATACTTTCTTGGACAATGCACAATGCCGGGCACCAAGATTGTATCAATTTGGTCTCAGAAGCCATTTTGGCCTCAGAAGATGTTTAATATAACATTTCATTTCATATCAGACACGTGAGGCCTCTCCCTCTCCCTCTCTCTCTCTCTCTCTCTCTCTCTCTCTCTCTCTCTCTCTCTCTCTCTCTCTCTCTCTCTCTCTCTCTCTCTCTCTCTCTCTCTCTTCAGGTGGAACCGTGGAACTATGGAATTTCTCCTTTCCCCCTTGCCCTTAACCGGCATTGGAAATTGAAAACGGCACAATATTAAGCTGAGAGAGTTGTCATCTCTCTCTCTCTCTCTCTCTCTCTCTCTCTCTCTCTCTTTCTCACACACACACACACACACACACACACACACACACACACGTGTGCGTGAGCGCGCATGTCTTGCGTCTGTGTCAGCTTACACAGCCCTCGCATGACACAGTGACACATGTTTCACCTTGCATATTGCACTGATCCAAATCTACCAGATGAAGCTCGTGCCGCCTCTCTCTCTCTCTCTCTCTCTCTCTTCGCATATGCCTTTTCTTTCTTTCACTGAGCACGTTGGGTTCATAGCAAACATGCCAGATGAAGCTGCTGCTGCCACGGTTTAAAATAGTGTAGATATATAAAAAAGATATAAGATTCTTCATCACCTTCTTGGCAAAATTTTGGATCTCCATTTTGAAATGAAGAGTTCTCACATAGTGGATAAGCATGACACCATCCATGTCAGCTAGAAAATTGCTTTCCAGATTCTTGCATTTGAATCTGACATTATATTGTAAAGCGGAATCTTGATTTGCAGCTCTTGAAGCCTCTACCTTGGCTCTCTCTCTCTCTCTCTCTCTCTCTCTCTCTCTCTCTCTCTCTCTCTCACACACACACACACACACACACACACACACACACACACACACACACGTGTGCATGAGCGCGCATGTCTTGCGCCTGTGTCAGCTTACACAGCCCTCGCATGACACAGTGACACATGTTTCACCTTGCACATTGCACTGATCCAAATCTACCGGATGAAGCTCGTGCCGCCTCTCTCTCTCTCTCTCTCTCTCTCTCTCTCTCTCTCTCTCTTCGCATATGCCTTTTCTTTCTTTCACTGAGCACGTTGGGTTCATAGCAAACATGCCAGATAAAGCTGCTCCTGCCATGGTTTAAAATAGTGTAGATATATAAAAAAGATATAAGATTCTTAATCACCTTCTTGGCAAAATTTTGGATCTCCATTTTGAAATGAAGAGTTCTCACATAGTGGATAAGCATGAAACCATCCATGTCAGCTAGAAAATTGCTTTCTAGATTCTTGCATTTGAATCTGACATTATATTGTAAAGCGGAATCTTGATTTGCAGCTCTTGAAGCCTCTACCTTGGCTCCTAGATTGATTACTTAACTTAAAATGAAATTGTGGAAATCACGGTGGAATTAATAGGAGACCCATGGAAAAGAAATCAAAAGACCAAAACGAAAAGAAGGTCTCTAAAAAAAATCGTTTCATTTTACCATGCTACGAAGCCGCTGGAGTTAAGAGCTGCTAACTATGTGCGCTGCGTTGTTTAGACTCAGTCATGAGGGAGCATACCACATGATATTTTGAAGGGGCAAAGGTGCAAACAGTTGAGGCAGAGAAGGTTGAGGTTGTTTGAGAATACAGATGGGCCGTTTAGGCGGTGGCAGGTGTGCACGCAAGCTAGTTAACGACGGGGAGTTTGGCAGGTTGACTCGAATCTGTGAGAGAGAGAGAGAGAGAGAGAGAGAGAGAGAGAGAGAGAGAGAGAGAGAGAGAGAGGCAGAGTTGGGTATACAAAAAGAGCTACCGAGCTCGAGGTGGTAAAGAGGGCGGCAGCCCAGTGACGTTCGTTGCAGGACATTTGCACCCCCGTTGTTCGAGGAGGGCACGCCCCTTGAGTAGCGGGCCAAGCGAGTAGCTTCTCTCTCTCTCTCTCTCTCTCTCTCTCTCTCTCTCTCTCTCTCTCTCTCTCTCTCTCGCGCATTGTGTAGCCGAGAGCTCAGGGCACACTGGCCGGATTAATCTGCTTCCACCACGTGTCTGGGGGAGGGGTCGAAATCCCTTCCCCCATTATAAGTAGTATAGACTAGTATGTGACCCATGCGTTGCTGCGGCCAAGAAAATCATAGCAATTGGAGATCTCTCTCTCTCTCTCTCTCTCTCTCTCACACACACACACACACACACACACACACACACACACACACACACACACACACACACACAAAGTCATATATAGGTAGGGGACCGGGGTGTGTGTGTGTTTGCTCACCCACATGTGAGGAGAATGGAACTATAGTCCTTGGAATCACTCTACCAAGATAACAATGCGTAACTATGCTCTCTCTCTCTCTCTCTCTCTCTCTCATATTAGATCTTGAGATCAAGATTCATCGAGTAGATCTCTGCTATCTCTTTTTCCACCTTTTTCGTCTTTCTCAATTCTTTTGAGTTGAGTACTTGTTGGATAGATCTCTCTCTCTCTCTCTCTCTCTCTCTCTCTCTCTCTCTCTCTCGTAATGAGCACATGGAGTATATTTAGTCAAACGATTGCGAGCAACTCATCCTTCACACGACTTCTAATAAATTTAAACTGCCCATATCTCCTTGCTAATCAACCAACAACAATGTACCAGATTTATACCAATTTGATTTTGTTGCGCCATGCTATCAAAACCATGACTTGCCAATAGACATGCTTTTCATGACCCTCTATTGGTTGAAGCAAGATAGGTTTCAGTTGGTGCTACGCTCCAGGGTCACTTTTAAAGGGCTACCGGGTTACCAAGGGAGCTCTCTCTCTCTCTCTCTCTCTCTCTCTCTCACACACACACACACACACACACACACACACAGGATGGGAAGTCCTTTGAATCCACTTGCATATTTTCCCAGCCATGCCCCTGATTGCCTGGCATCCCATGAAAAGGTGGGCTAGGTCTTCACTGGCTATTCTGCACTCCGAGCAACGATCGGACCTCGATGCCTCTTTCTTGTATCTTTACGCCCGTCCCGACAGAGCACCCCACATCACTTTCCACAGGAATATCTTCATATATTGAGGCCATCTTGGCTTGCAGATGTTCTCCATGACTCCCTCCCATCGTTTTCCCGTCCAGTGCCTCTTCCATAATTTGTTGAGGGGGCTACACCAATTAGCCTCGTGCATTAATGCATGGTAAATGCCTTTAGAGTGTGGTTTCCAAAAGAGGCTACTCCTGGGCCATCTCCAAGCTTCCCATTCAAAGTTGGATTCACAAATTGGCATCACCACCTTCTCAAGCTCTTTCATCACCCTTTAGACTAGCAAGATCTCAAAGCCATCCAGATGAAATTGGATGGCTAAAAAGTCAGCAGTTTTCCAGCACTTCCTG